>NW_028317843.1:2785500-3095000 GCF_062004578.1 Staurois parvus
TTGGCCCTACTCCCACTCTCTCCTCATTGGATAACTGGCTGTGATTGACAGCAGTGGGAGCCAATGGCTCCAGCTGTTGCGTCTCCGCCAATGAAGAGAAAGAGACATGAGACAGCCGAGGCTCCTGTGCACATTGCTGGATCAAAAGGGGGCTCAGATGAGTATTGGAGGGGGGGGGGGCTGTTGGGGGAAGCAGAACACAGAAGTTTTTTTTTACCTTCATGCATTGAAATCATGAAGATAAAAAACCTTCAGTCTTTACAGGCACTTTACAGTGACCCTATCATGTAGTTAAACCCTTACAGAAAAGCACATACCAAAAAAATAGAATGACTTTTTATCTCTTTTGCTGACTGTATTGTCCAGTGCTGGTCAGCTGATCCACTGTATTATGCTGGGAAACCAATGCCTCCAAGAGTGTCATTCGAAAAAGCCCAACACATTTCAATGAATCAATCGGAAAACTTCATCAGGGGGGAAAAAGGACAATATCTAATTTGAAAAAAAGGAAAACACTTACATTTGGATGCATCACCATTAAATACAAATCAGAGAGTATTTAAAACCGGGTGCCATTACCACAAGCCTACAAACGCCAGCCGAATAAGCAATGCACATCAAAGGGCACACAAAGGACTGCAATTGAATTATGGCAACTAGAGATGAGCGAAGTATTCAAAAATTCGATTCGGCTGATTCGGCGAATTCGAGGAATAAATTTGATTCGATGCGAATATATTCGCTGCGAATTTAACTTATAAAAGGGTGTTTCTAGGCTTCAGAGAGCCTTTATATTAGTGCAGAACACTGTACCTTTAATTTAAATGCCCTTGGAGTCTGCTGGGGAAGAGAAATAATACTGACAGTCAGTATGACATGCAGATGAGTGCCGTCGATCTTAGAATCACACTTCACTCATTTGGGCAGTCATGGGGCCAAAACCAGAGTGTGGAGCCACAGTGTGGCGGTGGAGGCAGCAGCAATGGGAGGCCATACAGCACCCTATGACAAAAATGGAACCCACCAGCAGTGTGAGGAGACCTGAAAGTGGCACATGGCAGAGTGTGGCGATGGAGACAGCAGCAATGGGAGGCCGTACAGGGACCCATGACACACTCTGGACCTGGCAGTAGCATGAGGAGGTGGTACGGGGGCCCATTGCAGATTACGGGCCTGGCAGCAGCAATGGGAGGCCCGTAATCTGCCAGCACCCTATGACAAAATGGAACCCACCAGCAGTGTGAGGAGACCTGAAAGTGGCACATGGCAGAGTGTGGCGATGGAGACAGCAGCAATGGGAGGCCGTACAGGGACCCATGAGAGACTCTGGACCTGGCAGCAGCATGAGGAGGCGGTACAGGGGCCCATGGCAGATTATGGGCCTGGCAGCAGCAATGGGAGGCCCGTAATCTGCCAGCACCCTATGACAAAATGGACAGCACCAGCAGTGTGAGGAGACCTGAAAGTGACACATGTTTGGGGCATGATTCATGGCGGATTTAGTCAGTTGTGTCAGGAACTGGTGGTTTGAAATCCAGACTAATCCACGCCTGATTCATTTTCACAAACGTGAGTCTCTCCACACTTTGGGTGGACAGTCGTGTCCTCCGCGGAGTTACAATACCTCCTGCCACACTAAACACGCGCTCCGATGCCACGCTACTGGCCGGGCATGACAGCCTTTCAAGGGCAAATTCAGCTAGTTGGGGCTAAAGGTCAAGTTTCGTTGCCCAGTAGTCAAGGGGATTGTCTACCTCGGTTGGCAGGGTGCTGTCCAAGTAGGCCCAAGCCTGTTGTTTGAGGTCCTGCTCCAGGTCCACCTGATGCTGCTGCTGCTGCTGCTGCGGCTGGTTAGTAGTTTCCTCACTGCGCTGGTGAAGAAAGCTACTCATCATCAACTGCAGACTGAGGCAGCCGCTGCTGGTGGAGCTGCCACTGCTCCTACCACCCCACCCCTCCCCGCTGCCATGGCAGCGGAACGCGAGCGCACAGGGCCCACAGTGTCTGAGGATGGACGTTGGCGCAGAAAGGCAGAGACCAACTGACTACATAAGTGGTTTTTATAGTACATTATTTTGGCCTCCATCTCAGCAGGTGTGAAAAAGGCCACCATTTTTGAACGGTAGCGAGGGTCCAACAAGGTGGACAGCCAAAAGTCATCCCTCTGTCTGATGGTTATTATTCGGCTGTCGCTACGCAAGCAACCGAGCATGCTATGGGCCATTTGTGCCAAGGAATGCGAGGGACTCCCTGCCACCATCTCCACAGCATACTGCCACGGTGCGTCTGGGTCCTCTGTCTCCTCCTCCTCCTCCTCTACCAGATGCTCCTGCTCCTCCACTCCTGTCCGCTGAGTGGAAAAACCACCCATTTCACTCAATAATTCCTGAGCACCAATGTCCTCCTCTACCTCCTCCTCTTCTTCCTGTCCTGCCCCCACAGGGGTCATGTGGCGTTGAGATCTGTGCGCCACGTCTACCGCACCCTGACCAGCCATTGTTAACAGCATTTGTTCCAGGACGTGCAACAGAGGAATGACGTCGTTCATCCCATAGTCCTGCCGACTCACGAATAGCGTGGCCTCCTCAAAGGGCCTCAGCAAGCGGCAGGTGTCACGCATGAGCTGCCAATGGCTGACATCGAAGTTACACAGGGGAGTACCTTTATCCGCTTGTAACATCAGGAAATCTGTGATGGCCTTTCGCTGTTCGTAAAGGCGGTCTAACATATGCCAGCACCCTATGAAAAAATGGAACACACCAGCAGTGTGAGGAGACCTGAAAGTGGCACATGGCAGAGTGTGGCGATGGAGACAGCAGCAATGGGAGGCCGTACAGTGACCCATGAGAGACTCTGGACCTGGCAGCAGCATGAGGAGGCGGTACCGGGGCCCATGGCAGATTATGGGCCTGGCAGCAGCAATAGGAGGCCCGTAATCTGCCAGCACCCTATGACAAAATGGAACACACCAGCAGTGTGAGGAGACCTGAAAGTGGCACATGGCAGAGTGTGGCGATGGAGACAGCAGCAATGGGAGGCCGTACAGGGACCCATGACACACTCTGGACCTGGCAGCAGCATGAGGAGGCAGTACAGGGGCCCATGGCAGATTACGGGCCTGGCAGCAGCAATAGGAGGCCCGTAATCTGCCAGCAACCTATGAAAAAATGGAACACACCAGCAGTGTGAGGAGACCTGAAAGTGGCACATGGCAGAGTGTGGCGATGGAGACAGCAGCAATGGGAGGCCGTACAGGGACCCATGAGACACTGTGGACCTGGCAGAAGCATGAGGAGGCGGTACAGGGGCCCATGGCAGATTACGGGCCTGGCAGCAGCAATGGGAGGCCCGTAATCTGCCAGCACCCTATGACAAAATGGAACACACCAGCAGTGTGAGGAGACCTGAAAGTGGCACATGGCAGAGTGTGGCGATGGAGACAGCAGCAATGGGAGGCCGTACAGGGACCCATGAGAGACTCTGGACCTGGCAGCAGCATGAGGAGGCAGTACGGGGGCCCATGGCAGATTACGGGCCTGGCAGAAGCAATGGGAGGCCCATAATCTGCCAGCACCCTATGACAAAATGGAACACACCAGCAGTGTGAGGAGACCTGAAAGTGGCACATGGCAGAGTGTGGCGATGGAGACAGCAGCAATGGGAGGCCGTACGGGGGCCCATGGCAGACTCTGGACCTGGCAGCAGCATGAGGAGGCGGTACGGGGGCCCATGGCAGATTACGGGCCTGGCAGCAGCAATAGGAGGCCCGTAATCTGCCAGCACCCTATGACAAAATGGAACACACCAGCAGTGTGAGGAGACCTGAAAGTGGCACATGGCAGAGTGTGGCGATGGAGACAGCAGCAATGGGAGGCCGTACAGGGACCCATGAGAGACTCTGGACCTGGCAGCAGCATGAGGAGGCGGTACGGGGGCCCATGGCAGATTACGGGCCTGGCAGCAGCAATGGGAGGCCCGTAATCTGCCAGCACCCTATGACAAAATGGAACACACCAGCAGTGTGAGGAGACCTGAAAGTGGCACATGGCAGAGTGTGGCGATGGAGACAGCAGCAATGGGAGGCCGTACAGGGACCCATGAGAGACTCTGGACCTGACAGCAGCATGAGGAGGCAGTACTGGGGCCCATGGCAGATTACGGGCCTGGCAGCAGCAATGGGAGGCCCGTAATCTGCCAGCACCCTATGACAAAATGGAACACACCAGCAGTGTGAGGAGACCTGAAAGTGGCACATGGCAGAGTGTGGCGATGGAGACAGCAGCAATGGGAGGCCGTACAGGGACCCATGAGACACTGTGGACCTGGCAGCAGCATGAGGAGGCGGTACAGGGGCCCATGGCAGATTACAGGCCTGGCAGCAGCAATGGGAGGCCCGTAATCTGCCAGCACCCTATGACAAAATGGAACACACCAGCAGTGTGAGGAGACCTGAAAGTGGCACATGGCAGAGTGTGGCGATGGAGACAGCAGCAATGGGAGGCCGTACAGGGACCCATGAGAGACTCTGGACCTGGCAGCAGCATGAGGAGGCGGTACGGGGGCCCATGGCAGATTACGGGCCTGGCAGCAGCAATAGGAGGCCCGTAATCTGCCAGCACCCTATGACAAAATGGAACACACCAGCAGTGTGAGGAGACCTGAAAGTGGCACATGGCAGAGTGTGGCGATGGAGACAGCAGCAATGGGAGGCCGTACAGGGACCCATGAGAGACTCTGGACCTGGCAGCAGCATGAGGAGGCAGTACAGGGGCCCATGGCAGATTACAGGCCTGGCAGCAGCAATGGGAGGCCCGTAATCTGCCAGCACCCTATGACAAAATGGAACACACCAGCAGTGTGAGGAGACCTGAAAGTGGCACATGGCAGAGTGTGGCGATGGAGAGCGCAGCAATGGGAGGCCGTACAGGGACCCATGACACACTCTGGACCTGGCAGCAGCATGAGGAGGCGGTACGGGGGCCCATGGCAGATTACGGGCCTGGCAGCAGCAATGGGAGGCCCGTAATCTGCCAGCACCCTATGACAAAATGGAACACACCAGCAGTGTGAGGAGACCTGAAAGTGGCACATGGCAGAGTGTGGCGATGGAGACAGCAGCAATGGGAGGCCGTACAGGGACCCATGAGAGACTCTGGACCTAGCAGCAGCATGAGGAGGCAGTACGGGGCCCATGGCAGATTACGGGTCTGGCAGCAGCAATGGGAGGCCCATAATCTGCCAGCACCCTATGACAAAATGGAACACACCAGCAGTGTGAGGAGACCTGAAAGTGGCACATGGCAGAGTGTGGCGATGGAGACAGCAGCAATGGGAGGCCGTACGGGGGCCCATGGCAGACTCTGGACCTGGCAGCAGCATGAGGAGGCGGTACGGGGGCCCATGGCAGATTACGGGCCTGGCAGCAGCAATAGGAGGCCCGTAATCTGCCAGCACCCTATGACAAAATGGAACACACCAGCAGTGTGAGGAGACCTGAAAGTGGCACATGGCAGAGTGTGGCGATGGAGACAGCAGCAATGGGAGGCCGTACAGGGACCCATGAGAGACTCTGGACCTGGCAGCAGCATGAGGAGGCGGTACTGGGGCCCATGGCAGATTACGGGCCTGGCAGCAGCAATGGGAGGCCCGTAATCTGCCAGCACCCTATGACAAAATGGAACACACCAGCAGTGTGAGGAGACCTGAAAGTGGCACATGGCAGAGTGTGGCGATGGAGACAGCAGCAATGGGAGGCCGTACAGGGACCCATGAGAGACTCTGGACCTGACAGCAGCATGAGGAGGCAGTACTGGGGCCCATGGCAGATTACGGGCCTGGCAGCAGCAATGGGAGGCCCGTAATCTGCCAGCACCCTATGACAAAATGGAACACACCAGCAGTGTGAGGAGACCTGAAAGTGGCACATGGCAGAGTGTGGCGATGGAGACAGCAGCAATGGGAGGCCGTACAGGGACCCATGAGACACTGTGGACCTGGCAGCAGCATGAGGAGGCGGTACAGGGGCCCATGGCAGATTACAGGCCTGGCAGCAGCAATGGGAGGCCCGTAATCTGCCAGCACCCTATGACAAAATGGAACACACCAGCAGTGTGAGGAGACCTGAAAGTGGCACATGGCAGAGTGTGGCGATGGAGACAGCAGCAATGGGAGGCCGTACAGGGACCCATGAGAGACTCTGGACCTGGCAGCAGCATGAGGAGGCGGTACGGGGGCCCATGGCAGATTACGGGCCTGGCAGCAGCAATAGGAGGCCCGTAATCTGCCAGCACCCTATGACAAAATGGAACACACCAGCAGTGTGAGGAGACCTGAAAGTGGCACATGGCAGAGTGTGGCGATGGAGACAGCAGCAATGGGAGGCCGTACAGGGACCCATGAGAGACTCTGGACCTGGCAGCAGCATGAGGAGGCAGTACAGGGGCCCATGGCAGATTACAGGCCTGGCAGCAGCAATGGGAGGCCCGTAATCTGCCAGCACCCTATGACAAAATGGAACACACCAGCAGTGTGAGGAGACCTGAAAGTGGCACATGGCAGAGTGTGGCGATGGAGACAGCAGCAATGGGAGGCCGTACAGGGACCCATGACACACTCTGGACCTGGCAGCAGCATGAGGAGGCGGTACGGGGGCCCATGGCAGATTACGGGCCTGGCAGCATCAATGGGAGGCCCGTAATCTGCCAGCACCCTATGACAAAATGGAACACACCAGCAGTGTGAGGAGACCTGAAAGTGGCACATGGCAGAGTTTGGCGATGGAGACAGCAGCAATGGGAGGCCGTACAGGGACCCATGAGAGACTCTGGACCTGGCAGCAGCATGAGGAGGCGGTACTGGGGCCCATGGCAGATTACGGGCCTGGCAGCAGCAATGGGAGGCCCGTAATCTGCCAGCACCCGATGACAAAATGGACAGCACCAGCAGTGTGAGGAGACCTGAAAGTGGCACATGTTTGGGGCATGATTCATGGTGGATTTAGTCAGTTGTGTCAGGAACTGGTGGTTTGAAATCCAGACTAATCCACGCCTGATTCATTTTCACAAACGTGAGTCTCTCCACACTTTGAGTGGACAGTCGTGTCCTCCGCGGAGTTACAATACCTCCAGCCGCACTAAACACGCGCTCCGATGCCACACTACTGGCCGGGCATGACAGCCTTTCAAGGGCAAATTCAGCTAGTTGGGGCCAAAGGTCAAGTTTCGTTGCCCAGTAGTCAAGGGGATTGTCTACCTCGGTTGGAAGGGTGCTGTCCAAGTAGGCCCAAGCCTGTTGTTTGAGGTCCTGCTCCAGGTCCACCTGATGCTGCTGCTGCTGCTGCGGCTGGTTAGTAGTTTCCTCACTGCGCTGGTGAAGAAAGCTACTCATCATCGACTGCAGACTGAGGCAGCCGCTGCTGGTGGAGCTGCCACTGCTCCTACCACCCCACCCCTCCCCTGCTGCCATGGCAGCGGAACGCGAGCGCACAGGGCCCACAGTGTCTGAGGATGGACGTTGGCGCACAAAGGCAGAGACCAACTGACTACATAGGTGGTTTTTATAGTACGTTATTTTGGCCTCCCTCTCAGCAGGTGTGAAAAAGGCCACCATTTTTGAACGGTAGCGAGGGTCCAACAAGGTGGACAGCCAAAAGTCATCCCTCTGTCTGATGGTTATTATTCGGCTGTCGCTACGCAAGCAACCGAGCATGCTATGGGCCATTTGTGCCAAGGAATGCGAGGGACTCCCTGCCTCCATCTCCACAGCATACTGCCACGGTGCGTCTGGGTCCTCTGTCTCCTCCTCCTCCTCCTCTACCAGATGCTCCTGCTCCTCCACTCCTGTCCGCTGAGTGGAAAAACCACCCATTTCACTCAATAATTCCTGAGCACCAATGTCCTCCTCTACCTCCTCCTCTTCTTCCTGTCCTGCCCCCACAGGGGTCATGTGGCGTTGAGATCTGTGCGCCACGTCTACCGCACCCTGACCAGCCATTGTTAACAGCATTTGTTCCAGGACGTGCAACAGAGGAATGACGTCGTTCATCCCATAGTCTTGCCGACTCACGAATAGCATGGCCTCCTCAAAGGGCCTCAGCAAGCGGCAGGTGTCACGCATGAACTGCCAATGGCTGACATCGAAGTTACACAGGGGAGTACCTTTATCCGCTTGTAACATCAGGAAATCGGTGATGGCCTTTCGCTGTTCGTAAAGGCGGTCTAACATGTGTAGGGTTGAATTCCACCTTGTTGCAACGTCGCAGATCAGGCGATGCTGTGGAATTCCGTTCTGCCGCTGCAGCTCAAGGAGGGTGTGCTTTGCGGTGTAGGAATGGCTGAAATGCATGCAAAGTTTACGTGACATTTTAAGGATGTCTTGCAGTGGGATGGTGGATTTTAGGAACCGCTTGACAACCAGATTGAACACGTGAGCCATGCATGGCGCATGGCACAACCTTCCTTGACGCAGAGCAGACACCATGTTCTTTCCGTTGTCGGTCAACATGGTTCCGATTTTCAGTTTGCGCGGAGACAGCCATCTGTCGATTTCTCTGTTCATTACACTCAGAAGTTCCTCCCCTGCGTGACTACGTTCGCCAAGGCATACCAGGTGCAGGACAGCGTGACACCGTTGCGCTCTGCACATGTGATATGCCGGTCGGGTAATGGGACTTGGCACGGGGGTGGCGGCTGAGGACACGGCGGAAGAAGAGGTGGTAGAGGCGGACATCTTTGCCGGACCAAGGACGTGCAAACGTGGAGGCAAAAGCGGCGTGACCTGTCCAAGTTGCTGGTGCGGCTGTGCCGGCACCACGTGCACCCAGTGGGCCGTAAATGACATGTACTGTCCCTGACCGTAGTTACAGCTCCACACGTCGGCGCTGCCGTGCACTTTGGCAGAGACCGACATGCTCAAAGACTGGCCCACCATCTCTTCTACATGTGAATGCAGGGCTGGCACTGCCTTTTTGGCGAAGAAATTCCGGCTTGGCACTCTCCACCGCGGCGCAGCACAAGCCATCATTTCTCGGAAAGGTGCTGAGTCCACCACTTGGAAAGGGAGGGACTGCAGCACCAGCAACTTGGACAGGAGGACGTTCAGCTTTTGCACCGTCGGGTGCGTGCTTGCAAACTGTTGTCTCTTGGAAACGGATTCCAAGAAAGACTGCTGACGGAATCCGTGAAGAGGAGTAGCAGGAGAAGGAGCATCTGAACGAGCGGAAGATGCCAACGAGCGACAACTCCCCTCAGCAGAGGTGTTGGAGCCTTGACTGGCTGATAGAGGGCGATTGACGTCGGGTGACTGAGCAAGTAACGGAGTGGGTGATGGAGCGGGGGCTGGAGCAGGCAGAACCGCCGTATCTTTATCACGGTTTTCCCAGGCCACCAAATGGCGACGCTGCATATGCTGACGCAACGCTGTAGTCCCAACATGGGCCCCCTGGCCACGCTTGACTTTCTGGCCACATAGTCGACATACGGCTACGTTTACTTCCTCGGGCGGCTTGACGAAAAATTGCCACACCGCCGAGTAGGAAACTTTGCCCCCGATACTCCTCACTGGCTGACTGCTACTTCCTCCGTGCACACCGGCACCACTACTGGCCATGGTGGTAGGCTGCAGTGGAGCTGGTGCTCTACTCCGTGGCCGTTTGCCTCCACTGACACTGCTGCGACCCTGCTGCCTCCTGGGCAACCCACCGACTGTTTTGCTCGCTGCCAAGCTGCCACCCTCTTCTCCTGATGATGCGGAAGCAATAGCCTGATGACGACGAGGCTGCCAAGTGCGATCAGCCTCATCATCATCAATTAGGGTCTCCGCCTCACTACTAGCCCCCTCGGCTGCGTGTGGGTCAGGAGACAGACCTGTCTCTAGACCGGCTACCGAGCCACTCTCCTCGCCACTACTTCTTCGCCTGGCTGCTGAAGAGGCGGATGTCTCCCCCCGTTCCTGACCGCCCTCTGTTAGCTCTTCCTCACTGTACAGTGGGGCTGAGCCCACAGCATGCGATACTTCGCTTGGTGAGGGAACACCAAAGGACAGGGGCAGGTAGAGGACACGTGATTTCAGTGGGCTTGCTCCCGGGCCATGCCAACTAACGGTTGTGTCTGACGTACCCACCGACCGTTGGCTGTAGGTGTCAGAGGTGACCTGGGAAGAGGAAGACGACCGAGCCAACCAATCGATGACGGCAGGGTTGTTGGTGGAGACACGACCGCTGGATGACACCGGGAGCACTGGCCTCTGGCTGCGACTAGTGCTGCCTCCACCCCTTCCTCTGCTGCCACGTCCGCTCGCTCCTAAAACATTGCCTCCTCTGCCACTCCTCTGCGTGTTGTCTGACATACTTTTTAATTAAAGGATTCTGTGTCCCTGAGTAACAATTCTGTGTCCCTCAGTAACAATTCTGTGTCTGTCCCTGAGTAACAATTCTGTGTCCCTGAGTAACAATTCTGTGTCCCTCAGTAACAATTCTGTGTCTGTCCCTGAGTAACAATTCTGTGTCCCTCAGTAACAATTCTGTGTCCCTCAGTAACAATTCTGTGTCCCTGAGTAACAATTCTGTGTCCCTGAGTAACAATTCTGTGTCCCTCAGTAACAATTCTGTGTCCTTCAGTAACAATTCTGTGTCCCTCAGTAACAATTCTGTGTCTGTCCCTGAGTAACAATTCTGTGTCCCTCAGTAACAATTCTGTGTCTGTCCCTGAGTAACAATTCTGTGTCCCTGAGTAACAATTCTGTGTCCCTCAGTAACAATTCTGTGTCCCTCAGTAACAATTCTGTGTCCCTCAGTAACAATTCTGTGTCTGTCCCTGAGTAACAATTCTGTGTCCCTGAGTAACAATTCTGTGTCCCTCAGTAACAATTCTGTGTCCCTCAGTAACAATTCTGTGTCCCTCAGTAACAATTCTGTGTCTGTCCCTGAGTAACAATTCTGTGTCCCTGAGTAACAACTCTGTGTCCCTGAGTAACAACTCTGTGTCCCTGAGTAACAATTCTGTGTCCCTCAGTAACAATTCTGTGTCCCTCAGTAACAATTCTGTGTCTGTCCCTGAGTAACAATTCTGTGTCCCTGAGTAACAATTCTGTGTCCCTCAGTAACAATTCTGTGTCTGTCCCTGAGTAACAATTATGTGTCCCTGAGTAACAATTCTGTGTCCCTGAGTAACAATTCTGTGTCCCTGAGTAACAATTCTGTGTCCCTCAGTAACAATTCTGTGTCCCTCAGTAACAATTCTGTGTCCCTCAGTAACAATTCTGTGTCTGTCCCTGAGTAACAATTCTGTGTCTGTCCCTGAGTAACAATTCTGTGTCCCTCAGTAACAATTCTGTGTCCCTCAGTAACAATTCTGTGTCTGTCCCTGAGTAACAATTCTGTGTCCCTCAGTAACAATTCTGTGTCTGTCCCTGAGTAACAATTCTGTGTCCCTCAGTAACAATTCTGTGTCCCTCAGTAACAATTCTGTGTCCCTGAGTAACAATTCTGTGTCCCTCAGTAACAATTCTGTGTCCCTCAGTAACAATTCTGTGTCTGTCCCTGAGTAACAATTCTGTGTCCCTGAGTAACAATTCTGTGTCCCTCAGTAACAATTCTGTGTCCCTCAGTAACAATTCTGTGTCTGTCCCTGAGTAACAATTCTGTGTCCCTGAGTAACAATTCTGTGTCCCTGAGTAACAATTCTGTGTCCCTCAGTAACAATTCTGTGTCCCTGAGTAACAATTCTGTGTCCCTCAGTAACAATTCTGTGTCCCTCAGTAACAATTCTGTGTCCCTCAGTAACAATTCTGTGTCTGTCCCTGAGTAACAATTCTGTGTCCCTAAGTAACAATTCTGTGTCCCTAAGTAACGGTTCTGTGGCCCTAAGTAACGGTTCTGTGGCCCTAAGTAACGGTTCTGTGGCCCTAAGTAACAATTCTGTGTCCCTAAGTAACGGTTCTGTGTCCCTAAGTAACGGTTCTGTGTCCCTAAGTAACGGTTCTGTGGCCCTAAGTAACGGTTCTGTGTCCCTAAGTAACGTTTCTGTGTCCCTAAGTAACGGTTCTGTGTCCCCAAGTAACGATTCTGTGTCCCTAAGTAACGATTCTGTGGCCCTAACTTTCTCCCTGAATACAGACAGCTCTGCCTCTCTTGAATGACTGGAGGCTAATGCAGAATTCTAAAATGGCCGCAATTTATAGCTCGACCATTACACAGTGCTGGCTGGCTGGCTGCTGATTGGCTAATGCGATCACATGTCATGAATGAATGCATAATGGGTCAGCGCGCCTTCCCAGAGATCCCCGCTCCGTCGCCGCACATGTCGCCGCCATTTTAGGAAAAATTTCGATTCGCGCATCCGAAGTCTGCTAATTTTCGGATTCGAAATAATATTCGAAACGAATTCCACTTCGCCAAGTTCGATTCGCTCATCTCTAATGGCAACCATTGAAGCAAACTGAAGTGTAAAGTCTACAAGAAGGCACAATAGGAGTCATGAGGATAACTCAATGTAGACTCCTCTTGCTTTATCTATTAAGTTGTATATCTAGCTGTTTTAGCAGTATAGATTAATTAATCTCAGAAATTCAACTACAGCCAGCATTTAACCATCTTACTACTACACCATTGCAAAAAAAAAAAATCACATTATATAGGTGGTCAGTGCGCCTACTGAATTCCTGTAACTAAGCTGTCATTAAAAAAAGCAGATCAGAAGAAAAATGTACAGAACCAATCAGAGTGGCACTATGCTTTGTGATCGTTGTGAACCAATTACAGTGGTCATAAAAAATGTAATTAAACGTTCTCCTTCTGGCTTTTTCAACAACCCTTTTTCCACTCTGATCTGTACGTCTAAGTAGCATTGCTTCCACTGACCATGAACAAAGGGAATCACTCTAAACATAAAGGTGGCACACTGACCAACAAAGGGGTACACAGAGCACAAATTCGGTACAAAAAGCAACAAGGGAGCACACTGGCTACTAATGTTATGGAGGAAAAAATTCCACATCATTCTGGGGCACTGTGCGTTCATTCCTGGCATTTTCATAATTCTAGAGAAGAACAGGTGCAGCTTGCAGCCCCAGATTGAAAAATTCTGTGGCTGGACACGGTACCAAGTGGTACTTGTTCTTAGAACCAAATGCATTCAGGGCCATATGCTTGTCATGCCTTTGACAGGCTGCAGGCAGCAGGGCTGGACACCTGTGTCACCCGAGTGCCAAAAAACTTTCTAAGATTGGACTCTTAGGGGCTAAACACCCAGAGTGCATGTGGCCTTAAGGGGGCACACACCACTGACTACCAGCATTTAAAGGGGCACTCTGACTGCTGCACTGTATATGTGTCTGTAGGTCTTCTGGTTTGAATGCGGGATCCATTAACATTTCCACACAGTAAATAGCCTGGGCAGATGTTTTTTTTTGGGGGGGGGGTTTGGGGGAAGAGGTGGGGTGGGTAGAACTTGGATAGGGTGAGGGTGAACCTAGTGATACAACAGAACTGTACACATGAAAAACTGAGGACACTAATTCTGCACTAAGACTAAGGGGTGAAGGCACCCCTTTTAAAGTATATAGATGAACAGTACAAAACAGGGACTCCTGAACAGGTATACTATCCTGAGTGTACAAAATAGCAACTACTTATCACCCAATGAAGCTATGAACAGTCTTCAGGTCCAGAAGGCTGGTTCTCAATGCTTCCTGATCTCAGTGCAGCCATATGCAAGGTCAGTCAACTTCCTTACTCCAATCGCCTTTGCCCTGGATCCTTAAGAGACTTTCTGTGAGCGCAATACTCTGTGAGGGTAGAACAGAGGTCCTCCAGCCAAAAATAGTCAGGACCCCAATAAAGGTGGTTACAGTTCCAGGCAGATTTCTCAGGGATGCTACAGCTTTCAGGATGAGTCTTACTCCCCCGGGAACAAGAGCTTCCTCTGCTCTCGACTCTAGCCCATTTATATCCCCCTCAACCCCCTCCTGGTAACTTGCCATATTGACCAGGGAGAGGCTAGGGGATTTCAACATGCAGGCTGGGGTCATATTCTACCACTCACTATGTCCCAGGGTCACAAGGAAGACAGGGAGGAGTAATTGAGCTCATGCTTAAAGAGCCAAGAGCAGGCCTAGATCAAATCAGATCTGCTATCCCTGGTTACAGGGAGGCCAAAAACTAAATATAACAAACAGTGCCTAATGGTACACTACATAGTGCTTACCCCTGAAGGAGACGCTTGATGTGATGTCCTCTGTTTTTGTACCCATGACTCTACGAACAGCTATGTATTTTCTGACATACCTGGCTGGGTTTAGGATATAGTTGTATATAGTATTGCAACTACAGATAAGAAGAGGAACATTTTATACTGGATTGGTTCACAATTAAAAGATATAACACAGCAAACAATAGTCAAGCAACATTGAGTAGTAATGCAGTTGCTAAAGTGATTCTAAACCTTTGGATATTTGTAAAATAACAAACACGGTATACTTACCTGCTCTGTGCAATGGTTTTGCACAGAGCAGCCCCTATCCTCCTCTTCTGGGGTTTCCCGCTGGTATGCTTGGCTCCTTCCACTGTAGCGAGTGCCCCCCATAGGCAGCTGAACTAAGAGCACTTAGTTCTGCACTTATGTGACCCGCTGTTGGCTGACGTTGTCCAGTACAGTCTCTGGAAAGATCATGAACCCACCACCTTCATAGCCCAGTGCTCCAATGAAGACCAGGAACTGAGCAATCAGTGGTCTTTGATTGCTCAGTTCTCTGTCCTATAATTGACAGGGGACAGATGCAGCAACAAATTGATGCTGCATCCACCTTGGTGAGTATACATTTTTTTTCCTGAACTTTTCTTTTGAAGCGTTACTAAACCCAGGACCGTGCATTCACAATATCTGGTCTCCCACAGTACACACAACATGCAAATTCAAATATATTAGTAAATATAAACTGCTAAATACATTTTCTCATCAGCAATTACAGCAGTTTTGTGACTTTTATCAGTATTCAGCAGAGCACTAGTTAAAGCTTGTAGGAGGAGTTTCCATTCTCCCCTGATTGTCCTATGATGTTGCAGGACCCCTTGCCCTCTGTCTGAACAGTGCTGATTGGCCCTGTGCTGATCACATGCGCTCTCCCAAGAGAAAAAACTCTCTGGCAATACACACCAAACTGAGCATGTGCAGCTTGCCCCCAAGGCTCTGTTTTATCAGGATATAGATTGGAGAGGATCAAACATTCTTATTTACACAATGCGGAGGATTAAGCCCTTAGGTTCCACAGCGAGTACAATATGCATGCTTTACTGCATATACAAACTGATTTTACTGTTGTGGGTTTAGTAACACTTTAGGTACCGGGCTGTATATACAATGTCCTAAACTAAACAATTTAGGGGGCAGTTTAGGACCTCAAGAAATGAGAAAAGCAGTTAGAACAACATTTTTAGTTTACATTTTAGGGTTGTTATATCTGTCTAAAAAGAAGAAAAGAATAATTAAGTACAGTGTTGCATGACCAGGGGCGGACTGACCATTAGAGCACTCGGGCACTGCCTGAGGGCACGGGGTCAGTAGTGGGCCCCATGAAATGCCCCTGGTACCTTTTATAGGCTTTTTTGGGTGTGCTTTGAGTTTGGGCAAGGACACAGGGGCCCCATGATCCCCTATTGCCCGGGGGTCCCATGATTTGTCAGTCCGCCCCTGTGCATGACAGAGCAATTGTCAGTCAAACTATCACAACAACTGAAAACTGATAAACGGCCTTGTAATGTTACAGCGCTGAGCAAACTGTTGGCGCTGTATAAATACTGTATAATAATGAAAGTTCATGCTCATATGGCTAAAAAAAGTTTGTGTAAGGGTTATAGTGGAATCGAGAGCAGGATCACTAAAAAAAAAACATAACTGTATAAAATAAATATCATTGCTAATATAATGTTTGTTTTTCTTTATTAACTAATAGATCACGTTTTAGCACTTGTTTGCCATTTTAGATCCGATATGCTTAGAAAGATTGGGGAGCTACTAAGTACTCACTGAGTAGTTTGCTGGAAAATCAATGTTAAAAAATAATTTCCTGCAGTGTTGCTGTTCCCTGATGACTTTTCTCCACAGCACTGGCTCCTTAGTAGTGTACTTTGCTGATAGCTCACTTGCTACCTGTTCTTGGTTAAGATCAATGACAGTATTGCCACAGTTGACACAGCCAGGTGCCACAGAGAAAGGCAGGAACCCCATCCTCCTGTCAACATTTTGCTACTGCACCATATGATCTGTAGTTACACCTTTGGTTCCTCTTTTGTGTTCTAGGGATTTTTAAACCTTTATTTAATTTAATTGTTTGATCTGTAAATTATTTTTCCCGCTGTTAGATTACAGCTGCTGTGCAGTGTGAAATGAAGATTTGCTGTTAAAGTGATACATTATTTTTTAGCAGAGATTAACAAATATATTTGTCAGTCTCTGTGTGGTGTAAATGCTCACTTGCTAAGAAGAAGAGAATTAAAAGGTTTACATTACATAAATTATAAAATGTGTATATATATATATACAGTGCTCAGCATAAATTAGTACACCCCAACAGATTTGTCAGTAAAACATTTCTTTCAGAATCAACATTTCCTATGGGACACTATACTACAACATACTCCCACAAATGTGGACCATTGATTGCAAACAAGATTTGTAAATTTGCGCACACAATTCATTCAAGATCATGTTGCAAAAATAAATACACCCCAATTAATGTCTTCGGAGCAAAGATACATTTTAGACAACAAAATCCTAAATAAAAAGAATTAAACGAGTCTAATTATTCATTAAACTGGTGTCCAGCAGACTGTTGATTATAAAAGGGCGTTACTTAACAAAGAAAACCCCTCCCATTTCATGCTGTCAGCAATGGCACCACATGGAAGAGAAATGTCACAAGGCCTAAGAAAGAAAATAATTTCCTTACACAAGAAAGGTGAAGGCTACAAGAAGATCAGCAAAGCTTTAGTTATCAGTCAGAATACTGTAACAAAAGCCATACAAAAATTTAACAAAGTTGGAAGTGCAACAATCTTACAGAGACATTCAGGCCGACACGGAAATTGACACACTGACAGGAGCGTCCTCTAATGAGAAGGACTGAAGAAAAATCACCATGCAAGTTCACTACAGTTAGCTAAAGAAGTAGAAAGCTGAACTGGATTGATTGTTTCACATGACATGATATGGCATACACTGCAGAGGAATGGCAGGTATGTGTGTCATCCACAAAGAAAACTTCCCCTAATGCCCACGCACAAAAAAAGCACCTAGATTTTGCCAGGGCCCATGCTGAAATAAGATGACTACTGGGACTCTGTACTCTGAAGTGATGAGACCAAGATAAATGTTTTTGAAACTGATGGCTTCAAAACTGTATGGTGTTGCAAAGGTGAAGAGTACAAAGAAACATGCATGGTTCCTACAGCCAAACATAGTGGTGGAAGTGTCCTTCTGTGAGGCTGCATGAGTGCTGCTGATGTTGGAGATCTGCATTTCATTGATGGTATCATGAATCCACAGATATACTGCTCTATATTGAAATAGAAGATGCTGCTATCACTCTGTGCCCTTGGTCATCATGCACTTTTCCAACATGACAATGATCCAAAACACACATCTTAGGCCATTGCTGCATTTCTGAAGGACAATGTAAATGTAATCCAGAAAAAGCACTAACTCTCCAGTTTTCAAAGGGGGTCAATGCCAGGAAGAAGCCAGGAAATCCAATGAGTAGATATCCTTGGGATAAGTCATCAAAACTGGAAAAGAAGCACACAGGTGGCACAAAAACCTAGCGCATTATCCAAGGTTTATTTAAAAATGTTAAATGACAAAAAACATTTATTTATTTTAATGCCCTCCTCCTACTCTGAGTCTGAGGGGAGGGGTCTTCCTATAGGCGGCACTTGTTTTATATATATACTGTATATATATATATATATATATATATATATATATATATATATATTAGGGCACCATCTCCTGTCGGCTTCAGCTCTGAGGAAGGGGATATGTCCCCAAAATGCATCAGCAGGCCAACCGCACTGCCGGTCGGACAATCTACCATCACTTTGGGCCATCCCTGTGGCTTTTAGGCACTTTATTTAGTTAGTATGTTTTTGTCATTTCACATTTTTAAATAAACCTTGGATAATGCACTAGGTGTGTGCACCGCCTGTGTGCTTCTTTTCCAGTTTTGAAAGTGATTCAGTGGCCAAATATGTCTCCTGATCTGAACCCAATCGAACACCTATGGGGAAATTCTAAGTAGACAAGTTGAGCATCGCTCTCCATCCAACATCCAGGCTCTAAAAGAAGTCGTTCTTGGAAAAAGATAGATGTTGCAATATGTCTCCAACTTCTTCATTCCATGCCTAAAAGACTTGGTTCCGTCCTTACAAATCATGGAGGTCATACAAAATACTAGAGGTAGTAGTTCTTGTTGTGGAGTATTTTCAATTTTGCATCAACTACTTTGAGTAAAAGTGAAGATTTTGTAATCTACTTTATATTATTAACCTTTACCTCTACTTTATATTATTAATGAGCTAAACACAAATATTGTTTTGTCAAAATGTTTAAAATTGTTCTTGTGTTCATTGATTGATTAATATCTTACTTTTCAAAAGGGATGTACTCATTTATGCTGAGCATTTTATATATATTTATATATACAGTGCTCAGCATACATGAATACACCCCTTTGGAAAAGTAAGATTTTAATCAAAATGTCAATGAACGCAAGAATAATTTCCCAAATTTTAACAAAACTGAGTTTTACAGAACATTTGTTTAGCTCATTACATGAAAGGAAGGTTATTAATATACAGTAACTTAGATTACAAAATCTTCAGTTTTATTCAAATTAGATGCAAAAATGAATATACCTCACAACAAAAACTACTACATTTAGTATTTTGTATGACCTCCATGATTTGTAAGGACAGCACCAAGTCTTCTAGGCACACTAGCTGTGATTGGTCACAGTATTCACATGGTACAGACTGGGCCAATCATAGACAATCTGTGTCATGTGCTTAGCTGTTGCCAATCACAGCTAACCACAACAAAACAAACTGAATTTATTGATTTCATTCAGTAAAATGCTCTTTTATGGCAATGAAATTCATTGTTATAGGTAATCATAATGTGTAAAAAAACAAACTACTGATCACTTCCCCAGAGTAGTACAAAGTTAATATGGTAACATTTTATCACTCTGGTCACAGTGCGTTATGAAAAAAATAATTAAACAAAAAAGAAAAAATGTTATAAAAAATTTAAAAATTAAAAAAAAAAAACATTTTTTTTGTACCTTCACCAGTCTGTCCCTGATCACGGCCACACCAGTTATATGATAAAACTGTACTGCACCGGTGACAGTATATAAAAAAAAGTAAATTTTTTTTCTTCAATTTCCACAAAAGTATGAAAAAAAATCACAACTTTAAAAAACTCGCCATGCCTCTTACTAAATACCTCAGACTGTCTACTTTCCAAAAAGGGGTCATTTGGGGGATATCCGTACCTTCCTGACATTTTTGGGTATCAAGAAATGATAGTCAGTACAGAAGGATTGATCAATTTTCAGACACTGTATATACAACAGTTTGTGGACTTTATAACTTTCCTGCTGCCTAAATAATAAACACTGATTTTGGTTATTTTCACCAAAGAAATGTAGCAGAATACATTTTGACCTAAATTTAGGAACAATAACTTATTTGCAAATAACTTATTATTTATTTGCAAAATGTTAGAACAGAAACAAAGAAAAATGTGTTTCTTACCAAAATGTTTGGGCTTTTTTAATTTATTTAGGAAAAATAAAAAAAACCCAGTGGGGATCAAATACCACCAAAAGAAAGATCTATTTGTCTGAACAAAATTATAAAAATTTTGTTTGGGTACAGTGTTGCATGACCACACAATTGTTATTCAAATTGCGACAGCGCTGACAGCTGGAAATTGGCCTAAGCAAAAAGGGGGGTAAAATTGCCCGGTTTTGAAAAGGTTAATATTTTCAATTCCATTTGAAAAAGGAATGGTTTTGTTTGAAAAACCATAGCTTTAATTTGTTAGTTTCTCCTCAAAAATGCAGATTGCACATTTTCTTTTCAGCAGGCATGCTGGCAGCACAAGAGTGGGCTCAGCATTTAGTTTTGGTGAGCCTTTTTCCAACTGAAACACATTGGGGTAGATTTACTAAAACTGAAGCACCCAGAATCTAGTGCAGCTGTGCATGGTAGCCAATCAGCTTCAAACTTCTGCTTGTTCAATTAAGCTTTGGCAATAAAACCTGGAAGCTGATTGGCTACCATGCACAGCTGCATCAGATTTTGCACTCTCCAGCTTTAGTATGTAAATCTTCCCCACAGCTGTTCCATGTAGAAGACAAGATGACACAGAATGCCACATGCAGCCACCATGAGGAGGGGGCATGTTAGCACAAGGCTTGGAAAAATCCTTATGTAAATGGATAGAAAACTGGCTAAAAGATCGTATTCAGAGATTAGTGGTTAATGATTCATACTCTGAATGGTCTAGGGTTGTCAGTGGTGTACCCCAAGGTTCAGTGTTGGAACCCTTACTTTTTAATATATTTATAAACAATATAGGATCTGGGATTAAAAATCCCATTTCAGTCTTTGCAGATGACACCAAGCTGTGCAGTGGAATAACGTCCTTACAGGATGTCTCCAATTTACAAGCCGACCTCAATGCTCTGTTTAATTGGACAACTATGTGGCAAATGATGTTTAATGTTGATAAATGTAAGGTTATGCACTTGGGGGCAAGAATATGCATGCATCAGGGGCGGACTGACCATTCGAGCACTCGGGCACTGCCCAAGGGCCCGGGGTCAGTAGGGGGCCCCATGAAATGCCCCTGGTACCTTTTTATAGGCTTTTTTGAGTGTGGGCAAGGACACAGGGGGGAAATTCAGGGAAATTCGTCATCAGACACTGAAATCGATTTTGCGAATTTGCTCAGCGATGTGCGAACTTGGCGCTATATTTCAAATTTCAGTGTTTTTGGTTTGATTATATTATTAAATTAAATTTATTATTATTATATTATTATTTATATGATTATTTATTAAATTATAATTTATGATTTTGTGTTTCAAGTTTTATCCTACCAGGAATGTTTACTAGACTCTTGTGCGGACAGATTTCAGTGAGTTATTCCTAAAAATTACAGGCCTACAATAAAAAAAATACATATTTCCATGCAAAAAATGTACCGCTTTCAGCACAGAAATATGGACATAATCAGACCACTAGGGAGGTTAAAAAATCCCTGGATTCTTTCCAGCACAGTGGCTAAATGGTTAGCACTTCTGCCTGGCAGTACTAGGGTTATCAGTTTGAATCCCAACCATGGCACCACCTGCCTGGAGTTTGCATGTTCTCCCTGTGCCTACGTGGGTTTCCTCCCACACTCCAAAGACATGCTGGTAGGTTAATTGTCTCCTGTCTAAAATTGGCCTAGTATGTGTATGTATGAATGTGAGTAAGGGACCTTAGACTGTACACTCCTTGAGGGTTAGAGACTGATGTAAATGTACAATATATGTGTATATATGTAAAGCACTGCGTACATTGATGGTGCTATATACAGTAAGTACCTGTAATAAATAAATAATAGATACACACAATATAACTACCTAATACTAACATGTTAGGTAAAGTTGATCCAGGGAATATCCGATTGCCTCTCAGGGGATCAGGAAGGATTTTTTTCCCTGCAGGAGCAAATTCGATCATGCTTTGCTGGGTGTTTTTGCCTTGCTCTGGATCAACTGTGGGTGTAGGATTATAACTTTTTTTTGGTTGAACTGGATGGAGTTTGGTCTTTTTTCAGCCAGACTAACTATGTAACTATATAATTATGATCATTGGTTTAGCTCTCAGCATGGCCAGAAAACTGACCATACTGTGCTTCATGACTAGTGTGGTCAGTTTTTGATAAGAACGCAGAGCGACTGGCAGGAACACCAGGGAATTCACACAAAGGAATCAATACAAAAAGAACAGGATGTTTTTTCATACAAGTACATGGCACAGCAGGCACATATCAGGAATATGAAATGTTGGGATTACATAATCTTTAAAATCTTTCACAGCATGGTATTCTTATAGCAAATACAAATGTTGCATAGTTTAATAACTTAATCCATTTTGTCCAGTTATTAACTTTCTATATCTGATTATAATAATGCATCCAAGATGCAGCAGACATAGTTGGTAAACTACAACAGAACAGGTGCTAAAGCGATATATATTCCAGCAGTACTGAAGCAAACTATATCCACAGCAGATGAATTGTTTCTGATAGATTTCATAACTTTCATTTGTTTTTTTTTAACTCAGACTACATCATTTTATTTGTCATCTCAAATAAAAGTATCTCCCTGTGTTCATCTAGGTGGAATATCATGTATTGTGATATAGTCCTTCAATAAATAAGTGACACATGCATATAGCATTCCTAGGCGCTGAATCAACTATATAAATCAAAAGGGTAGCCTCCACTCACGTACAAATACAGCATATTATTATTATTATACCTGATTTATATAGCACCAACAGATTGTGTAGGGTTTTACAAGAGGGCAGACAGTACAGTTAAATACAATTCAATACAAGAGAGATCGGAGGGCCCTGCTCATTAGAGCTTGCAATCTAAAACAATGGTCAAGTGACACCAAAGATAATAGCTATGGTTGGATTGGCTAACGGAGAAGTTGAAAGTACAGTTGTTAGGAAGGGGCAGGATAGGCTTCCACTAAAGAAAAGGGTTTTCAGGGATCACCTAAAAGTGGACAGAGTAAGAGATAGCAGCACAGATTGGGGTAGGGAGATCCAGAGAATGGGAGATGTTCTGGAGAAGTCCTGGAGGTGAGCATGGGAGGAGGTGACAAGGGAGTTAGGGATAAGGAGGTCTTGGGAGGAACGAAGAGGGTGATTTGGTTGGATTTTGGTTGCAGGTAGGATTGGAGGGTGTGTGGAGGCTTTATCAAAGGAGAGAGATAGACCACCAGAATTCCCCAGATGCTATCCCTTGGGTGGGAGAGTCCCAGCATTACCAAGGACAGGGAACACTGACACCTGATCCACGTTTGCTATTCTCCTGCACACAGTTGCAGACATTGCACATAGTTATTAGAAGTTGTACCCTAGTTTGTTCAGCCGCTATCTTTTGACCACACTTAACACAGCATTATCATCAGAGTTGATAGCAGGACAATCAGTCCACAGGCTGAACCATCACTGTGTCACTGTCATTATCAATTCAACAATTCACTCTATTAAAGAGGCCTTTAGTGCCAATAGTCTTGTAGTCCAGAGAGGAGTTGCCCTGTGCCAACAATAATTTTTACCAGCTTAGCCACTTGTTGCTTTAGATTCCCTAGTGATGAGTGCTTTAAAGGAACATTACACCAGTCAATTGCTGCTTTCAGGGGAAGTGCTGTTCTTCCCTTCCTTCACTGCATTGTTCCTCAGAGAGCCATAATTCACACTTCTTCCCACTGTGCACCAACTGGGACCCATCACGCGTGCAGAAGACTCTTCACTGCCTTTAAAGAACATTGGTTGTTTTGGGGTAAAGAGCTATTTTCCTTATGAAAATCATCCAGCAACTCCTAAGGGGGTAGTGCTACACACATATGGCATACATATATTTACATACATAGATAAATGTAAAATAAGCTAATTTTAGAGCTGACTCCTGAGGCCTGACCACTGAAACATACCTTAAGATCAGGGGCGGACTGACCATTTGGAAACTCGGGCATTGCCTGAGGGCCCGGGGTCAGTAGGGGGCCCCATGAGATGCCCCTGGTACCTTAGGCTTTTTTGAGTTTGGGCAAGGACACAGGGGCCCCATGATCCCCTATTGCCCGGGGGCCCCATGAGTTGTCAGTCTGCCCCTGCTTAAGATCAAAGTTGATTCTTAGGTACTGAGTTGTACAATGCAGACAGCAGAAAAGGATAATCCAGTGTACAGCCAGCTCTGTTTACACCTTCCTTCAGGCTGTCCATGCAGAGTCCGGCTCTCCTCCAATACTATGTGCCTATGTCAAAAGTCCACACTGCCACCAGGTTGGGTGCCCTCTTAAAGCCTTCCTGCTTTCTCCCTATGTCCTCCAAGAAGGGTAGGAGCAGCTTTCTGGGATCCAGGCAATTATGGGATCTAGGGAAACCCAGCAGTAGTTTTGCTGTGTACTCCCTGCTCACCTAAAACTTTTAGCTAATGGCATTGCTGCACTCTCCCTCCCAGTCTTTAGAAGCATGAGAGCAGTTGAGCTCTTGGGGAGCTGCAGTGATCCTGGGAAACAGTCTGGGGCACAACCTTTGCAGGAAAATGAACAAAAAAGTAGGATTGTCCCAGCACAGGCAGGACTGTCCTGGCAAATCCGGGACAGTTGGTCAGTATGAAACAATTATATCACAAAAGAGTACTATGCATTTTTACTATATCACATAATCCTTGGTACACACAGGAGGCCGCCTGATTCTTTGAATATGTCAATGCAGTGTGGTTCCTGACAAGCAGTTTGGTTGTTATCAGTAGTAATAGGAAAATGTCCTTCTTTAAATGAAACTTCGGAAAGGTCCTGCCTAACAGACACAAGAGGACTGGAATTCCATATGTATCATCCATCCATGCTAATGAGTGTGCTCATAGACACATCCTCATTTACACTTCCTCCAGCATTCTAACAGAAAGCCCATACAGAGGTAAAGGCAAGAAAGCTGGAGTACGTGTCTACAGGAGCCTGACATTGCACCCTCAATCTACTGATCGCAGGTGCAATGCTTTTTAGACTTTTTGGGGAAAAAAATAATAAGTGCACATTATTCTGCAAAAATATGTGCATTTTTATTTTTTCCCCAAAGGTGAATTTATCCTTTGATGTTAAAGCAAATCAGCAGTCCTCAGGTGCCTCTATAAAAAAACCTCCATCAATGGCAAGCTTCTATCAAGCAGAATCAGTGAATGACTTTGAGTGAAGTAGTGGAGTGTGTGTGACAGCAGATTTGTCATGACTCTGACAAGTAAAGCAAGACTGAATGCAAGTTAGTACTTGGGCATCCATGCCTGGCCAACAATATAGTTCATTTAGTCTTAGTGACTCTCATGCACAAGCTGTATATAGAGATCTCTCAAGGTATCTGGTACTAATGAATTATGAGATCCACAGAGAATATGGCCATCAACTTCTGACAATTCATGTCTAATCCTGCAGTAAGGTCATAGAACATGGCTCAGTTTATTTTCTGAGCTCAGCCATTTGCTTTGTAGAATGTCCCTAGCTGTAAATGTGCTTCTACTGGAAATCCTGACAAGCGTATCTAAATTCATGTATTGTAACTGTACCTATACCAGTAAATGCAACTGTTGGGTAGGTGCAGCGTGGTGCAGTGTGCAGAAAGCACAAAGAGTTTCGATTTGCCAGAAATGGTGTATTACAGAACAAGTAAAAACAGTACAAAGGGGTCTGGTAGGGAGGTTCATCCAGCTGGGGTACTCACAACAGTTTAGAACAAAGGTAGGGGGATGCAGGTTCCGAGTTGCAGACAGCATATGTCACAAGGAGCAGAGTGTGGCTTTAACGTACCTGGTGGTAGAACCTGCAGTTCAGAGGAAGGCCTTCCTTACAGCACTGGCTCGGGGGCCCTGGTAGAGTAACAGGGAGTGCCAGAGCACAGAGGTGCACGAGTGCCTGAAAGGACTTCTGCAGATGGATGTTGACGTGCATCTGGGATGCAGGAGTAGACTGCCAGGTGGCACGCTGGCAGAGGTGCAGGAGCAGCTGGCAGATTGCATGCTTGCAGAAGTGTAGGAGCAGCTGGTTGATGGAACACTGGCAGAAGTGCAGACTGGCAGATGACATGCTGGCAGAAGTGCAGGAGCAGACTAGCAGATGACATGCTGGCAGAAGTGCAGGAGCAGACTGGCAGATGACATGCTGGCAGAGGTGCAGGACAAGCTGACAGATTGAACGCTGACAGAAGTGCAGGAGCTGGATACTGGCAAGGATCAGCTGTTTCGGGTGCAGGACACAGAGGAATGTAAGGTCAGACAGTCCAGGCCGGCAACTAGCAGTCAGAGCAAGCATAAACAGGATGCAGATGAATAGTCAAAGGGCTGCCCCTTTCGGGGTTGATTCCAAACAGTTCTGTCCCTGGAGCTTCCACCCATGTAGTATGCCTACCCCACTGCCCCATCCCCCCATTTTTTTTCTCCTCTCTCCCTCCTTTCCGCTCCCTAGCCCCCCATCCCTTTACCCTCCTTACCCCTCTTTTGACTCTTTCTTCACCATCCCCTTTCCCTTCCTCTTCTTCTTTTCTACCTTCATGTCTTACCTTACTCTTCTCTTCCTGCCACTCTTGCCCCTGCCCATAGGTGACCTACTTCCATACCCATACACCATCTGCAGAAGTGCTTCATTTGATCCACAAAGACATCTCTTCATACACTGGTAACCACTAAACATAGCCCCCGCTCTACCTTGTGGACAACTCATATTTCTCTACGCCATTTTTCCAATATAAGATGCCTAGAGCCTGTATTCATATCTTCTGCCCCTCTACCCTGCTTTTAAATGACGAAATGCCTGGGGTGTTATAAACAAATGCTCCCACCCATGTTGTGGATATCTTAAGCCTTATTCTTGTTATGGTTATTATGTTCCTTTATTTTTGCCGTCATACTATGTTGTCTTCTCTAATCGAATGCCATCAATAATATGTGTGACAGGAAATCGTTTTTTCTGTCTTGCTTATCTTGGCTTCTCTCTGTGTATGGTAATTGTTAATTGTTGTACATTGCGATTTTCATTGGCACATTGTATCTCCTTGTACTTTTTGTATTATTTGTGTTCTCTTAATAAACTTTGTGGAACAAGAATAGTCAAAGGGCAGGTCAGGGGTCGGTACAGGCAGCGTTCAGACAGAGTCAATAAGTGATCAGATCGGCAACGGAATCACAGGTAACAGGATGCATGGGTGCTAAAACTTAATAGACCAAATGGCACTACTGCAAGGCACCAGCCCAGCTTAAATAGCCCTCTTGGCGCCAATGCACCATCGTGCATGAGCACTTGCGTGCACTTTCTAATTGGCCACGAGCAGGGCTTACAAGGGTTCTGTGCCTGCGCATAGATATGTGCATTCCCTGACAGTGGCCTGGCTGGTCCAACCAAATGGGGAGCTTCCTGGGAAGATTGATGTAGTCCCTACTCTTTCACCGGAACCTTTCCCTCCCGCTAATACTGTCCCTAATAGATGGGTAACCTGTCCCTACACTAGCCACTTGCATAAAGTATGCCAAAACCCGGGGTCACAGCCTTATACAGACTCTGCCTGACCCAAGGTGGCCACCAGGGTCACATGGGGCCAGAGCATTCAACCAGATCACTGCCTTATGTGACCGATGAAGTCATAGAGAAACCCAGTTTCCCTCTTTCTCTCCACACTTCCTTGCCTCTGAAATCCAGCACCACCTACAGTGGAGAAAACAAACTGCACCTTCTTACCCAACAACTTCAACATGCTCAACCTTTGTACTAGGGGATGTTGAAAGTCACTGGCAGGCAACCAAGCATAGGAATAGTGCCTATAGGACAACTAACCAGTTTCAGAGTCAGTGCAGTAAGTGCTTCATTTGCAAAGTACTTCTGGTAGATTTCCTCAGGCAGTATTGAGACAGCAGACCTTGTATCAAACAGTGGGACATTGGAGTAGATCTTGTTATAAGAAGCAGTAATAACAGTTACAAACGTTTGTCTCGAATAAACACATCATGTTTATCTACACTAAAGACAGTAGCCTCTGGGGCAGCAATTTTGCGAATCTGTCTAGAAGTATGGCAGATTTTTTTCAAGGTATCCCAATTCCTTGCATTTACTGCACTGTGTGGTTTATTTACTAAAGCTGGAGAGTGCAAAATCAGGCTCACTTCTGCATAGAAACCAATCAGCTTCCAGGTTTTATTGCCAAAGCTTAATTGAACAAGTTGAGATTAGAAGCTGATTGGTTTCTTTGCAGAAGTGAGCCTGATTTTGCGCTGCCCAGCGTTAGTAAATAAAACCCATGGCATCTTTTGCAGAGAACACAGTGTAGCCTGAAATGTAAACATAAATAAAATCAATGCTGCGCTGCAAATACATTAACGCTTAAGGAAAGCCCTATAGCAGATATACTGCTACAGGGCGGCATCTGTGTGCAAAATCACGTATATATACGTGATTTCACATTTATAGGTATGGAGCATGCACAAGCCGTACACATGCCCTACCCGCGCTGCCATTCACGGCAAACAGTCTTCCTCCCTTCCTGTTTGCAAACAGTCTTCCTCCCTGTCAGCTGAAGCACACTGATCAGGATGGCTATGCACAGCACAGCCATCCCAATCAGTGTCTTTACAGTTAAGCACACCCCGCCCCCTAGTAAAACACTCCCAGCACATAGTTAACCCTTTGATCTCCCCTCACATTAACCCCTTCCTGCCCAGTGCCATTAGTACAGTGTCAGTGCTTTTTTTAGCACTGATCACTGTATTGTTGTCACTGGGTATGTCAGTGACACCAAGTTATTTCCCCCCCCCAGTGTCAAAATATCTGCCGCAGTCCCACTAAAAGTCTCTGATCGCTGCCATTACTAGTAGAAAAAAAAATCCCAGTCTCTATACCGACATTTGTAAATGCTATAACTTTCATGTAAACCAATTCATTTCTATGTATTGGGATTTTTTTTTTAGCAAAGACATGTCACAGAATACATTTTGGCCTAAATTTATGATGGAATTTTATTTTTTTAATTTTTTTTACTGGACGTTTAATAGCAAAAAGTCCAAAACGTTGTTTTTTTTTCTCAAAATTGTAGGACTTTTTTGCTCATAGCTCAAAAAATAGAAAACGCACAGGCAATCAAATACCACAGAATGAAAGCTCAATTTGTGGGAAAAATAGGCCATAAATTTCATTTGAGTACAGCGTTGCATGACCGCGCAAATGTCAGTTAAAGTAACACAACGCAGTAATGCAAAAAATGGCCTGGTCAGGAAGGGCACCAGTGCTATAAACATGCAGGCGGTGTCACCTCAGTGCTCACAGAACTCTCACCTCAGAGCAATCAAATTACACTTTGTAATGCAAAATTGGTACTCTCAAGGTGTACTGTTAGAATAGCAGGCATTCTGCAATCATGCTCAGTGGTACATAAATCTGAGCTGACTATTTTCCCTTAGGCTCTGGATAATGTAAAAGCAGCAATTATTACATTATCCAGAGTCTAAGGGAAAATAATCGGCTCAGATTTATCACCACTGAGCATCATTGAAGAATGACTGCTATTCTAACAGTACACCTTGAGACTAAGGGAAAATGACCGAAGTAGTACCTTGTACTACTTTAAAATGGCCACCGCTGGTTTACTATTCCCCGAGACCAACGAAAAATGGCTGCTATTGGGTTGTATGAGAAGAACTTTGGCAAAATGGCCGCTGTTTAATTGACTTTTAGAACACTATATAAGTATTCCCCATCTGCCCTCTACCATCCCTCTGATGAAGTCACGTGGGCATGACGTAACGCGTAAGGGCGTGGCTGTGGGAACACATGAAATGAGTTTAACATGACTTGGAAGTGCAGCCTGGATCTTGTAGTGTTTTAACCTGCTATATGGCGTTTTTATTAATTTGTACATGCGAGTGCAATACCTTGTTAACATAATAAAGATACAATTGTTAGTATAGATTGTAAGCTCGAAAGAGCAGGGCCCTCAATCCCCTCATGTTTTGCATTGTATTGGTATTATTCTGTCCCATGTTCTGTCCCCCTTTGTAATGTACAGCGCTGAGTGAACTATTGTCGCTTTATAAATACTGTATAATAATATTTATAATATACTGCACTATTGGAGTGTCCTTTTGTCTCCTCCACTAAGGGCGATTATATCAGACCTCCAACCCCCCCCCCCCTTAAAGCGACTGGATCCCATATCCGGATTGATGTTGTTTTAAAGTTAAAAGATGTTGTTGTACCACTTCTATATATTTGATGATCGGGAGAGTCAAGGAATCCTCACCGATTTGACATTACAAAGCGCAATTTGGTTGCTCTGAGGTGAAAGTTCTGTGAGCACTGAGGTGACACCGTCTGCATGTTTATTGCACTGATCTGCGAGTTTGAGCACATGAAGAAACAAATGAGCTGTGAAGAGTTGAAGTGCCTGTAATATCTCTGATTATTTCACCTACTGTGAACTTGGTTCATGGACATTTATTTATCACATAGATTTGAATTACCATACTCTATACACATTTTGTTTATTCATTTTGTTTATTTGTTTAATGTATTTGCAGCGCAGCATTGATTTTATTCATGTTTATGATTTAGTTGTGGGAACACAATTTAATGCTAACAACAGCCTTTCCATTTCACTATTAGTCACATTTCTATTTATTCACTAGGTAGCTCAGGAATTTTATTTTGTTTTGTAGCCTGAAACGTGCTGTGTTGAAGCATACCTGATGCAATACTTTTTTGGTGTTCTTGTTCAGTATTCACTGGCCAGTAGTCTCTTGACTGTAGATTTAAGCTTCATCTACAGCTGTTTCACTTTTACTAGAGTTAAATAATATTCCAAGGGCAATCTGTCTCTAATGTGGGTTGAAATTCTTTTTTCTTCTAGTTGGTCTCTTATCATTTCATGTGTTAGATTACTAAAGTCACAGGTTGCATGCCATTCTCTCAAAGCTGCCATGAGTTACAGTATACTGTGGATTCACCATTATGTTGTTGTTGCCAGAATTTATTTTACCTGCAACCACATTACTTTTAGGCACAAATATGATATTTAATGTATTAAGAGCTGTATCATGAGTGTTGTTGAAGAAAGAACGTATTTTAAGAAAAATACATTGTCCTTCTGCTCTCAGTGAATAAGCAAAGCAGGCTTTCTAAGAATAGGTACGTCCTACTGATTAGCAGCAGTGATGAGCTTGGGAAAGTCTGAATTAGGACCCAAATCTACATGCACAGTCCACTAGAAAGTTGTCACCTGTAAGAGCAAATCATCTGTGGACTCTTTTTGTACTTATATAATTTAAATTACAAGTCTGCAGTGGATAACCTTGAGAGACTCACTTTAATTTTTATTTATGGGGTTCTTTTGCTTCTGTTTTTTTGAAGCCACGAGTGGTGACTGCAGTGTGGTTGTCAGGAATGGACTCACCACTGGTGGTGCTGTGGCTCACTTGCTCTGTGGGCTGCAGTACCAGCTCCTACCAGAGGGTGTTTTCAGCAGCCAGGGTCTCACTCCTGCAATCAAGCCATCACCTGAGGCTGACTGAAGGAGGTGTATTTAAGCAGGACGAGGCCTGCAATCAGTGTCTTGGTGTTGTTCCCCATGAGCCCATGTACCTGCATCCTGTCTGCTTCCTGCCTGATATTCATGACTGATCCTGACTCTGCTAGAACTCTGCCTGCACCGACCCTGGCTATTCCTGACCTTTCTCCTGCCTGCTCCTTTGTACCTTGTCTACCCGATAGTTACTGACCCGGCCTGCCTGACTAAGCTTGTGTTCCCGCACATATTGAGACTAGTTTAAGGTTTGGGTTTTTTTTGCACTGTGTGTTCTGTGTATTGTGTAACCTTAAATAAATTATATTACTTTTACACCATATTTGAAGCCTGCGTTTCCCTGTGTCAGTCCATACATCTCTGGTCATACCTGGATCCTTGACAGTGGTTTACTTTACCTCCTTGGCACCTGGTCTAATTTAAAACAACCCACTTTAGTTTTTTTAAAGGTAGTATGCTAGGGTGGTTTTTAGTGTTGGGTTGTGATTTTCATACACAGTGACCACCGTGAAGTCTGGACATGTTAGTGATCAAGACAATGTTGTCTTTTTATTGGGTAGTGGTGAAGGGTATTATGATCTAATTTTTGTTTCTTATTCTTTGCAAATGTTGCTTTATACAATAAAGGATACTTTATATGATTTAATGTTCTACTTTGAGTGGATATATGGTATAAGCCATGAGAGCCCTTGTAGGGTAGCTGCTATTGGGATCTCTGCGTCTGTGCCTTGACCCATTTTGTGCACATGCACATATACAAGGAGCTTTTTTTTACGTGTGCAGGCCAGGAGATTTTGCAGCCACAAATGATTGGCCCATACAAGTGTCAACTTTCTGGCCGCCTCGCACGCATGGGTTTGTATCCTAGTTAGAACATGCCTGAGCTCATTACTAATTTGAAGTAAATATATCATTCTCAAAGGTATAAATTCAAGCAGTGAAAGGCAGAAAGACATTGCAGGTGGTGCACCAGGGGGTGGTAGAAAATATAGAAAAGACATCCTCATTGCCAGTCTTGCTGTGTCCTGTATTCTGGGAGGAAGAGTAGTTATAGAGTGCTTTATTAACAAGTTCAGGCAACCATAAAACATGTGCAGCCTTCTGAGTATATCATAGCAGGATCGGAAACTGGAACTAACTTGTGCAGTGTATAGAAAGTATTATACGTTATACATTTAACAACCGTAAAAAGTGACATTTACAAAGCTGATGTATGAACACCACAAATACCAGTACATTACACAGATCAAAATAACGAAAAAATATATTTTTTTTTAATTCTTTTGCGAGAAAAACTCTGTTTCAATTTTTTTACCGAGTTTCCAAATGGCAATAGAACAGTACAAATTATGCATCAAAGTGCATTGTCTACATAGTCAAGATATATACATTTGTGACAATAACAAGAGAACATGAGTATAAACTCTAAGTATTCTGCCCAGAAGCAAAGCCACCCATATGAAGAAACTTACACATGTCTTAAAGCCAACTCTGTGGGGCTCAAGCTAAAACTGCCAGTAAGATAAATTATCTGGTAATAATATCCCAAAACGATAGGCTTTAGCTATGCAGACCTGAAGCATAAAAGAGGTTTAAAGAAGTCCTTTAAAATTGCCAAGAAAGACTGTCTATGAAGAAAGTGAATGCTTACCTCTACTGCTGCCTGTGCGACCAAATGCCACTACATGTCACCAACACTTCAAGGAGTGTCCAACTCCTACTTCTCCCATTGTTCTCAGTTGTATCTCCCCCTGACTTCTACATCACTATTATATCTTGTAGGGACCTAAGTGTAAGTGGGAGGAGTGCAGAGGAGAACACAGGGGAGATAAGTATTCATTTTCTTCTTTACAAAGACATAGGCATATAGCAAGTGCAGCGCTTACAAACTCAAAACCAAAATGAGAAAAATAAATAGTAATGAAAAAGAATTCTATGAATCAACATGGTCTTTCCACCAAGGTCTCCAATCCAAGTAGTAACCAGGCCTAGCCCTGCTTAGCTTCCAAAAGCCACATGAGACCAGGCACATTCAGGATGGTGTGGCTATAGGCACATTCAGGATGGTGTGGCAACCCAGCTAATATCTATTGTTAACAACAATATGTGTAATGAAAATGCTTTAAATCCAGCTAATAACTAGGGTGCTCTTCTAGAAGGATTTTTGCCTTGCAGGCTTTTCCTGAAGAGAATGTGAGTCCAAGGACCTAGTCTTTGTCTACAGAAGAGGTACACTGTGAAGAACCTTTTTTCTTGCCTCTCAGGCCTGCTACCAGGGAAGTCCTTGTCAGCTTGAGAGTGTCCCAGGGAACAGAAAATGGGCCTGTGCTACAGCCTGAAAGATAGTAAGGTGGTTAGAAAAGGGGAGCAGCTTAAGAAGGCTTGTTCAAATATTTACTGTTCTCAGCTTAAAGGCACACATTGAAGATTTGCTGGTCCAAGCTTAATAGCCCACATAAAAGAATTGATGGTCTAAGCGCAATGGCATACTCTTGGCCCATGAGAGGGGATGAAGTTATTTCTTTATTTGTGCGAAGGTTTTTTTGTTGCTGTTATCGTATCCTGTAAACCCAACCCATCTCTTCCCTGAACATTGAGGAAATTAAATCTGCAACAAGAAAAGACTGATAGAGTGGAAGTCAGTCATATGGTAGCCACTAGTGGGTTGGAGAGTGTCTCGAGGCAACAGTAAGTTAGTGTACCAACAGTGAGGCTGGGAAGGATCCAACATTCCAGTGGGTACTTAGGGGGTAAGTGCTATACCTTACCAACCATTCCAACCACTTTCCACCCTATACAGAAAAAAAAGGATTGTGGGTGAAATTGGGTTTTAAGGTGTCAGTTTACATTAGACATAGATACTGCTTCCTAGATTTCTTCATTAAATGTGAGTGGGTGAAGCCTCAGTACACTCAAAGAGTGTGCAGTTCTAAGAACCAGGGAACACACTTATACTATATTGCTAAAAGCATAGGGATTCCTGCCTTTACACGCACATGAACTTTAATGGCATCCCAGTCTTATTCCATAGGGTTCAATATTGAGTTGGCCCACCCTTTGCAGCTATAACAGCTTCAACTCTTCTGGGAAGGCTGCCCACAAGGTTTAGGAGTGTGTCTATGGGAATATTTGACTATTCTTCCTGAAGCACTGATGTCGGATGAAAAGGCCTGGCTCACAGTGTTTGCTATAATTCATCCCAAGGGTGTTCTATCCGGTTGAGGTCAGGACAGTTCCTCAACCCCAAACTCATCCATGTCTTTATGGACCTTGCTTTGTGCACTGGTGTGCAGTCATGTTGGAACAGAAAGGAGCCATCCCCAAACTGTTCCCACAAAGTTACATCTTAAGAGTTCCCTTCACTGGAACTAAGGGGCCAAGCCCAACCCCTGAAAAACAACCCCACACCATAATCCCCCCTCCATCAAACTTTTCACAATGCAGTCAGGCAAATACCATTCTTCTGGCAACTTTCAAACCCAGACACATCCATCAGATTTCCAGGGAAGTGTGATTCATCACTCCAGGGAACATGCGTCAGAGCCTGGGATCGAAGCTGGTCCTTCTGCAGTGGTAGGCAATGTCTCTTCTCACTGAGCTATCTGGAATGCTGGACAGCTCCCTTGACAATTCTTGAATAGTCCTGCCTTGTGCCTTGATTTCTCTTGAACCTTGAACTCCTTGCTCCTCCCATGAACTTCCTTATAAAAGCCATGTCCATGCACTTCCTCCTTGCCAGATTATTGTGCCTTACCAGCCAATATCCTGCTTACTGTGCCTGCTGCTGTCTTCATCTACGTTACCGACCTTTGGCTTGCTACTGACTACGATTCTGCCTCATTCTATCTACTACCATTGGTGACCGACCCTTGGCTTGTGACTGACTCCGCTTCTGTTTGATCCCTGAACTGTTTGATCCGCTTTTCTTTTCCAGCCTACTCATTCCCTGGTGGGGTGATCCTGAGATCTGCGACCTGGCATTCACACGCAGCCAAATCCATCTCTACCATTAGGAGCTCTGGGGAAGACCGGTGGATGCTTAGACCCCGCACCTCAGGTGAGCCTGCGTCATTCCCAGGGTGGGCCGCTGGTGTACCAATCCTGCTGGTTTCAGGTAAGCCTTGCAACTGCTGTAGCAACTGGTCTCTGAACCTGACCTTATATCGTGACAACATGTCTCTACTGCTCTAGAGTCCAGTGGTGACGTGCTTTACTCTATTGCATCCAATGCTTTGCATTGCACATGGTGAGGTAAGGCTTGGATGCAGTTGCTCAGCCATGGAAACCCATTCCATGAAGCTCTCTACGCACTGTTGTTGTGTTAATCTGAAGGCCACACAAAGTTTGGAGGTCTGTTGTTCCCATTTGCTTGCACTTTGTTACAATGCTACTAACAGTTGACCGTGGAATATTTAGTAGCAAGGAAATTTCATGGATGGACTTGCAGAGGTGGCTACCTATCACGGTACCACACTTGAATTCACCAAGCTTTTGAGAGTGACCCATTCTTTCACAAATGTTTGTAGAAGCAGTCTGCATGCCTAGGTGCTTGATTTTATACACCTGTGGCCATGGAGGTGATTGGAACACCTGAGTCCAATGATTTGAAGGGGTGTCCCAATAATTTTGGCAATATAGTGTACTTCAGGCCTTTCGAAAAATGAGCACATCTAACTTTGAAATATGAACATCTGAATGTAAATGAAAGCCATCTAGCAGGGTGGCTGTGTTCCTTGAGTCCATTTAAATGCAAAACATTCATGATAGACTGGAGTGTAACTTCTTTCAGCCTAAAACACAGATCACAGTGGGAAATAAATACCCTTAAGTTTTATTAAGCTGTTAGCTCAAGTCCAGCAGAATGTCTGCAATAACTACTTGTCTGTTAATAAATAATAAAATGAAAATCTCATTGTGAATTATTCTAGCAAGTTTTGACAGTGCCTGTCAGCAGCGTTGTAAGGATCGTTTTAACACCCGTAAATAAGTGGCATAAATCTCCTGTTGTTTTAAAAGGCTGTTGCCTTTGGGTGTCAGCAAAATTTCTTGAACTTTGAGCAAACAAGGTACAGGAAAAAATAAATAAAAAAATACTATCTGTTATCATCTCTTTTCATCTTCATTACAGTCAACTCTCTTGTAATGATAATGTGCTGCCCTTGAATTAAATTCTGCTGCCCGTACTTGAATCCTGGTAATCAAGCTTTTAAGAAGAGTTTCACTCTACTGATGAACTGAATAGATTATTTTAGAAATCAGAGTTAGAATTACAATTACGGCGAAGAAAAAATCCTTTCGTTCAGCTTAGGTTCCCAGTGAATTCATTCAAGATTTTTAAAGGATCAGTCCACCGTTATGTTGCAGTTCAGTTTTCAATGAACACTGCAGGGCTGAATTACTCACTATTTATTTGTATCTTTAGGGGAATTCCAGAAACTAGATATCCACCACTTTGTCATTACATCTTAGTTTTTCTGTTGCATGTTTGTAATGTAAAATTGTAACAGGTAAGAGGAATGATCGGACAGGTGCAGAGTAGGATTACCAATGCAAACAGGGTCAAAATGACAAAGGGGTGTTCATATAGAATAGAACAACATTAAACTGATTGTACATAAGAGCAATGTCTCTGCGACTCATTAAGAACACACAATGGCAGAACAGCACAATCTCTATAAAGCTCTGTAGCTACAGATAATAGAGAATGACTGTTTCCGCAGTAAACAGTGTAGTAGTAGCCTCTACAACAATGTTTCTCACAGTGAAGTCCAAGGTAGGACTGGGAAAATAGGCGAACAACTGAAGGGATCTCTGGGTTGGCACTACAGGTGAGTGAGAAGTCCCAGGGCTGGTACTACAGGCAGAATGCTGTAAGGCCGCTTCATGTAAGGCTACCCAATGCGAAGCACAGATCTCTTCTGGCAACTGGAGCAGCTCCCCACAGTGGGTCAAAATCAGGGGTCAGGCTCACAGACCAGTAGCTATAGCTACAGAGAGGCCAACAGGAAGAGTACATGGGCAGATCACCCTTGTGGATGATGTGGGCTCACCAGAGGCGTGGGGTCTAAGCATTAACAAATCAGACTCTATTAAGCCACTTCCAATATTCAGCATAATTTAATTACACCTACTTTTCACTGCAGAATTTTGTGCACTCTGCAGGTCCCCATCTTCCTGGGGTGTCCCTCTTACTCAGGTTCTAAAGTTGGAGGATATGGCCAGGGGCGGACTGACAACTCATGGGGCCCCCATGCAATAGGGGATCATGAATTGTCAGTCTGTCCTTGCCCAAACTCAAAAAAGCCTATGACAAAGGTACCAGGGGCATCTCATGGGGCCCCCTACTGACCCCAGGCCCTCAGGCAGGGCCCGAGTTTCCAAATGGTCAGTCCGCCCCTGGATATGGCTACACCAGTTGTATATAAGCATATTGATTGTTAGAAAAGTATTAATGTTCTTTTAGGATCACAGTTTTCTCAGAGTCAGAAAGAGTTAGAACTTTAGTCAGATATTTATTGCTGTCTGAAAATGCTAGTTGCCTGGTTATTATTCGAATCCAGGACTTCAGTATTTCTTTGGCCACTGAGGTGGAACACACATGCAGGTTAGAGAAAGTAACACCGAGCAGTATCTGTATGGCAAAGATCACAGATTTTTTTCGACACACTAAGAGACAAGACAATCTATATAAAAAAATGTATATTTTATTCATACAAAAGCAAAAAACCATACATTTATTTATTTCAGGTACTTATATAGCGCTGTCAATTTACGCAGCACTTTACATATATATTGTACATTCACATCAGTCCCTAACCCTCAAGGGGTGTACAATCTAAGGTCCCTAACTTACATTCATACATACACATATTAGGGCAATTTAGACAGGATCCAATTAACCTACCAGCATGTCTTTGGAGTGTGGAAGGAAACCGGAGTACCCGGAGGAAACCCACACAGGCACAGGGAGAACATGCAAACTCCAGGCAGGTGGTGCTGTGGCTGGGATACAAACCAACGACCCTAATACTGCCAGGCGGAAGTGCTAACCATTTAGCCACTGTGCTGCCCATAAAATAGAATTATATACAGGGATCTTTCCAAAAGGGAATTCTACCCCTGGTGTGACCCTCTACACAGTTTCCAACACAAATCATCACATTATACAAGGGTAGTGTCCATTTCATCAAAATGTTCCTGTTCAGTTGTAAACGGTCAATGTGTTTTGCCTGTGTGTATGGCTTCTTCAGGATCATACATTATTTGTAGAGGGGAACAATACTATTATTGTCAAACAAAAAAATACACACCATTATTTTCATATACTGTAGCATAATATAATACATAAAAAAATTATGTATTATATTATGCTATATGAAACTAATGGTGTGTATTTTTTGGCACTGGAGCTCAGAGTCAGTCTATCTACTCTGTGCTTTAGTTCCTCCCTAATAGTTTCTAATATGATATGGAACCTGACCTGTAAGCTTATGATTCCAACATGGCCACTGGAAGCCTAGCCTAGCTCTAGCCAGGGCCGTGTAAAAGGGGGTACCACTGGTCCTCCTGTACGGGGCCCAGACCAGCAGGGGGGCCCAGGCAGCCAGATGAATCAGATGTGGGCAGGGAGGGAGATCAGCACAGCGGGGGGAGGGGGGCAATTACTGGAACTGATCCCCTATATGGCTCTCTCTGCAGCACCTCCCAATGCACCATACATTACCCCATGCTGCTCATGCCCCCCACCCCTTTCCCTTCTCTCCTTCCCAGCTGCAAACTCACTATAGGCTCCTTAGGATGAAGAGCGGGGGAAGAGTCCGTAAATATGTCACATTTACCAGCCCTTCCTTTTCTGAATGAACACAATGATTGATTGGTACCAATAAATCTGTGTTCATTCATAACTGAAGCATAGTAAACTTTGTTGATTTGGGGGCCCTGTCACGTTTGCTGTACGGGGCCCCATAGTTCCTGACAGAAGCCTATGCCGATTACGAAGCCAAAAGCTAAAACTACCTACAGAATCGCAGACCAGAAGGGACACATTTAACTAGAATAACAGGAGCTGCATAGAAACTATATTCCAATAAACAGGTTTGCCTACCAATATACTGAAAGGTGACTACTACAGGAGCACAGACCTATCTGGAACTTTGCATGTGAAATACTAACAAAGACAGGATAAAATTAGGGTTAAATGTTAGGGTTAAGGGCTACCCTTTACACTAACCCTAACATTTAACCCTAACCCTAGTCCGTAACCCTAACCCTGACATGTGACTTTGGACACAAAGGTTTCTGCACTACTTTGATGTGACTTTGATGCTACTTGAGTACCAGAGAGTATAAATTTGCATCAAAGTCACACTACATGAACAGAAGAGTCATACTTTCGTATTAGTAAAACACTTGTGATTTTGGTGCAGGTCCATTGAAGTCCATTACACGCAAAACACAATCTGCTGCGGGAAAAAAAGTCCCTGACCCTTTCCAAAAAAACTCACCAGCTCAAAATGCACAGATGTGAACTAGATCCATAGGAAATCATGTTACCACCTTCCCACCCGGCCTATAGCAGATTGACGGCTGGGCGGGACATGATGTCCTGTCAGAAGGAGGCACTCACACGGCCACTGGGCTGTGCAGCGGTGTGATATATCACTGCCTGTGTCCACGGGCCACAGCGAATGACATATCACTACACTGGCCGATGCCAGTATCATGTGACTGCTGTGACCAATGACAGCAGATCACATGTAAATTGTATACAAAGGATGGCTAACTGTCATGCCATCCATTGTATACAATTGTGTTGTTAGCTGTGATTGGTCAAAGCAGTCACATGGTACAGACAGGGCCAATCACAGCCCATCTGTATCATGTGATGAGCCTTGCCCAATCACAGCTAATCACAACAAAGGACTGAATGAATCAGTTTTATTCAGAAACTATTGCAAATATCAATTAAATGCATTGGTATTATTATTATTAATATACAGTATTTATAAAGCGCCAACAGTTCGCTCAGCGCTGTACATTACAAAGGGAGACAGAACATGTGACAGAACAATACCAATACAATGTGATACACGAGGGGTTCGAGGGCCCTGCTCTTTCGAGCTTACAATCTAGGAGGGAGGGGATAGTGGTACAGGAGGAAATAGCTGTGGGGAATGGAGTGGTAGGAAGAGTGGAGGAGGCCGGCAATTAGCAAGGGGTGGGGTAGGCTTCCCTGAAGAGGTGGGGTTTCAGGGTGCGCCTAAATGAGAGGAGAGTAGGTGATAGTCTGATGGATTGGGGTAGGGAGTTTCAGAGGATAGGTGATGTCCTGGAGGCGGGCATGGGAGGAGGAAACTAGGGAACTAGAGAGAAGGAGGTCTTGAGAGGAGCGTCATAATGTGTGTAAAAAAAAAAAAAAAAAAAAATTCTGATCACTTGCCTAGAGTAGTCCAATGTTTCTATGCTTTGGTCACAGTGTGTTGAAACAAAAAAATAGTGAAAAAAATTAAAAATAATGTAATAAAAAATAGAAAAATAATAGAAAATATATTATTATTTTTATTTTTTTTACATACTGTTACCAGTCAGTGTCTCTGATCACCGCCACACCGTTTATATAATAATGCTGTACTGGACTGGTGACAATATGTTAAAAATTAATAAATTGTGATTTGAAATTTCTAAATTTTCTAAAAATGTGTAACAAAAAATTACAACCTCCAAAAAACTCACCATGCTTCTTATTAAATGCCTTGAACTGTCTATTTTCCAAAAATGGGTAATTTTGGGGGTATTTGTACTATCCTGTCGTTTTTGGACCTCAGGAAATTAGATTGGCCATCAGTATATCAGAATTGATTGATTGTCAGATATATATATATACCATGGCTTGTGAACTCTATAACTTTCCTACAGACTAAATAATATACACTAATTTGGGGTATTTTCACCAAAGAAATGTAGCAGAATGCACTTGACCTAAATTTATGAAGAAATTTTATTTATTTGCAAAATTTTATAATATAATATTTTTCAAATATTTTGGGGTTTTTTTTGTTTACCAAAAAATAAAAACTCAGTGTTGATTAAATACCACCAATAGAAAGCCCTATTTGTGTGAAAAAAAAAGCTAACTTTTTTTGTGGGTACAGTGTTGCATGACTGCACAATAGTCATTCAAAGTGCGACAATACTGAAAACTGAAAATTGGCCTGAGCAGGAAGGGGGTAATAGTGCCCGGTATTGAAGTGGTTAAATGGACTGTAGTGTGTTTCTGCAAGCTGGAAAATGCACTGAAATCTGCATCAGTCTGCACCTAGGGTCAATGGGTCCTGAGGGTTCACAAACTTCTTGTAAAATGTAAATGTACATAATATTAAATGAAAGTCAGGTTTAATGCAGCGTGTCCTGAGGGCTTTGCGACAGGAAGTGATTTAATGCAAATAAAACTGTTACAGATGGAAGAACGTTAAATGTAAGCACATATAATTAGAAGGAACACATGCAAAGAGCAGAGGCCTGGTGTTACTCTTTGCAAACCAGTGCCATTTTCTTCTATCAAGCCATTAAATCATTTACATTTGTATTGCTTTTCTACACAATGGAATACAGTAGCACATAACTTGCATTTTCAAAATAGAACATTCTTTTTTTATCCAATATCTTTGCAGTAATAAACTACTGACACCCAGTGGTAACAATAAGGTATTAAATGACAATAAAATGACATTTAAAGCAGTATTAAACCCAAAAGCAAGCATTTATTATATTGCAGCTTACCATTTAGTTTTCTCTGCATTTGTTTTCTTTTTTAGGCTTTTTATTTATTTTCACCAGATAATCCAGACAGTATGTCTGTTATTTTTCGAAAAACACAAGCTCTCTTGCAGATGTAACAGTTAGGGAGATGGGACAAACCATTTACAACTAACATGGTTGCTTATAATGATCGCCTTTTATTTATTTCTGTAAAACCTTTATCCCAAAAGGAAATAAAAAACCTGTTTGTTGTAGCTGCTTATAACATGTCAGCTGGAGTTTGGCTTTAATTTGTTAGTGTATTTAAATCTTCTAGTCAGGGGCGGACTGACCATTTGGAAACTCGGCCACTGCCCGAGGGCCCGGGGTCAGTAGGGAGCCCCATGAGATGTCCCTGGTACCTTTTTCATAGGCTTTTTTGAGTTTGGGCAAGGACACAGGGGCCCCATGATCCCCTATTGCCCAGGGGCCCCATGAGTTGTCAGTCTGCTCCTGCTTCTAGTACATCTAACATTTCCCTCCCTCCAGACTGATAATGCTGCTGTCCAAAGATGTCCCCTGTGCTCCTTCATCCAGAGTAGGGGCACTCTATTACAGAAGGTGTGTTACTAGCCAGATCACCCGGTGAAATCAGATAGAAAAAGACTAAAAAAAATTATAACTAATGCAGCCACCACATCTAATAGGTAAGCCGCAAAATGTTACAATTTTGGTTTTGGGTTTAATACCACTTTAAACTCCAGGCAGAAAAGAAACACACAGAGAAATTAAAAAAATCCAATCCTTATGTGCTGCTATAAATGTGCCCCAAACCATTTGTGCTATACACAAAATAAATAGATCTGGTGAAAAAAATAACCAAAATAAATGTGATATAAAATACAGGCATACCTCGGTTTACGAACACCTCAGTTAACATAATTTTGGGTTTACGAATGAAAATCCATTGAAAATAATGCCTCGGTTTACAAATGTTTTTTGCAATACGAACGGAATAATTGGTTTTCAATGCATTTACACATTTCTTTTTAATCATGTCCCTGTACAGTACTATGCCTTTAAAGTGCACTTTTTAAAGCGTTTTGAACAGATAAGACCTTTTTTGACTTTTTTCTGACCTCCGGAATGGATTAATTGGTTTTCAATGCATTTACAAATATTTTTTTTAATCATGTCCCTTTATGCCTTTAAAGTGCACTTTCTAAAGAGTTTTGAACAGATAAAGCTTTTTTTGACTTTTTGCTGACCTCTAGAACGTATTATTTGGTTTTCAATACATTTACAAATACATTTTTAATCATGTCCTTGTACAGTATTTATGCCTTTATAGTGCACTTTCTAAAGAGTTTTGAACAGATAAAACACTTTTTTTTAAACTTTTTTCTGACCTCCGGAACAGATTAATTGGTTTTCAATGCGTTCCTATGGGTATCGCGTTTCGGTTTACAAATTTTTCGCAATAGGAAAAGTCACGCAAAATTAATTAAATTTGTAAACAGAGGTATGCCTGTATAATACAAAATTTTACTATCTAGCCGCAGTGCACTCAGTGACCTCTCATACTAGTCATAAAGAACTCCAGTATATCAAAAATAGTGCTGCGCTAGTCACACAATAATAATACGTGTACATGTGATACTAAACCCCACAAAAATTAGGCTACACGCAATATTACTTCTATAATAATAACATGATGCACTATTATGCATAGAAATCAATACATGTATATAAATACCAATGCAAGTGAATGTCCCAATCTCAAACCACAATATTCAAATTGAAAGTCCAATTGCAAGCTGAAAGCCAGCCCTGCTTCAGAAACAGACTTCACCTCCTTGTAATGAAATTCAGCAATTTCAGTGCCCAACCATCACCAGGTGAACTCTCACCTTAAAAATGTGACCTCCCACCAAGTATTCAGTCAACAGTGCTTTTGGTCTGCCAACAGGACCGGGATCAGTTCCTCCTCTCCAGTTAGGGCTCCAATATTACATGCGCATCTCCTCCTCCACCAAGCTCCGCTCCATAACATGCAAAGAATATTGTAAATAGTGCCTTATCTTTAACCACTTGTCTACCGGGCACTTTCACCCCCTTGTTGCCCAGGCCAATTTTCAACTTTCAGCACTGTCGCATTTTGAATGACAATTGTGCAGTCATGCAACACGGATATGACATTTTTATAATTTTTTTGAGATAGAGCTTTCTTTTGGTGGTATTTAATCACCCCTGAGTTTTTTATTTTTTGCTAAACAAACAAAAAACCACTGAAAATTTTTGGGAAAAAATGTTTTTTCTTAGTTTTTGCTATTAATTTTTGTAAATAAGTGATTTTTTTTCCTTCATTGATGTGCGCTAATGAGGCTGCAGTGATGGGCACTGATAGGCTACACTGATGAGGAGGCACTGGTAGGTGGCACTGATGGGCATTAACAGGCATCACTGATGGGCGCTGAAAGGCAGCACTCATATATGGCGCTGATAGGTGGCACTGATAGGTGGCATTGATAGGCAGCATTGATAGGCAGCACTGACTGGCACTAATAGGTGGCACTGACTGGCACTGATAGGTGGCACTTATTGGCACTGATAGGTGGCACTTATTGGCACTGATTGTTGGCAATGAAAGGCAGCTCAGATAGGCACTGATATGTGGCATTGATGTGCACTGCTAGCCACTGATATGTGGCATTGATGTGGCACTGATGGGCACTGGCAGGTGGCATTGATGGACACTGACAGGTGGCACTGATGGGGCTAAACTGATCATGTCCCTTCTGAGGAATGTCTCTCCTCTCCTCACGAGCTGTCAGCATGACAGCTCATGAGGAGAGGAATGTCGATAACCAGTATTTACATATTTACATGCGATCAGCTGTGATTGGAGACAGCTGATCACATAAAAGAGCCAACGTCATCGGCTCTTTCTGCTGATCGGTGATCTGCTGTGTCCCAGGGACACAGCACACCACCGATCTCCTTGCTGCGCGCCCCTGGGGGTGTGCACACGCTGTTGGAGTGGGAGGACGTCCTCCCAGAACAAGAAAACCGCCGCCCTCCCATAATTACCTTATATGGGGGGTGGGAGGCGGTTAAAATACTTTATTTACCTTAAACAACGTATGTATTGCCCTCACATGTACAAGGTGCAAGCCCACACTGAGGTATACAGACAATAAAATAGGTGTTGCAATGTTTGCAATTACCTCTGTGTACTATCCAGACCACTTTGCCGGGTTCCGTATGGATGTAGTGATGTCATCCAAGCCCCGCCTGATGTGTGGGGTTCACTCAGAAAAGAGATCAGTCATTAGTGTTGTACCACAAGGCTCTGTTCTAGGTTCTTTTCTTTTTAACCACTTGCCTATAGGGCACTTATACTGCCCAGGCCAATTTTCAGCTTTCAGCGCTGTCGCACTTTGAATGGCAATTGCACGGTCATGCAACACTGTACCCATGTGACATTTTTATAATTTTTTTCACACAAATAGAGCTTTCTTTTGGTGGTATTTACTCACCACTGGGTATTTTATTTATTGCACTATAAACAAAAAAAAATAGCTAAAATGTTTGAAAAAAAAAGGTTGTCTTTGTTTCTATTATAAAATTTTGCAAATAGGTAATTTTTCTCCTTCACTGATGTGCATTAATGAGGCTGCCCTGATGGGCACTGATAGGCAGCCCTGATGGGCACTGATAGGCTGCACTGATGAGAACTGGTAGGCAGCACTGATGGACACTGATAAGCTGGCACTGATGAGGTGGCACGGATAGGTGGCACTTATGGGCACTGATAGGCGGCACTGATAGGTGGCATTGATGAGCTGGCACTGATATGCAACAATGACAGGCACTGATAGGCGACACTGATGGGCAGCACTGATGGCTGGCACTGACTGATGGCACTGACTCCCAGCACTGCTGGGAACTGATTGGTGGCACTGCTGGGCACAGGTGGAGGCACTGCTGGGCACAAGTGAGGGGCACTGATGGGCACAGGTGGGGGGCACTGCTGGACAAGTGGGTGGCACTGCTGGGCACTTGTGGGCTGAACTGCTGGGCACTGATGGGTGGCACTGCTGGGTACTGATGGGTGGCACTGCTGGGTACAGGTGGGGGGCACTGCTGGGTACAGGTGGGGGGCACTGATGGGCACAGGTGGGGGACACTGCTGAGCACAGGTGGGTGGCACTGCTGGGCACTTGTGGGCTGCACTGCTGGGCACAGGTGGGTGGTACAGGTGGGTGGCACAGGTGTGACAGCATGAGGAAAGTGCAGCCGATAACCGGCAACTGCATTTACTGGTGATCTGCTGTGTCATTGAACACAGCTGATCATGTGGTAAAAGGCCACTGTGATTGGCCTTCTACCACATCACCTGATCAGCTGTGTTCATAGGATGACACAAAGGTGTGTAATAGGGTTGATATCCCGGGAGATGTCTGTAACATGGAACATGATTTGGCATTGCTAAAAGATTGATCAAAAAAGTGGAAATTGCAGTTCAATTTTTCTAAATCTAAAATAATGCACCTAGGGAAAAATAATCCCTTGACAGAGTACAACATTGGGGGTACATTGTTGGTCAGCACTACAGAGGAAAGGACTTTGGGGTACTTATTTCAGAAGAGTGCAAAATGAGCAAACAGTGTGGCCAGGCAGTGGGGAAAGCAAATAGAATTGTAGGATGCATCACTAGAGGGGTCACCAGCAGGAGGAAGGAGGTCCTGATTCCCCTATATAGATATTTAGTTAGATCCCATTTAGAATACTGTGTCCAGTTCTGGAGACCTCACTTACAAAAAAGATATTGATAAGATAGAACGAGTCTAGAGATGGGTAACAAAAATGGTGAAAAGGTCTAACATATCAAGAGTGACTTCAGGAACTTAACATGTACAGCTTGGAGGAAAGAAGGGAAAGGGGAGACATAACTGAAACCTTTACATACATCAAGGGGGTGAATAAGGTTCAGGAGGACAGTATTTCCAACATGAAAACAAAATCAAGAACATGGGGACCTTAAACTAACTGGAGGAAAATTCAAAACTGATCTCAGAAATTATTATTTTACTGAAAGAGTACTTGATGCTTGAAATAAAATTCCAGCAGAGGTACTGAGCCAGTCAACAGTAAATGGCTTCAAACAGGCTTGGGATCAGCAGAGATCTATACTCAAAAAAAAAAAAAAAAAAAAAAAAAACCTAAAATAAAACAAAACAAAAAAACTGAAAAAAACAAAAAGAAAAACAGGCAAACTTGATGGACCACTCGGTCTTTTTCTGCCATCACTTTTCTATGTTTATAAGTTTGCTATTAAATGTATTTGTGTATGCCATTAAAAATGAGTTAAATGTATTTTTACTAGCATAAGTATCTGTATCTGTTCCAATTTCAGCCTCATGTCAACCCTTGCACAGACTGGGGCATGGAAGGGGGCACTAGGAGCCATGCAGGTGCATGTGCTTACAGAAGAAGAGAGCAGAGTGAGCAGAGCTGATGACCAATGTGTTGCTGTTCTTTCGTTGCCAAATTAGCGGGCTGAGAGTGAGAGGAGATACTGCCATATTCTTTATCTCTTAATAAAGAAGGTGCCCGGACAAGGCCATCCAGTGTGTAGAAGATGCCAAACTGCGCTTCCTCCCTCCTCTTTATGTGAGCACCCCCAAACCTGCGCCTGTAGCTGACATCTATGATATTAGCACTACAGAGCCACTTCTGTCTGTCTGATTAAAAAAATGTTGGTCGGCCAGCACCTCTAGAGTGCTAGTGCCAGGTGAAGACCACACCCCCGCACTCCAAAGTGTACCACTGTTGCAGAAAGTGGACCCCACCACTGAAGTCATCACTGCTTATATGCTTGGGCTCCTCCTGTCAAGTATTGTAGCAGGGTGGGTCAGTAAAGGATGGAAGAGTTGAGAATGAGATCTCAGGTCAGTTGAATGTACAAGGGGCGTTCAAGTCAAACCGGGACTTTTAAAGAACACATTTCAAGGAATGGAAATTGCATTTACTTTTTTACACACACTTTTTTTACACACTCCCCTGCCGCATTTATACATGTATCCCAGTGTTTAACTAATGCCTGGAAAGCTTTGACATAGAAAGATTTGTCAGTACGCCTGAGCCATCCTAGGACAGCTGACCCCTGCATTCTCTGTGTTTCACACTCCTTACCCCTTTACTCTCTGTGTTACACACTTCTGCCCCCTGTACTCTCTGTGTTATGCACTCCTGACCTTTGCTGTCTCTATGTTACACACTCTTGACCCCTGCACTCTCTGTGTTACACATTCCTGACCCCTGGACTTTCTGCATTGCACACTCCTGACCCCTGCACTCTCTGCGATACACACTCCTCACCCCTGTGCTGTCTGTGTTACACATTCCCTACCCCTACGCTTTCTGTTATGCACTCCTGGCCCCTGCACTCTCTGCATTCCAGACCTTTGCACTCTTTGTGTTGCACAGTTCTAACCCCTACATTCTGTGGGCTTCACAGTCCTGACCCCTACATTGTGTGTGCTGCACAGTCTTGACCCCTACACTCTGTGTGCATCACAGTCCTGACCCCTCTGTGTGCTGCACAGTCCTGATCCCTACATTCTATGTGCTGCACAGTCCTGACTCCTACACTCTCTGCCCTACACATTCCTGCATTCTCTGTGATACACATTCCTGATTGTGATACATACTCCTATGGAGTATGGTATATGTGTGTTGTGACTCAGGTTTTATTTAGGCACACCCCCTCCCACTAATAGTGCAATGTGGCCACAACCAACATTCAGTGCACTGCTTCATTATTGAACCTGATTCATTTTGTCTGATAGGAAGGTTGTAAAAAAATTAATGGCCCTGGGTGTCAGATATGCTCAAGATGCCACTGCTCTACATATAAATTATATTGGATGAATATTATCTTTGTAGTCAATAAGAAAACCAAAAGTCAGAAAGTGGTTGAGTGATCCTAAGCTTTTTGTAGTAACTTTACTTATTAGTACAATGATCAAAGATAATATGGAACTCTAAATTCAAAGTATATTGTATGCTGAACGTAAAGTGTTACTAAACCCAAACAGTAAAATCAGTCTGTATATGTAGTCAAGCATGCTTGTTATACTCACTGTAGAACCTAAGGGGTTAATCCTCTGCATTGTGTAAAAATTATAGTTGATCCTGACTTCTCTGATCCTCCCCTTCTTCCAGTGTCCCCCTCTTATCTCCTGATAAGACATATTGTGTGGAGACACTCTGCACATGCTCAGTTTGGTGTGTATTGCTAGAGAGGATTTTTTTTTTCTTGAGAGAGTGCATGTGATCAGCACAGGGCTAATCAGAACTGTCCAGACAGAGGTCAGGGGTCCTGCATCTTCCTACAGCAGAATGAAAACTCCTCCTACAAGCTTTAACCAGTGCTTGGCTGGACACTAATAGAAGTCACAAGACTGCTCTAACTGCTGATGAGAAAAGGTATTTAGAAGTTTATATTTACTAAAATAATTGTATTTCCATGTTCTGTGTATTGTGGGAGACAAGATATAGTTAAAGTAAGGTCCAGGGTTTAACACTTTAAGGTTTGAAGTTAGAACTAGGTACGAGGTTGTGGGTTGTAAGAAGTGATGAGTTCCTTATGATGGGAGTGGCAATGTACACTGATCTGAGCTGCACTATGTCCGCTTGTAGGTAGGCAGTCGATAGTAAAAATGGAGACAAATCACCTGTTTTACCAAGAGGTTGAACAGAAAAAGGAAATTCAGATGCTACTAGGAAGAAAAAGGAAAGAAAAGGTGTTTTTTTTTTTTTCTTTTTAAAAATCATCTTAAAGTAGATTTAAATTTGAACTGGATGGCATTTGGCTCTTCAAAGTACTGTCTACCCTAAACAACTGCCATTTTTTTTAATAGAATATTATTTTTATTCCCTGTTATATCTCAGTGCTGCTGTCTCCTGCAGCCACGTTGCAGTCATTTCCTATCAACATTCATAGACCCCAGCAGACTGCCTGGTATTTATCATGGAAGGTTTTCTGATGGTTTCAGCAGTGGACCATGTGTCCAGAACATTGTCACCCTATAACAGGAAGTGCCTGATCAAGAACAGTTGTGTTAGGATCTGGGGCAGACTGACAACTCATGGGGCCCCCGGGCAATAGGGGATCATGGGGCCCCTGTGTTCTTGCCCAAACTCAAAAAAGCCTATGAAAAAGCTACCAGGGGCATCTCATGGGGCCCCCTACTGACCCTGGGCCCTCGGGCAGTGCCTGAGTTTCCAAATGGTCAGTCCGCCCCTGGTTAGGATAACCAGGTGTTTGTTTAGTAAAATCTGAATATTTAGGTTTAATCATGAGTTTATTTAAGGTATTTAAAGATATATATTGAAAAAAATACAAATATACTGTGAGCATAATGTAAGAACAAAAGCAGATTGGTGTGAGGCACAGTATAGGGCTCACAGAAATTAAATGATAAGTTCACCTTTCTATAAAAAGTAATAAATGCACTTTTTTCGCAGGTAAAAAAAATTGCATTTAATTTTTTTTGCTGCAGAAGCCTCTAAAGCAGGAGTCTCCAAACTTTCTAAACAATGGGCCGGTTTACTGTCCGTCAGACTTTAGGAGAGCCGGACTGTGGCCAGCTGGAGTAGAAAATGCCCCAGTGTCAGTGGGAGTAGACAATGTCTCAGTCTTGGTGCTTAGTGGGAGTAAAAAAATTATATAGCGCCTGTGGCCAGTAGGAGGAGGAATGGTGTCCCATAATTGGTGTCAGTGGGAGGAATGCTGCCCCATCATTGGTGTCAGTGGGAAATTCAGTCCCCCGTCGCTAGTATCAGAGGGAATACTAGTGCCCCAGTACTGATGAGGATCAGTGCCCCATCACTGCTGACAGTGGAAGGAAAAGCACCCCATCATTGTTGTCTGTGGGAGGAATAGTGCCTTGTATGAGTGAGAGGAACAGTGCCCCAAGGGCCACATCCAGGGAAGCAAAGGTGTCAGGGATCCCAAGCCGGATGGCGGCGCGCGGGTCTGCGCATGCGCGATGTGCCGAGGCGCACTGGCGTGCGGGTCCTAGGACCTGGACATCCGCGACGGCAGCGGCGCTCGAGCATGCACACTCACGATCGCAGACGCGTGCCTGGCACCAATAGGAGCGCAGGGTGCCCTATTTAAATGGAATCTGACAGTGCTTAGTTGCCGTATGGTCTTTCCTGTGTTTTGTGAGTTACTTTGCTGCTGACCCTGCCTGATCCTGATCTGCTGACTTCTCCTGCTCTGACCCCTGGCTTGCCTGACCATTCTCCTGCCTACTCCTGCACCTTTGATCCCCTGTTGCCGAACCCGGACCGTGACCCGTTATTCTGCTGCCTGCCGTTTGTACCGACCTGCTCCGCTGTTACCGACCCGGCCTGTCTGACCTCGCTTACTCTACCTCCTCACATTAGACTCTCACCCGCTGCGTACTACCGACAGGTGCCTCAACCACGGCTGGCTGCACCCAGGGGTTGCGACCTGGTCTTGGCTTGCTCCATGTCCATCCCCACCATAAGGGGCTCTGGTGAACAAGCAGGTCGGAACTTAGATTCCGCACCCTGGGGAATCCTGGTCTGTGGAACGCTAGAGGCTACCACCGGTTGGTCCCTAACAAAAGGGCCGCATTCGGCCCACATGCCACAGTTTGGAGACCACTGCTCTAAAGCATTGCACCAGCGATCAGCAGATCGCTGGTGCCATGCAGGTCTCCTGCAGACCTGCCGGTATATCTGCTTGCTTATACGGGATGTGTGGGCAAGCAGACACACTGACAGGAAAACTCAATGAACTACCACGGCGCTCCACAGCACTGTGGTAGTTCATTGAGAACTACAAGCCAACAGCTGCAAAGACTATTGGGACATGTAGTTCATTCATTCAGAGAATGAATGAAGTGGACGGAGCCGTGGTTTTTTCTAAATTGTGACAGCTAGCAGTCACAACAGGGATCAGGGGGTGAGTGTAACATGTAACATGCTACGGAAAGTGAACTTAACCTGTAACAAATACTAATAGCCAGTACAGTTGCAAATACAAATGCTAAGTACAAGCATGAAATAAAACGGAAAATACACATACAGATGTAGGGCAGGTTCTAGCGAACTTAGAATGCCAAAAGATTCACCATAACTGTAATTGATGGAAGAGAATAAAGCATTATAGAGCATGCCGTAGAGATCAGAGGATTGTCTATATGGCTAGTATAAGCAGTGAAATTAAGCTGTGAAACACATTCACGGCCATAAATATAAATAAAATATAAATATAAATAAGAAATTAAATAAGAAAAAGTGAGGCAAGAGGGGGGGGGAGAAAAGAAAAAAAAAGGGAGGAGCAGAAAGGGGAGAAGAAAAATGAGGAATGGGAGGGGGGGGGTGTACAGCTATCCGTCCCTATGAGATTGAAAAGTGTCGCTATATGCCACAGTAACCAGGACCTAGGGCATAAAGGAAGCTAAGTCAGATGAGTACCGGAAATAGGACCACACCATCCACATAAGCTCATCTGACTCCAATTTATCATTTTCCCTAGCAATCGTGTTCCATGTGGTCAATGTTTTCTACTTCACACGCTCATTCAGCCAGGGATGGAGGTTCAGTTTTGCACCAGTGCCTAGCAATCACAGACCTCACCGCTGTCTGAGTTTCTCTTAAGCTGTTTATAAGACCCTGGGAGCATAGATAGTACTGAAATTTGAGGCTTATTCGGATATTTGTCTCCTACTAATTTTTCATAGAACTTTAAAATCTTTTTTTTTTTTAACTGTCAATTTTTATTGAATGTTTACAAGGTTACAATAATAAGCAGTGGTTTCGTAATAGCATATTACTGTTTTGTAACATTTGAAGACATTAGATTGGAAATATATTTAACAATTACATACAGACGATATAGGTTATGTTTCTTCAATGGTTGTTACTATCGTCAATACATTTGTTTAGTATTCCTATAGCGTTGTTCGAAATTTTCAGTAGTGTAGTGATGTAGAAGAGAATGGTAGAAATTATGAGAAGGAGAGAGGTATAGAAGTTAGAACAAAGGAGTAGAATGAGAATTAGGTCATTAACATTACATATTTCCTTCAGGATAATATAATTCTTTAGATACAAATATCATTGTATGTATGATTCGTTGAAAATTTAGGTTATTGTAAAAAGATTTAGAAAGCTGCAGTTGGAGATGTGCTTATGTGGTGCATCTTAAAGCATTTTATATATTAATGCAGCAATGATCTTTGAGCCATAGGTCCCAATTTTTACGAAATCCATTGAGCGAGTTTTGTATGTGGGCAAAGGTTTTTTTCAAAGGCTGTGTTTGTCTTCAGTATTTCAATTACTGTTTGAGTGGATGGTATAGTTCATTTTTTTCCAGAGCTTGGCAATACTTAGTCTTGCAGCTATCAGAATATGAATTAGTATGGTTCTGGATTGATGCGGCCAGGAGCCTATTCCTATACCCAGAAGTGCTAAGGCTGGATCGGGAGTTGGAGATGATCCCGTAATCTGTGCTATAAGCGAAAATACTTCTATTCAAAATGAGCTGATTTGAGGATATTCCCACCATATGTGGTATAAAGATCCCATTTGGTTACAGTTCCTCCAGCAAAGTGAAGAGTTATGAGAGGGAGATCGTGCTGCTAATTGTTGTGGAGTTAGGTACCATCTGTGAGTTAGCTTTTGGGCTGATTCCTAATGGTTAATACATCTGGAGGCTTTCTTGGTCCAATGTGCTGCACTTTGCCATTTTTGTGTTGGGTAATGTTTTCCCAGATCTCTTTCCGATTTGTGCATTGCTGGTAATTTGTCTGGTTGGAAGTGTTAAAAGGAGAGTGTTCTATCTAAATGAGATGCCACGTTTATGAGGGTCTGTCTTTTCATAAAAGTTAGTTAGGGATTGAAGAAGGGGATTTTCTTGGTATTCCAAGTTTTGAAGTGTATGACAGATCCTTACATATTTGAAGAAGTCTTTAGATATAATATTGTATGTTTCTGAAAGTTGGTAAAACAATCGTAGAGTTCATTTTGCGTATAGTTGAGCAAGGTTGTGGTTACCTGCTCTATTCCAGGATTTTAGCTCAAGATCAGGTGTAAGCGTTGAGATGGAGAGTAGTAGTATAAAGTCATTAACTGTGGGACGGCTGTGAGAAGGAGATTGCAAGAGACACCCAAGTGCGGAGGGTTATGTTTATTGTGTCTAGACAATATCGTAGAGCTTTATGAGTTAGAGTTATGGCTTCCATTGATGCTCGTGCACCACTAGGAAGTAGGAATTGTTCTATTTGCACCCATCTTTTCTTTGTTTGGGGTGACCACCAGTGCTGTGCTTGATCTAAGATTATTGCTTTATAGTATAATTTCAGGTTTGGAGCTCTCATGCCTAGATTAAGTCGAGAGGAATATAGAGCTGTTTTGTTGATACGTGCTTTTTTGTGTTCCCAAATGTGATTGTTCATTAATGATTGCAATTTTTGTATAGATGAAGTTAGCATTGGTGATGGAATGGCTCGAAAAAATTTTAATATATGTGGTAATATAAACATTTTTACAACAGCAATTTGGCCTGTCCAGGAGACAGTGTTATAGGATAGTTCATTGCATAATTCTGTTATTTTAATAAGTAGATTTGAAAAATTAACTTTAAAGATGTTTGAATATGGAGATGTTAATTGTTTTCCTAGGTATGTCATTTGTGAGGATGTTGCCCAGGAGGAAAGAGAAATCAGTGATATTTGCATCTGCAATTTAGATGAAATCTCGATAGGTAGCATAGAAGATTTTGTTTAATTTATTTTGTATAAGGATATTGCGCTAAATTGCGATAGGATTTTTTGTAATGCCACTATTGAGGTGATGGGGTCAGTTATAGCGATTATGATGTTGTCTGCATATAATCCTATTTTGTGTGTTACGTTGCCTATTTGGATACCTTTGATGTCGTTTTGAACACGTATTGCCTCTGCTAGTGGCTCTATACATAAAGTGAAGATCATGGGTGATAAAGGACACCATTGTCTTGTGCCATTAGAGATCTGAAATGGTTCTGAGAATAAGCCAGACATCCATACTCTGGTACTGGGGTGAGTATATAGGGCCATAATCGCTTTCCCAAAGGTTCCTGATAATCCAAATTTTTTTAAGGACCAAGTGTAGATATGTCCAATAGATTCTGTTAAATGCCTTCTCTGCATCTAATGAGATAAGCAGAGAAGGCGTTCGTGTATGATGTGCCCACTGAGCCAGGTTTATGAATCTTCGTGTGCCATCTGGTGCTTGACAGAGTCCCCCAAGTATAGGGGTAGTTCAGATGGGGTTATTGATTCAGGGAGCCCCCTGAATTTTACATTGTTTCTCATTGAGCAATCTTCCATGTCATCCATTTTTTCTTTAATTTTTAAGATCTCTTCTGATTGCGCTTCATACACATCTATCAAGGTATTAAGCGCTACTACACATTCTTGAATTTTCCTTTCTGAGGTGTCTGTGCGCTCTTCAAGGTGTGTGACTTGTGTTTGGACGTGGTATACTGATTTTTGCAGATCAGATTGTATATATTTATATAATGATGGTAGCATTTGTTTCATAGTAAAGGCTGTAATGGGGGTATCTGAGGCTGGTAGTTCTGCCATTAAACGTATAGGTTCCATTAGTTCTGGTGTTTCATCAGAAAAGTATATTGATTTTTTTTTTTGTTTACTGGAGCCTTTTTACAGGGTGAGTGCAGGGGAGATGAAGCCAGTCTCTTACCGATATCTTTCATTGGAGAGGTAGGGTTGGCGATATCTGTGTCAAATGCTGAAGGGGACAGGATATGTCTTCCTGCTGCGGCTCTGACTGATCATCCTGTGTCCCTGAGTCGGCACCATCTTGGCTGGAGGCAGCGTGTGGCAGCGGGAAAAACTCTGCGAATTTGCACAGCCCTTTAGGGTTTTTTTCCCCTTAGGCATCTCTGGTGGGTTGCTTGTGCTGGAGCGGTGTATGACCTGGCTGTCACAACTGCCTGTGGTCGCTGCGGGTTGCCGTTGAACAGGGTGAGAGCAGAGCTCCTGTCTCAGGCAGCCATCTTCCCGCATGGCTGGACACGCCCCTCCAGAACTTTAAAATCTTATCCCAGAAAGGAGTGATTTTGGAGCAGGTGCCCCAAATATGGGAAATAAATAAATAACCATTTAAGTGCAAAAATCTGCATATATAATATAAAGTAATACACAGAGTAAAATAATTCAGTCCCAATAAGTAAAAAAATTGTGTAAAGTGCTGATATTCTTGATTGTGAACTTTTTATCAATATAACAGGAGCTCCACTGTGCTCAGAATAGTGCCCCACATGGACTGACACTCACCATCATCTAATGACCACCTATCTCTAGGATGGTCATTCGCGCTTTTGGTACTATCCCAGTAAGACAGTGTTGCTAATGGTAACCGCTTATTCCTCCAAGTGAGCCTATGAGTCCAAATACAGGACATAGTGCCCGGGGCCTGTAGGCATCTCCAGCGCTCAGCAGCTATAGAAGAATTCATCTTATGTAGAATCATAGGGCAGCTGTACCATCTTGATATTTGCTTGTAATTATACTCTTGGGCTACTGAGGGAATTGACATTTTATATGCCAGTGTCTTGTCCCAATCCAAATGTTCAGAAAATTTGTCCAGCTCCCTTTCCCACTTAGCTATAAAAGCTGGAGGATGTGGGGAAGACTCAAAATCAAAGGGAAGAAACAAAATGTGGTATACTAAAGAGATCTGATGCTCCGGCCTAGAGGACTGTGAGAGTAATGACTCTGTGTAGGGTCTAGTCCAAAGCTGCAGATTTAAAATGATTGGAAATGACTTCTGAAACCTGTCACTGTCAACCTTTGGCTTATAAATATCTGTCTCTATGGAGCAAATAATTGTACAGGAGGAGATTCACCGAGAAATATAGATTCACATGCCCCTCTGAGGAGGCTTACCTGTTCTTTCTATGTGATCCACAAGATGGCACTAAAGAATAGCCAAGCCATATGAGATCATCGCAAACTAGCTGGCTCATCTACTACACAGTATATGTAAAATGCTATAAAAAAAGAGAAAAAATGTTGTCCCTATTTACTACAGAGCATGCTCATATACTACAAACAAGAGATCCCTGTGCTCAAATCCATACAGCTAGTGCATGCATTTATCCATCAGGTGCTAAAGGGGTGTAACCACATTAACTCTAGAAATTCTGAAGGACCCTCTGCACACTGGTATATACCCTTTCAAGCAAACTATGCAATAAATAGGGATATTTGGTTCACACATATTTTAATACATGCTTAAGCTGGCCAACTGCGTCAGTCATCCCTCTATGGCCAGTCCTACTCTGCCCTGCCTACGCAAGTGCTACTGTGGACACAATGCTAGCATAGGGGAAAAGACACAATGGGGAGAGCTACAAGGTTCAGGTCTGGCTACTGACCCAACAATACAACAAACAAGAGATCCCTGTGCTCAAATCCATACAGCTAGTACATGCATTTATCCATCAGGTGCAATATGTGTGAACTAAATATCCCTATTTATTGCATAGTTTGCTTGAAAGGGTATATACCAGTGTGCAGAGGGTCCTTCAGAATTTCTAGAGTTAATGTGGTTACACCCCTTTAGCACCTGATGGATAAATGCATGTACTAGCTGTATGGATTTGAGCACAGGGATCTCTTGTTTGTTGTATTGTTGGGTCAGTAGCCAGACCTGAACCTTGTAGCTCTCCCCATTGTGTCTTTTCCCCTATGCTAGCATTGTGTCCACAGTAGCACTTGCGTAGGCAGGGCAGAGTAGGACTGGCCATAGAGGGATTACTTTGACGCAGTTGGCCAGCTTAAGCATGTATTGCAATATGTGTCAACTAAATATCCCTATTTATTGCATAGTTTGCTTGAAAGGGTATATACCAGTGTGCAGAGGGTCCTTCAGAATTTCTAGAGTTAATGTGGTTACACCCCTTTAGCACCTGATGGATAAATGCATGTACTAGCTGTATGCATTTGAGCACAGGGATCTCTTGTTTGTTGTATTGTTGGGTCAGTAGCCAGACCTGAACCTTGTAGCTCTCCCCATTGGGTCTTTTCCCCTATGCTAGCATTGTGTCCACAGTAGCACTTGCGTAGGCAGGGCAGAGTAGGACTGGCCATAGAGGGATTACTTTGACACAGTTGGCCAGCTTAAGCATGTATTGCAATATGTGTCAACTAAATATCCCTATTTATTGCATAGTTTGCTTGAAAGGGTATATACCAGTGTGCAGAGGGTCCTTCAGAATTTCCCATGCTCATATACTGTCACACTGATGAGACCCACAAATGAAGTTGAGCAGCTTCTTGTACATAGTTATGACAGCACACATGTGGCTAATTCACTAACAAAGGTGGTCCCAAGCAGCATGCATTCCATCATTTAAACATACACCAGTTCAACCATGGTGTATCTGGAATCAAAATGCGATGTATGCTAATATTTTTCATGTTTTTGGTGTTGGTGTGGTGTCACAAAATGTGATTGCAAAAAACCACTGACAATAAAGAAGCTATTGTGCATATTTTGCAGCAGTATATACTATATTGCCAAAAGTATTAGGACGCCTGCCTTTACACGCACATGAACTTTAATGGCATCCCAGTCTTAGTCCGTAGAGTTCAATATTGAGTTGGCCCACCCTTTGCAGCTATAACAGCTTCAACTCTTCTGGGAAGGTTGTCCATGAAATTGTCCAAAATGTCTTGGTATGCTGAGGCCTTAAGAGTTCCTTCACTGGAACTAAGGGGCCAAGCCCAACCCCCGAAAAACAACCTCACACCATAATCCCCCCTCCACCAAACATTACACTTGGCACAATGCAGTCAGGTAAGTACCATTCTCCTGGCAACCGCCAAACCCAGACACATCTATTGGATTGCCAGACAGAGAAGTGTGATTTGTCACTCCAGAGAACACGTCTCCACTGCTCTAGAGTCCAGTGGAGGCGTGCTTTACACCACTGCATCCAACTCTTTGCATTGCACTTGGTGATGTAAGGCTTGGATGCAGCTCTCTATGCACTGTTGTGCTAATCTGAAGGTCACAAAATGTTTGGAGGTCTTCAGCTATTGACTCTGCAGATAGTTGGCGACTTCTGCGCATTGTGCGCTTCAGATTGCGCTGACCCCGCTCTGTCATTTTACGTGGCCTACCACTTTGGGTTGCTGTTGTTCCCAGTTGCTTCCACTTTGTTATAATACCACTAACAGTTGACCGTGGAATATTTAGTAACAAGGAAATGTCACAGATGGACCTATTGCACAGGTGGCAACCTATCACGGTACCATACTTGAATTCACTGAGCTCCTGAGAGCGACCCATTCTTTCACAAATGTTTGTTGAAGCAGTCTGCATGCCTAGGTGCTTGATTTTATACACCTGTGGCCATGGAAGTGATTGGAACACCTGAATCCAATGATTTGGAGGGGTGTCCCAATACAATATAGTCTATGTTATTGTTATGTCAAGCATGCATACACAATTCCCATGCTGCGACTTGTAAACATTTTGTTTCAATATTGAATATCTGTACTTACACTGCCTCATATGAAGTGACGGCAGGACATACAGGTTTTTAGGATCTGCTCTTTTGTTTGGTGTATACTCATTTCATACTTTTACAGTGCTTGTAGCATTGTAGATGTTTGGCTTTTTTTCTTTCTTTTTTTTATATGTTAGAACCAGGGGCAGACTGACCATTTGGAAACTCGGGCACTGCCCGAGGGCCCGGGGGTCAGTAGGGGGCCCCATGAAATGCCCCTGGTACCTTTTTCATAGGCTTTTTTGAGTTTGGGCAAGGACACAGGGGCCCCACGATCCCCTATTGCCTGGGGGCCCCATGAGTTGTCAGTCCGCCCCTGGTTAGAACATTAAATTCCAAATTTTGCAGAAGGCCTGGAGTTTAAAGTAGAGTTCCAGGTTTGATTTGACTTTAAACAGTTTGTCTAGGCCAGTGTTTCTCAACTTCAGTCCTCATGGACCCCCAACAGGTCGTGTTTTCAGGATTTCCCTCAGATGAAACAGCTGTGGTAATTACTAAGGCAGTGAAACTGATCAAATCACCTGTGCAAAATAATGGAAATCCTGAAAACATGACCTGTTGGGGGTCCATGAGGACTGGAGTTGAGAAACACTGGTCTAGGCCAAGCTGGACAAAACAAACTGTGCTCTACTGGGCTGTAGTAGAATAAGCAACAATGCAGTAAGCAGTATACGGGCAACTTCCATTCTGCTGCCGAAGATATACGAGAGCTGAGTGCTCCTCTGAAATTCACAAGAAGCCTTGTATTTTTATCAGTGAATTCATGACTTCCTCAGACTGGCAGAGGTGGAGTGGTGGGTAGATGATGCCACAACTTCCACCCCGACCAATCAGACAAAACTTTGATGAATACACACTGATAAAAATGCAAGGCTTCTCCTCAATGGCAGAGAAGCACTCAGCCTGACTCTATTTAATTAAGGCAGCACAGGGGACGTCACCCAAATTCCTGATGGAACGTAAAACTGCATACTGTATGTAGGAAATGCTACTACACTCTACTACAGCACAAACAGCAACCGTACAGTTATGTAATGGCAATAGTCTGTTTGGTATCATCTTGGCCCAATGAACTATTTAGGGCCCATTCACAACAGACACAGTTGGATACATTTTTGACTGCATTCCCATAGAATGCATATACAGTCCAAAATCCAGGTTAATCTATAGGCATTGTTCACACCATTACAGTATGGTGCAGTGAAAAAAGTACTAAGAGCTGCATTTTTCCTCACCTAAAATGCTCAACAAATATGTACAAATGCATGTAAATGCATACAAATAAACCACAATGCACATAAAAGGTAAAAGAAGAAGGAAGGGACCCTAACACTTAGGGAAAACACACTGCAAACACATGTAAATGCACATGTTTCTGGTGTGAATGGTAGCTGTAAAGCATCTGTCTGAAATATTTATATAGAGACATAGAAAAGTGACAGCAGAAAAAAAGACCGGTTCATCGATTCTGCCCATTTTTTTAATGTCTGTCAAAAAAGGTGGACTGCATGTCCTGTGTATTGGGTGCTGGAAACAGGCACATTTCTTGCTCAATAGTTTATTTGGTAGTGCGGTATACAGTCATGTTATGGTAGATCCACCATTCAAAAATATTATTTTGCTTTAGATACCTTTTATGATGTTTAATATTCAAGACACGGGTTTGCTATTCCTCTACAGCACATCATGGAGTGACCAGTGTATGTGACTACCTGTGCAGTACTAGCGTCACTTCCAGAAGTGCTGTATTCCCACTGGTAACAATGTTTCTATGGTAAGGGAAAAGGGGCCAACAAGTAGGCATAATGACATCAACCCCCCCATCCCTCCCTAGCAGAACTGTGTACTTTACACCAGTGTTGACAATCATCAGCATTTTTACTGGCAGTCAGCAAAACACTGACATATTTCTCCTGCCAGTAGATGCCAGTCACAGGAAAAGGTTGCCAGTTAAAAATATGACTGTGACACTTGGCTTGGAACTGAGCATGTGCAGTTCTGGTCCAGAGCCAGCCGAGACCATCAAAGTTCTTACTACAATGTGTTTGGGCAGCACCAGTGGGGGGCGGGTCTAGTGGAGGCGGTGCCTGAGTGTGTTGTGTGATGTCATGGTGTAAAGCAGCCATGCGGAGCAGCCAGAGCCTTATGTACAGGTATGTAGGATGGGAGTAAGGCAAGCCAGAAGCGGAACTATCAGTGCTGTTTGGACCGGAGTGGACTGAAGGGACCACCTGGCGTGTTATGTCGGCGAAGTGTGTTCATCATCTGTGCTGCTGTACGCTGCTGTCAGTGTCACTATGAGAGTAAATTTCATGTGTGTATGCTTGGCCCAGGGGCGGACTGACCATTTGGAAACTCGAGCACTGCCCGAGGGCCCTGGGTCAGTAGGGGGCCCCAAGAGATGCCCCTGGTTCCTTTTTCATAGGCTTTTTTGAGTTTGGGCAAGGACACAGGGGCCCCTGATCCCCTATTGCCCGAGGGCCCCATGAGTTATCAGTCCGCCCCTGGCTTGGCCATTCTAATTTCTTTTCCTGTCCCTGAGCCAGGGCTTAAAATTTATTGTCCTGAGCTATTAGCCAGGCCTTAGAGTTACTCACCACCAACAAACACACACAAACAGAGACACCTGTACACACACACACAGAAACATGTACACACACGCACAGAGACACATGTACACACACACACATACAGACACATGTATACACACACAGGCACGTACAGACACACATACACACAGATACATGGACATACACACGCACAGACACATGTACATACATACACAGACACATGTACATACACACAGACACATGTACACATACATGTACATACACACAGACACATGTACAGATACACACATGTACATACACACAAACACGTGTACAATTACTTACCAGAACAATACTTCCTTGTTTCAACTGCACTGCTTTCTATATTACAAAAACAGACATGTTTACATGACTTCCCCTAGATTTTGACCTTTTAAATTTTATTTAAAACACTTTTTTTTGGTTTTCTGTATATATTGTTAATAGTATATACTGTGGATTGAACAGATATCTATCAGGTGTTCATCTTTGTAATTTATGATGACTATCCACTGATTTATTTAATTTATTTGAATCTAGTCTAATATAACCGCAGTGCAGATGTGACCATATTGGCCTTATTACTTAGCACCATACTATGAATCACATCAAGGCCTCCTTGCTGCTGTAATGTGCTTATCTCAACAAAGTCTCCCAGTGCACAACGTCAACTCTATGTACTTTAAATCTTTGACTTAGATACAATTGTTTGATGCACAGTTATTGTAGTAATATATTTCTCATATTATAATAAATAAGATATTTTACACCATCCAGGGTGCTAGACATTTACTGAACCAATTAAGCTGTCTAATTAGTGACGGCTGTTTTTTCTTGGTTGAAGGCTCCCTTAAAATTGAGAAACAAATTCCTAAAAAAAAAGTTTTTCAGAACAATCAGTAGGTGGCATCATTGCCCACACAATTCTAAATACAGTATATAAAAGGAAATAAAGTTGATGTAAAACCTAACTGGATGGCATTTAGATTGCAAAGCATTTTGTATCTTAAATTATAGCCATGCGTTTTTTAATTTTTTTTATAACGTTTCCATCCTTCACACCATCTCAGTGCTGATGATCTCCGACAGTGTCCATGCAGCCATTTCTGCACTACTGCTGAACTTTAAAGTAATTTAAGATAGTCAAACTCACACGAACACTTAAATGCAGTACTGTTAAACTTCAAATATTTCCTCCAAACCAGACCCTAGGTATTTTTTTCGAGGTCCTCAATCTTGTCTACCAAATGAGATCCTGCCAAACTTTCAGTATTATCTTCAAAATATATCCAAAGTCACATTTGTTAAGGTAGTAAAACTCGAAGTCTGCAGGCACACACAAATACAGCACAGCTAAATTTCAAATATTATCGCCAAACAAAATCAGCAGCATTTTATTAGGGTAGGCTTTGTGATATTGTAACGCCCTCCAGGTTAGATAGTTTTTTTTTTAGACAGAGGCTGAGTAGCAGCCTGGAGATTAGTCAGACTGGGGAGTAAGGTAGTGAGGTTACCTTAGGACAGGTTGGGAGGCTCTAATAAGTCAGGGCTTCTGGAGCCCTCCCACCTCTCCAGAAACCTGATAATGTTCTGGAGGAGGGGTGTAGGAGGGAAGGAGGCCCACATCTGCATGTTTGGGGAATTCTGGCCAATCACTAGGAGGAGGAGGCTGGGTATGGGGACCAGAGCAAACCTTAAATGAGGCAGAGCCTGGGGGGAGGTGTGCAGTATCAGTTGTGGTAGATCATAACCATAATAATGGAATGCAATGCCAAACTGTGGTTTCTAAAGCGAGCAAAATCCTCTCTTGTATTAAAGGAGGTATAGACTCCAGAGACAGAGAGATATAATTTTACCCCTGTACAAATCATTAGTAAGACCTCATTTGGAATATGCAGTTCATTTTTGGGCACCAATTCACAAAAAGAACATTGGGGAACTGGAGAAAGGGCAACCAAACTGATAGATACACACAATATAACTGGATACTAACATTTATAGGTAAATTTGATCCAGGGAATATCTGATTGCCTCTCGGGGGATCAGGAAGGAATTTTTTCCCCTGCAGGAGCAAATTGGATCATGCTTTCCTGGGGTTGTTTTGCCTTTCTCTGGATCAATGGTGGGTATAGTATTATAACTTTTTTTTGGTTGAACTGGATGGATGCTTCAGCCAGGCTAACTATGTAACTATGTAAGGCTGGAGTCTGGAGCCTGGGAGGAGGCCCCAGGGAGGGGAGCCCACCCACAGGCAGGTTGCTGGGAAACAGGATCTCCACTGCCTCAATGTCTCCCAGGGAGGACAGCCTACATATCAGGGAAGGAGCCAGCCCAGTGTAAGGCCTGAAGGAAGCCACCAAGCTAACAGGAAAGGATAGTGTGAGTATTCTTACTCCCACTGGGCCAGATAAGGGCAGAGAGCAGTCAGGTGCAAGACCCAACTAGCTTGTCATCTGGGACTGTTCTAAATTAATAGCTCTTAGGACCACTTGCCCAGGGAGTCTTTGGTGCTCTTCAGGTAAATAGACTGTTGCTATCCACATTTTTGTTGCTAGGGAGTTTTCCCTCAAGTTCTGCAGATCCTCTGGCATATACACTGCAATGCTGGACTGAACCACCAAGAACAAGTCACATACACCACACGGGTATGATTTAACCAGCATTTACACCATTAATTATTCTAAGCATGTGAGAGACCCACTACCAAATGAACACCTGCCCTGGCACATCACAGCATTCACTCGGCACTCCAAGAAATAACAGAATCCAACTGCAGTATTCTCGTCAAAACCTCCACTTTTATTATCACACAACACACAGGAGGATATATCTTATAGTCATCACAATCTGCATAATAACACACACCAATAATAATGTGAGCATTACAGCATGAGATACACACATCTTTTGACATCGTCACAGAATAGAATTAATACATTACCAAAGCTATGGAAAGACGGGAAGGAGACCCCATTGGAACAGTGCACAGGGGTTCGTGGAGAAGCCTTAAATATGACCAATCGATGAACCCATATAGCCTTGGCAAGAGTCCCAGCGTCAGAGCATCCCCCTTCGCATGGGAAGGCTTCTAAGGCTCACCGTGTGCGAGCTTCCCTTTAAATATCCTGTGAACCACTTCTGGCAATTTTCACAAAATGGGCAGGTGCCACGCCCACTAAAGGAGGAGCCAGCAGAAAAATCTCTTGAAGATAACAGAGTCACGCCCAGCCACATTACTGGACAACAACGTCTTATCTCATATCACACTTTTGCCACAAATCAGCTTCTTATCTACGCTCAACTTAAAGATTTCTAACTTCTAAAACAAGTAAAAATTTTTAAATGCACAAACACTTTTCATCTGCTTTAAGCAGTCTAATGTCTTGTGATTCTGTTCCTTTAGCCTAGAGAAATTACATCAATGTCATTTCTCGTTCTTCTGGCATATAGGCATCGATGCTTTATTGTAAAAATTCCCCAAGAAACAAAGGCTCCAAGGCCAACACATTTCATAAGCATTATATGCCCCTAGATCCCACTCAAGTCCTTAACCCCTTAATATAATCACAAAACCAAGCTCATGGACTGTTCTTTGAGTCCAGTGTGCAACCTGTGGAAAATGCATGTTACGTGGCCATGCAGAGCATAGGGGGACCCAAATCAAACTCAGCGACTACTAAGGGGATAGGGCTACAGTATTAACCACTTCAATACTGAACACTTTCACCCCTTTCCTGCCCAGACCAATTTTCAGCTTTCGGCACTGTCGCACTTTGAATGACAATTGCACGGTCATGCAACACTGTAACCATATTAAAAAAAAATTTCAAATGATTTTTTCACACAGAGATTTATTTTGATGGTATTTAATCACCACTGGGTTTTTTTATGTTCTACTAAATAACTGAAAAAACATTTTTTTTTGGAAAAACTTTTTGAAAGAAATGCATTTTTCTTCATTTGTGTTATAGAATTTTGCAAATATTCAATTTCATAATATAATTCTATCTTTCTTCACAAATTTAGACCAAATTGTATTTTACTACATTTCTTTGAAAATAACCGACATCAGTGTACATTATTTATTAAGGATGCACCGATACTTTCGGTCAAGGACTCGCGGATACTGATTACTGATACTTTGCTGTGCGATTTGCATTAATGGGCGCAAACTGCACCACAAGAAATAGCATGCTATTTGAACAGGAATGCAATTCCTGTCCAAATCGCATGCGGATTCCCCACTGTGCCTGTGTGAACCCAGGCTTGTCATAGCCTGAGTTCACACAGGAGCGGTGCAGGAAACCTCCCTGTAGGCATCCCATGTGACGGTGCTGATCATTCTAAAGTCCTCTAGCTCTAGCCTGAACTATCATCACTGCAAAGAGAGGAAAGAGAGCGGCAGGGATTTCTCTCCTCTCATACCACTGAGACTCAGCATGGGATGCCTGTAGCGAGGTTTCCCGCACTGCTCCTGTGAGAACTTGGGTTATGACAAGCCTGGGTTCACAAAGGAGCAGTGGGGGAACCACTTGCGATTTGGACAGGAATTGCATTCCTGTTCAAATTGCATGTTAATCTTTGCAGTGCAATTTGCGTCCATTAATGCAAATCACAAAATAATGGTTGAGGTATCAGGAGTATTTTCACAAGTACAAGTACTTGCGAAAATACCCAATTATCGGCACCAATATCATTACTGGTATCAGTGCATCCCTATTAATTAGTCTGTAGGAAAGTTACAGAGTCTACAAACTATGGGATATATATCTGTAAATTGATCAATCCTGATGTACTGATGGCCTATCTCATTTCTTGAGGCCCAAAAATGCCAGGACAGTATAAATATCCCTCAAATTACTCCTTTTTGGAAAGTAGACAATCCAAGCTATCTAGTAAGAGGCATCGTGTGCTTTTTGACATTGTAATTGTTTTTTTTTTAATTTTTTACAATTTTTTGGAAAAAGAAAACATTTTTAAAAATAGTTTTTTTCCCAATATTTTTTTTTTTTTTTTACATACTGTCACCAGTACAGTACAGTATTGTCAATATAACTGGTTTCTTTTTCATTACTTTGTTTTTTTTTTTGTTTTATAAGATTTCTTTAACATAATGTGATCAGAGCAATACAGTGTTACCAAAGTAGCACTGTACTACTCTGGGGAAGTGGCCGGGATTTTTTTTTTTATTTTCACTGGTATAAGCAACCATTTTTACTGAATGAAATGGATTCATTCAGTATTTTTTCTATTGTTGTTAGCTTTGGCCTCGGCTAATCGCATGACATTGATGGGCTGTGGCTGGCCCTGTCTCTACCATGTGATCACTATGACCAATCACAGAGATCAACACAATAGTACACAAATGATGACATGAATGAATGCCATTCATTGTGTAAAATTGTTATGTGATCTGCTGTGAGTGGTCACATTGATTATATGGTACTGGCAGCAGCCAGCAAGCTAATTGGTCATCTGCTGTGTCTGGTGGACACATCAGTTAACAGACCACACCACAGCATGGCCCATGGGGCACACATGAAGTGTATTCGGGGGAGAATGTCATATGAACGACGCGTATCCAGTTCCTGTTCTGTTGCCAAATAGTGGCCAGGTGGGAACTGGTTAAGCAACAGAGGATTATACAACTACAAGATAAATAGACACTAGGCATGTAACATTAAGAGAGATAGTAACATTACAAATACAGCATGTTCATTAACCACTTCCCGGCTGCCCGCCTGCAATGTACTGCAGATGGGCAGTAGCTGCAGGCAAAGCGACCTACCCATATGCCGCTTTGCTCTTCTGGGTTTAGACCAAGCATTTGCGCACCCCCCCACTGACCCCCACTGTCATTCATTGTAGGAGGTGTATGTCAACAGGTCTCGGCCAGTGATTTTGGCCGGGACTCTGACGATCTTCAACAGTGAATGGAGATGCAGAGCTGTGCCTGTATTTGTAAATACAGGCACAGGCGTCATTACTAGTATAGTGTTTGTATGGATCAATATATTGATCAGGAACAAAACTATACCAGTGCCTCCTTAGTATTAGTGTCCCCAAAAATGCAGTGCTAGCAGGATCATCCCCGTTTGCTGCCAGCACTAGCATTTAGCCCCAACGCCCCCCCACCCCTAACAAGAAGTGCAGTGTCAGTATAATTTCTGATCACTCTCACCTGTAATACATTGCATACAAAACCGCAGTGTTCACAGAATCAGGCCTGATCTCTGTTGGCACTTGCTGGTAACTTTTTCTGTAGCGGTTCAAGCAGTTCCTGACAGCCAGGTGCTCTTTTTCCCATGAGTCGCACTAGGTATCTGTAAATTTAGAGTCCAAAATGTCCAACCAAAGGTACACTAGTGAAGAAGCCGGCAGGTTTCTGAACATGTCAGGTGAGAGCGAACGGGAAGACTCCCTGACACAATCAGCCTCAGAATATGAACCTGTAGACAGAAGCAGCACCCTGACAGGTAGCTCAGATGATGGAGAAGAGGTCCCTGTTAAGAACAGGCATACTCGACCCCATGAAGTTGAAGTGCTAGGATCGCATGACTTGTCTCATATGCAACAGAGTGCCAGTACTAGTGGTGAACTGGTGAGCACAGGTAGTATCCTGCAGCCACCAAGAATTCGCACACAGGCCCGTAGAGCCCCTAGTGTCCTTCCGGACGTGCTTGCCAATCCTGATTGGCAGCACACAGATTCTGCAGCACCCATACGTCCCCCATTCACTGCCCAACCCGAAATTCAGGTGAAAACAGCAAATTTAACTACTCCCCTTGATTTTATGAAGCTGTTTTTCACATAAGATTTGTACAATTTGATTGTGGGCCAAAGCAAGTTATATGCTCAACAATATATCGCCGCAAGCCCAAATTCAAAACTTGCCAGACCATTCGCATGGAAACCCATTACGATTTCCAAATTTAAAACTTTTTTGGGCCTAACCCTCAACATGGGCATTACAAAAAAGAGTGAGTTGCGGTCGCATTGGTCCACAGACTCATTTCATCATATGTCTGTGTTCTCTGCTGCCACGATCAGGCATAGATATGAGACGATAATGCTCTTCATGCATTTCAGTGATACTGAACACTGAACACACTCTGTCATCCTCGTGGTTACCCTGAACATGACAGGCTCTGCAAAATTCGGCCCCTCATAAACCACCTCACTGAGAAATTTGTAGATGTGTATACGCCCCAGCAAAACATCTGCATGTATGAGTCCCTCATTCACTTTATTGGCCGCCTTGCATTCAAACAGTACATCCCCAGCAAGCGTGCCAGATATAGAGTCAAATTAAATAAGCTCTTTGAGAGGGCCACAGGCTATACGTACAAATATAGGGTTTATGAGGGAAGAGAGAGAAGTAGAGCCCCCCGACTGCCCAGACTACATGGGGAGCAGTGATACGATAATTTGGGACTTGGTGTCGTGTTTGTTCCACAAGAGGTACCACTTATATGTGGACAATTTGTATACAAGCCACTATTTAGACAGTTGTATAATCTTGGAATTGTCTCATGTGGCACCGTGCAACCGAATCGCCAGGACTTCCCCTAACGGCTTGTAAATACCCTACTTAGAAAGGGGGAGACAGCCTGCTTGAGGAATGATAAATTCACGACTATAACCTTAACATGGGAGGGGTGGACTTCAACCACCAAATGATGAATCTGTACATAGTTTCCCAGAAAGCTTGACACTGGTACAAAAAGGTGTCTATTTATTTATTTCAATTGGCTATATATAACGCTTTTGTAATTTACAAAGCGACTGGATGAAGTGGATCCTTCCTAAAATTCCAGGAAGAGATCATCACTGCCCTTTTGTATCCAGAAGGTGCTTGGCCCAATCCTCAAATCCAGATGCAGTTAGCTGGCTGAATGAGAGGCAGTTTCCAGATGGGACCCCAACCCAAAGGTCACCCCAAAGAAGATGTCATGTCTGTAGGAGACACGGAATAAGACGTGACACCCAATTTTTGGCCCTCCTGTCCTGGCCAACCTGGTCTCTGCCTCAAGGACTGCTTCCAATGCTACCATACACTAGTGGAGTATTAGTATAGGGTACAGCACGGCACAGTTGAGGGCACATATTTACTGTTATACTGTTACGATTTTACTGTTTTATTGTTACTGTTTTATTGCTAACCATTGCTGTTTTCTTTGCAGGAATGTCATTTAGCTGCAGCACTGACATGTTTATTCTGACAGCAACAGGGTTTTGCTCTCAGAATATACATAGGTAGGTGTGTGCAGTGTTATTGAATGAGATTTTTCATCTGCAATTAAAAAAGAGCATATATGCCGAAGCATGGAGGCCTGTGGTGGCCAGTGGGTGGATGGCCCCTATGCCTCGGCATATATATTTTATAATATTTTATGGCACATTTCACGTATGCCCACCATTAGAAGTGGGTGGGTGCAGGGAGCTATATTCTAATGGTGGGCATACCACACAATTTCTAGCAGAGATTTCTTCTCTCTTTTTCATTAAGCCCACAGGCTGCATAAAACAACAGAACAACCATATGGCCCCTATAATTCGGCATATATATTTTATAATATTTTTGCCACATATTTCAATAAAAAAAGTTGTTTTATTGAGTTACTGTTTTATTGTAAACCATTGCTGTTTTTGCAGGAATGTCATTCAGCTGCAGCACCAACTTGTTTATTCTTACAGCAACAGTCTCTTGCTCTCAGAATATACATAAGTAGGTGTGTGCAGTGCTGTTGGATGATATTTTTCATCCACAGTTAAAAAAAAGAGCATATACGCTGAAGCATGGGGGCCTGGGGTGGCCAGTGTGTGGATGGCCCCTATGGTTCAACATATATATTTTATAATATTTTTTGGCACATTTCATGTGTGTCCACCATTAGAAGTGGGTGGATGCAGGGAGGTATATTCTAATGGTGGGCATACCACACAATTTCTGGCAGAGATTTCTTCTCTTTTTTTCATTCAGCTCACAGGCTACATAAAAAAAAGAATATAGCATATGCATCCAACAAGGACCAGCGATGTACTGCAATATCACTGGACATTGAGTGGTTATACCAGGATGATGTCTTCAGCTGCAGGCATCATCCTGGTATCATTTATTTTTTCAGCCGGCAATCGGCTGTCATGTAAAACCAATCCTAGTAGCTAATTATCTGCAGGATTGCTTTTACAAGCAGCGGGAAAAGATGCCCCCCCACTGCCTTCCACGGCCTTCTTGAGCAGTCCCGTGTCATCGGGGGAACCTGCTCAAGCCGGTATTTCTGCCAGATGACCATACAGCTGATTAGAGACCAGAATGGTCTTTCCCGCTGCCCACACCCCCCCCCAGCCTATCCATCACCACCACCAACACCACTATCATTCCCGCAAGCCAAAGTCCTTGGCGTCATTCTTGACTCGAACCTCTCCTTCCTCCCTCATGTCAAATCACTTGCAAACACCTGCAGGCTCCATCTCTGCAATATTGCCAAGATACGTGCCTTCCTCACCCCAGACACCACCAAACTTCTTGTACAGTCCCTCATCTCACGCCTTGACTACTGCAACTCTCTTCTCATTGGCCTACCCAAGTGCAGGCTCTCCCCACTCCAGACCATCCTGAACTCAGCGGCCAGACTCATCCACCTCACCACCCGCTCCACCTCTGCCACCCCCCTCTGCCTCTCCCTCCACTGGCTCCCGATTGCCCAACGCATCAAATTTAAACTTCTAATCCTGACCTACAAAGCCGTTCATAACACTGCCCTTGACTACCTCACCAACCTGATCCCCAAGTACCACCCTACCCGTACCCTTCGCTCCTCACAGGACCTCCTTCTATCCTGCTCCCTGGTCTCCTCCTCCCATGCACGACTGCAGGACTTCTCCAGGTCCTCCCCTATCCTCTGGAACTCACTGCCCCAATCCATCCGACTTCCCTCCCCACATTCAGGCGCTCCCTCAAAACCCATCTCTTCAGGGAAGCCTACCCCACCCTCACCTAACGGCCATCCTCCCTCATTCCTCCCACCACTTCATCCCCCTCAGCCACTTCATTCCCCTCAGCCACTTCCTATTGTTCCACTACCCCCTCCCTCCTAGATTGTAAGCTTGAAAGAGTAGGGCCCTCTTACCCCTCGTACGCTGTCTGTTTTTTGTTGTACTGTGCCATGTATTGTCCCCCCTATTGTACAGCGCTGAGCAAACCCTTTGGCGCTATATAAACTCGATGTAATAATAATAATAATAATCATCTCTATAGTCTAAGAAATCGGAAGCTACAAGCATTTCATCACTTCAGTTTCGCAGGATATAAACAGCGCCATTTGTAAATTGGAAAAGCATCTGATCACACTGATCTTGGTGAGATTAGATAATGTAAGGGCAGAGGAGATATCTAGAGTCTGAGAGACCACAGATTTCTCCAAAAAGAATATATGACAATGCCCATTGAAGTTATAGGGGATATTTGCATTCCCTGTGATAGCATTAAAAGTGAAAAAAAAATTAAAGGAACAGTGTAAAAATAATAAAAAAAATCAAATTAACTTAAAAAAATAAATAAAAAGCACCCTCTCCCATCTCCCCCCCGTGCATGCTTGCACCCGCATATGCGAGTGTTGACCCTGTGCCAGTATGTAAACAGCGGTTGCACCATGCATGTGAGGTATCACCTCAGATCAAGGGAAGTAATTCTAGCATTAGACCTGCTCTGTAAATCTAAAATGGTATCTTGTAAGGGCTTTTTAAACGTTGCCTATGTATATTAAAAATGTATGCAGTTTGCAAAATTGCTGCGCAAGTACTATGTGACATAAAAAATTGCATCACCCACCATTTTATTCACTAGGGTGTCTGATTTAAAAAAAATATTTAATGTTTGGGGGTTCAAAGTAATTTCGTAGCAAAAAATACAGATTTTTGTCATTTGAACAAAAAATGTCAGAAAAGGCTTGGTCTTCAGGTGGTTAGAAGAGTGAGTGATGCGTGGCATAGACTTCTAATCCTGAGCATAAAATGCCCCCATCCCCAAAAACAACCCCTTTGTGGAAAGTAGGCACCCCAAACTATTTGCTGAGAGGCATGTTCAGTCAAAAGAAGAATTTATTTTTTTAAACAAATTTTTGGAAAATGACAAAAAAAGATATATATTTTTTTTACACAAAACTGTCACTTAAATGATTTATTGCTCACACATGCCATGGGTATTTATGGAAATACTCCCCAAAATACATTCTGCTACTTTTCCCGAGTATGGGGATACCACATGTGAGAGACTTTTTGGGGTGTAATTCCACATATACCCATTGCTTGTATGAGCAATATATCATTTAAGTGTCAACTTTGTGTAAAAAAAAAAATGTTTTTATCATTTTCCAAAGACCTGTGGAAAAAATAAATCTTCCATGGACTCAATATGCCGCTCAGCATATAGCTTAGTGTGTCTACTTTCTGAAAAGGGGTCATTTGGTTTTTGTCCTGTCCTGGTATTTTAGCACCTTAAGAAATGTGATAGGCAGTCAGAAAGTAAAAGCTGTGTAAATTACATTATCTACACCATCGTTTGTAGATGCTTTACCAAAAACATGTAGCAGAATACATTTTGGCCTACATTTATGACGAAATGTGAGTTTTTTGGATATTTTTATGACCGAAATGAGAAAATGTTTTTTTTTTTCAAAATTTTAGTTTTTATTTGTTTATAGCATGAAAAATAAAAAGTGCACAGGTGATCAAATACCACCAAAAGAAAACTCTATTTGTGTGAAAAAAATTAGATCAATTTCATTTATGTTCAGTATTTCATGACCACGCAATTGTCAGTTAAACTTGTGCAGAGCTGTATAGCAAAAAATGGCATAAATTGCAGTATCTACAGTATGCCATAGTTTGTAAATGCTATAACTTTCACACAAAGCAATTAATATACACTTATTAGGATTTTTTTTACCAACAATATGTAGCAGAATAAATGTTGGCCTAAATTTATGACTAACTTTGAGTTTACTATATATTTTTTATAGTCAAAAGTAAAAAAAATCTTTTTTTTTCAAAATCTTCAGTCTTTTTTTGTTTATAGCGCAAAAAATAAAAAGTGCACAGGTGATCATATGCCACCAAAAGAAAGCTCTATTTGTTTGAAAAAAAAGGACATAAATTTTGTTTGGGTACAGTTTTGCATGATTGTGCAATTACCAGTTGAATAATGCAGTGCTGTATAGCAAAAAGAGACCTGGTCAGGAAGGGGGGTAAATCCTCAGGAGGGTAAGTGGTTAACGTTTAGTAGTATGGCCAAATGATCACAATTTACAGTAGAACTGGAATAGACAGCTTTGGGCCTGGACACCATGAGTCCCTTACATGATCCTGAGGTTTGGGTATAGATAAACATAACAGCTGTCACCTCAGTGGGTGGTCAAGCCATCAAAGGGTCCGTCCAGACTCTACAGCTGCTATGCTTAAAAATGTGTGCAACCATTTGTCATTTTTCAAAGATCACAAGATCCAAAATATTAGTCATATAGAGATAAGGGTTATCATTTCTGATAAAATATGATTTCTTTAAGCTACATGCATATACAAAATAGTACAGTATGTCTTGGTCCTACAGAACAAATTATAGACTGACTAAATGGTTTTATGGACCCTTCTAACTCTGAATTAGCCTTTAGAACTAGCTGGGCTATGCAACTCATAACCACTTTAGGGTTCAAGAACTCTCCTCACAGCAGATGAGGTACCACTCCCATAAGTGACTGTCCAAGGTTTAGAGTCTTCCCAATATCTGTGTCTTTATGCATTAGGTCAAATAAATAAATCCTCTGAAAAAAGGAGACTACGGAAATCCAATGTAGATAACATTTTCATATTAAGATTCCTGAGCAGCCACCAGATTAATCCCCCAAAGGGGTATGGATACTGAAACTTTATACTCTAAAAGTAGCAGTAGATCCACAATTATTATTGCATAAATGTGCAGTGCTCATTTTATCCTAGATAGGGGTCTGGTGTGGACTCTATGAGACCCTATGCACCCCCCCAAAAAACAGCATGGGGACCCCCCCCCCCCCCAATCCATACCAGACCTTCAGATTCTGGTGTGGATTTTAAGGGCTAGCCCCCACAAAAAAAGTAAAAAGTAAAGTGTGAATCCCCAAAATCCATACAAGACCTTTAACCAAACATGTAGCCAAGCTGGCCAGGAATTGGGGGCATGGGGCATGTATCCCCCCCTTCCTGAACCATACCAGGCCACGTTCCCCCCCAGCATGGGAAGTGTACCTTGTGACAGACCAGGGATATGGGGAAGTGCACCTTTTCCCTATGTTGATGATAAAAAAGACTCCTTTCCCATATCCTTGTCCTAGTGGATGTGAGGCATTGCAGCAAGGTACCGTCCTCATGCTGAGGGCACATAGCCCAGTAATGTTTTGGGGTGGGAGGGGGGTTACACACTTGAGGCCCCCTCAACTTTCCTATACCTCCAGAATTCATGTTTGGATAAGGGAGTGGTATTGATTTTGAGTGGAACCCAATACTGTGTTTGGGTGGAGAATGCTTTTAATGGCCAGCGATTTAAATATTTTATTTCTTTGTATATGTTCACTTTAGTATATCATATAGTTGTTCCACTTCACAGGTAAGTTTTCAGGCATCCCCCAAGCATTGTATTTAAAGACTTTTGCATTGTTAATGTTACCCTTTTAAGCCTTATTAAAAGCTTTTTCTTGCTGAAAGGTACTGGGGATTCCCATGACATTTTTTACAGAAAAAAAAGCACGTTGCCAAGGAAATGTCATGTAGCAGGAAATGTTTTTTTTTCTTTCTGAATGCCATTTTAGCTGTAGTACATCCTAGAGATGTGCCATTAACAAGCATGTATAAGGCATCCCCCAAGCATGTTATTTAAAGAAATTGTTACTTTAGGCATTATTAACAGCTTTTCTACTGAGGCGTTTTTTACAATTTTTTGCATACATGTTCAATCTGCATTTGTTGTGCTACAAAATTACTTAGAACTCTCACACATTATATATTTCCTGAAAGCAGAGGCCCTGGAACATAAAATTGTAGTTGTGATTTTTTATGTCACAAATTTTAAAGAAAAAATATACTTAAAGTAAGGTTAGTACATTTTTGGTAAAATATAAACGATGATGTTGCGTCAAGTAGATAGATACTACACGTGTCAAGATTTAAAATTGCACAGACCAATGAAATGACAAACTCTGGTACCTAAATTTGTCCATAGATGACACATTAAAAGCCTTTACAGGTTATTAGTTTGGAGTTATTCATGAAATATGGCCCTAGAAATATTGCTCTCACACTGCCCATCGTGGCGATACCTCACAGGTCTGGTGCAATCACTGCAGGCGTTACATGTGTTTGCAATTGTATGTAAACACGGGGGGACAGAGGTGCTTTACATTTTTTTTATTTGTTATTTGTATTTTTTTTTTACACTTTTAAATGTTTTGTTCATTTAACTCTATTGCTATCACAAGGGGACAAACAGATCCTCTTATGATAGGTCTGGATAAGTGACAGGTATTCTTTATAGAGACATCAGGGGTCTATTAAACCTGTAACAGCCAGGGAATGACAGTTCTGAAACTGGAAGTGATTAAATCATTGTCACTTCTGAGTTAATTCATCCCAGATGGGATTGAGGAATGGATGTTCCACCATCTCCTCTGTGGGGAGCTGGCTCAACCACTTACCATGGTCTGGACTCCCTTGAGGAATAAGTGAGCCTGGTAACCAGGTGGCGGCTGTGGTGAGAGAACTTCAAAGCCACCCAGATCACTATTACTAGCTGAGAAAACAATACTAGTATCATGGCTTCAGCAGAAAACCCTGTGCAGACAGGACTTTTTAATACGAATGTCAGTCAGGAACAGGGGCGGACTGACAACTCATGGGGCCCCCGGGCAATAGAGGATCATGAGGCCCCTGTGTCCTTGCCCAAACTCAAATAAGAGTATGAAAAAGGTACCAGGGGCATCTCATGGGACCCCCTACTGACCCCGGGCCCTCGGGCAGTGCCCAAGTATCCAAATGGTCAGTCCGCCCCTGGTCAGGAAGTGGTTAAAAGAGTTGCTCCAAGCCAAACGTTTTTTTTCTTGCTTGTTCAATTTGCAAAAAAAGAGATAATTGTGTTTTAAAATTCTCCTATTAATTACTTCAGTAGGGTTCACAATAAAGTTGCAGAACCCTCCCTCTAATCAGACCAAAGCAAATTTGCTCATCACTATAAATTAACTAACATGAAAATGAAATGGATAATTCATCCTCAGAGCCTATTCAATAACACAGTGATTTCAGAATTTCTGGTGTTCTCCTGCCGACAGGATTAAACAATACTGACCAGACAGTAAAGTTTGAAATAGCCACATTTCTGTATTTTATTTTGTCTATTGTAATTTTTACCTCTGTGCATATTTCTATGCACTGACTGCATAAGGATTTTAAATATACAAAATTAATAAGCGGCCTTCTTTGAACCACTGCAGGCCACCTCCTCACTTCTGAGGAGACCCCAAGGCCTCCCATGGCTTTGTTAATCAGTGTAACATTCACTTTGAACTTCAGCAGCAGCATTTCCCCACTGACCAAGCTAAGGTAGTTTATGTTGTGCCCCTTCTTTCTGGGGACCCTTTGGTTTGTGCCGCTCTACTCTGGGAGAAACTTGGTCCTTTGACCAGCAGTATTACAGCATTCCTCGCGCTATTCTGGAAAGTGTTTAAAAAATCTGCTCAAATCTTCTGTGCAGCAAGTGCTCTTCTCTGACTATGCTTGGGCAACCTAACAGTAGGGCAGTAAACCACTAATTTTCCCACACTTTCAGTAGAACTGTATTGGAACTACAAAGCTCTTATGGTCACCCTCTGGCAAAGCCTGGTGGAATGCATTAAATGCAAATTGACTGAGAAATTGACACCACTCTGGATGATTTATTCTTTCTAGCTATCCAAACTGATATCTACCTCCAAAAGCAAACCCAAGAGAGGGCTCACCAGCGCAAGGCGCTCCATACTTGAATCCTAACTTGCAAAACCTCCTTGATCCTCCCTCGACTTCCGTTCCTCCACCCCAGCAGGAGCCCATGCACCTATCTCTGGGCCTCTCAGGCCAAAGAGGACATTTCTTGAAGTGATTTCCATATGGTCTGGAAATCTCTAAGTCTAATGTGTCCAGGGGCGGACTGACAACTCATGGGGCCCCCAGGAAATAGCGTTCATGGGGCCCCTGTGTCCTTGCCCAAACTCAAAAAAGCCTATGAAAAAGGTACCAGGGGCATCTCATGGAGCCCCCTACTGACCCCAGGCCCTCGGGCAGTGCCCGAGTTTCCAAATGGTTAGTCCACCCCTGAATGTGTCTTAAGGGGAATATTCTCACCCCTCTTCTCCATATCCTTCTATCTCCATGCAGCTGCACTATTCCACTTCCATAGTCGCAGTGGAAGCATTCATCCACTCAGTGCAGCTGGTAACTTTGTCTCATCCACGATGGTAGTGAAACTGGCCTGAATGCTAGAACTGCTTCCTCAGATCCTACGAGTTTCTGCAATTGATGGAATCATTTTCTCCTCTGTATCCATCATATCTCTTTTCACTCCAGTCAAGTGAAAAGGCTCTCTCTTTTCTGGTCTTACCTAAAACCTCCTCTAAACTTGTCTTGGGTCTCCAATGGCTCCAACAGCATTCACCAGTGTATGATTGGGCTACCGCACACCTATTGGATTGGAGCCCATCCTGTCAAACCAGAATGCTAACCAAGGTTACTCCACTTAAAAATGTTATTTTGATGTCCTCCAAGCACTACAGTTTTTTTCCTTTCCATTATGCAGACTTTTTTGGAGACCTTTTTCAAGCAAAAGGTGGATCAACTTTCACTCCATAAGCCTCACCCCAATGCCATTGATTTAGCTTCTGGTGGCAATGTCCCTAAAGGTAGAGTACATGCCCCTCAGTGAGGCCAAAGCCATGTCTGAATATGTGTCCGAGCATGGATTTATTCAGAAATCCACTTCCCCCACTGGAACAGGGATTCTTTTTTTGTCAAGAGGAAAGACTGCCAGCTAGGCTTCTGCATGAACTATTGAGGCCTGAAGGATAATAAATTGTAACCCTCTGATTCATTTGATCATCTCCATGGTACTCAAATTTTCACAAAACTGGCCTGCATGGAGCATACAGTCTACTCAGATAAATTTCAGCCTGTTTCTGTGGGTGATAAAATAGTGCTGGAAAACTCTAAGGTTATATTCTGGCAAAACCATGGCTGTCAAAAATGTTGGGGGCATGCGTTTCTTCTTTGAGATAAGATTCCTCAGAGCTCATTTATTTCTATTATAGCAAGTGACTATAGGTATCTCAATCTGGTTATGCCAAGTGTCACATGCCATAAACTAATGAATAGGATAGCAAAAAGCATGATTTTTAAGACACCAAAAATATATTAACAGACAAAAATAAAAGTACAACATTTATTATTATTCATTTTAAAAACACCATTCATATAAAACAAGACAACAGAAAGGTCCTTGATCAATTATCAAAGCCACAGTATAACTCATAAATATGAACAATGCATGTAGAAACCCCCATGTGTTTCAGTTCTTGACACAAAACATATGTGTTTCTACCCTGAGTGACCTTCTCTGGATTCCTGTTATATTAGGTATATGTTGCCCCTCCTATCTATTTCCTGGTTCTTAGTGTATATTTTTTTGGGGGGGCAGTGTTTTTATTTATAATCTGTATTTGTCTCTGTCCCAGCGTGTTCCAAGAGTCTGAGCCTTTTTAGTGGGTTCTCCCCTCCTGGGAAATTTGATGGTTTTGCATTTCTTGGCCCTGCAAGTTGGTGGTCATTATGTCTACATATTCATTTTTCATATGTGTATATTGTATATGTGATCTGTATGCTGACAGAATATTGTAGATTTAACCACTGTGACACACTCCCTCTGATGAATATTTGCGTCAAAACTTGAAACGCATCAGGGCTCCAACATGCATTGTTCGTGTTTGTGTTACACAATGGCTTTGATATTTGACCAAGGAACTTTCTGTTATCATGTTTGTATATGTACAGTGTTTTTAAATGAATAATAACACATTTTGTACTTTTATTTTTGTCTAATAATACATTTTGTGGTGTCTTTAAAAATCCCTTTTTTTTTTTCTATTAAAGCAATACAAACCTGACAGAGATTCTAACCCCATCCCTTACCACTTTATTCAAACTTTTAAAAAAATATTGTTAGCATTAGATACATTTACATGTCTGCACTTTTTAAAGTAACATGAGATGGTGACTACAAAGGAGTGGACACACAGAATCCCTGTTTTTTGTAGTTTTTTTTATTGCTTTCAGGTATACTACTTCAGATACATTTTAATTCTACTGAAAGGATTGATGTTTTTCTGAAATTACATTTGGGTTATGTTATTAGATCATTCTAAGATGCAGCTAGCGTTTACCGAAGATCATTATACACACAAAAGGCTAAAGATATACTGGAAATGAAGAATATATCATAATGAAATGTGTACGTACACGTTGCCCCAATGGTTATTTTTTTAAATCCAAAGGTGAACTTATAGTCAGCCTCTATTTTTAACAGACAGTTGAAGAATTTTTCGGAATCTTAGTTTGTCCAGAGAATAAGACATTTCATCATCTATACTTCAATATGGGATTCTCCAAAATCTGTCTGTGAGCTGCCACACATGTCAAAGCAAGAGAAAATGAAGAACTCTGCTGGCAATTTCTGCTATATTTCTAATACATATGATGTTAATTATTAGAAATATGGAGAAGTGATAAGAGCTTGAGACACACAGAAAGGTATAACTTGATGTGTTCTGAGGCCTTATTAGCTGCATTGGGCTTTATGCTGTGCAGACATCAACTCCAAAATGTCACCTGTACATACAGGTAATACTTTTAGAAATATATGGGGATCATTTGTGACACATCAAGAAGTAAAAACAAATGACAGGGTAAAATTAAAGTCTAAGTGCAACCAAAATCACAAACAAAAATCATCACAGGGGACACAACATAGTCAGTAGGGTACAGTATGTCCCTTGTGCTAATTCCCTCTCTGCCATTTTATATAAATATAAATATTGTCAAATGGTCTGACCCTTCCTCGATCCATTGAATATATTATATATATAGATATATATATATATATATATATATGTATGTATTATTTTTTTTTTGGGGGGGGGCTTCATTTTTGTCTCTGTTGCAGATATCTATTATCACTTCTTGGCCTGACATTACCATTGGAGTGGAGTCTATTGCATTGGAACACAGCAAACTTTACAGATGCTCGAACCCTTTTCACTTCTAAAATCATTTAACAGGTTTTAGCTGGAGTTGGACTTTAAACACTGCTCATAGAAACAGTAGCATATCAGGCCTTGCTCTGAGAAGCTGTTTTGTATTGAGGCACTTGGCAATGTATACTGTTTTCTGTTATCTCTATTTTGATGAAAAAAATACCATTTAATACACAAAATATATTAGATTTCGCATCGGAGTTCTGTGAGTAGTATGAATGCATTTATCCTCTGGGTACGAACATTTATATAGCCACTAAACTTCTTGGTGAAATCTAATAATAATGTCTTTTACAGCAGATGTCACATTGTCCCATACATGTGCATTCACATGGAGATAGATACAGTTACAAGAAAAAGTATGTGAATCCCTTGGGATTACGTGGAGTTTTGCATGAATTGGGCATAAAATGTGCTCTGAACGTCATCTAAGTCACAACAATAGAAGAACACAGTCTGCTGAACATAATAATACACAAACATTAGATGTTGCCATGGTTTAATTGCACATAACATGTAAACATTCACAGTGCAGGGAGGAAAAAGTATGTGAGGCCCTAGCTTAATGACTTCTCCCAGAGCTAATTGGAGCCAGGAGTGAGCCAACCTTGACTCCAATCAGTGTGATGATATTGGATGTGTTGCTGACAGCTGTCCTGCCCTTAAAAAACACACCTGTTTTGGGTTTACTGGTTTCAAGAAGTACTGTCTGATGTGAACCATGCCTCGCAGAAAAGAGCTCTCAGAAGACCTACGATCAAGAATTGTTGACTTGCATGAAGCTGGAAAGGGTTACAAAAGTATCTCCAAAAGCCTTGATGTTCATGTGTCCATGGTAAGACAGACTGTCTACAAATGGAGAAAGTTTAGCACTGTTGCTACTCTCCCTAGCCGCGGTTGTCCTGTAAAAATGACTGCAAGAGCACAGTGCAGAATGCTGCATGAGGTAAAGAAGAATCCCAGAGTGTCAGCTAAAGACCTACAGAAATCTCTGGCACATGCTAACATTTTTGTTGACACATCTACAATAAGGAAAACATTAAACGAGAATAGAGTACATGGGAGGACACCACGGAGGAAGCCATTGCTGTCCAAAAAGAATATTGCAGCACGTTTGAAGTTTGCAAAAGAGCATCTGGATGTTCCCCAGCACCACTGGCAAAATATACTGTGGACAGATGAAACCAAGATTGAGTTGTTTGGGAAGAACACACAACACTATGTGTGGAGAAAAAAAGGCACAGCGCACCAGCATCAAAACCTCATCCCCACTGTAAAACATGGCGGAGGGAGCATCATGGTTAGGGGCTGCTTTGCTGCCTCAGGTGCCTTGATGGATTGTTGTCATTGATGGGAAAATGAATTCCAGAGTTTATCAAGACATTTTGCAGGAAAACGTACGACAATCTGTCCACCAACTGAAGCTCCGCAGAGGATGGGTGATGCAACAGGACAATGACCCAAAGCATACAAGTAATTCAACAAAACAATGGCTGCAACAGCACAGAATACGCCTTCTGGTGTGGCCCAGTCAGAGTCCTGACCTCAACCCGATTGAAATGCTGTGGCATGACCTTAAAAGAGCGATTCACACCAGACATCCCAAGAATATTGCTACACTGAAACAGTTTTGTGAAGAGAAGTGGTCCAAAATTACTCCAGATCGTTGTGCAGGTCTGATCTGCAACTACAGGAAACGTTTGGTTGAGGTTATTGCTGCTAAAGGAGGGTCAACCAGTTATTAAGTCCAAAGGTTCACATACTTTTTCCTCTATGCACTGTGAATGTTTACATGTTATGTGCAATTAAACCATGGCAACATCTAATGTTTGTGTAGTATTATGTTCAGCAGACTGTGTTCTTCTATTGTTGTGACTTAGATGACGTGCAGTCTTGAGTCTTGAAGCACTGCATTCTAAAATCTGAAAAACAATTCTAATAGTTTTATATAACGCAGCAATTTCCATACATATAGGACATCCAACATTAGAGGTCCATACTGATATAGAACCACTTACTGTATGCAGCTAATGTTACTACAATGTATTCTAGCACACCTAGAGGCTATACCATTATTTAATGAAAATAGTTTATCTAAGCCAGTTTGGACCAGACTAATGCTTTAAAGTGATAAACAAAAACCTTAAACCCAAGAACCTAATATCTTATGCACTGCCTTTGATAATAGAGGGACTCCCTGTATATGGTTTAGTCCTCAAAATTACTAAATAAAACACTCAACACTTTGTTCATTCACAAAGGTGGGTGACAATACATCCAAAAAGAGAGTGTAAAGGAATGTCGCAGCTGCATTTAAGACTACAACTGGTGATAGAGCATGGGTGACAGATATATAAAGGCAAGTCAGAGCTGTCAAAGTGCTCATTAACACTAGTGGTTGAGGGGTGGTAAAACCCCAAGGTTGAGCCACGGTTTCACTGCACCCCTGCCCCCTCCCCCCAGCCACTAACCCCTTTAGCTGCAGAGGTAGTGGCCAGAGGTGTACACATGCATCTTGGCTATGGTGGAAATGATACCCACTGTGTGTCTGCAAGAGTCCCACAACCATGTGTAGTGTTAGTGTGGGGTTCAAAGGGTTACAGCAGGGAGTGGAGAAATGATACAACAGTTCCTCACCATCTGTCAAATCCAATCCAAAATCAGAATGTTCTTTAGAGAGCAAAGCTTGTGTGAAAGAGCCCAAATAGGCAGAGTTGCCAGAGCTTTAACACAAGGGTAAGTATTTTTATTTTGGCCATGTAACTTTTCGAACCTTGTTGGACTCAAAATAATTGTAAAATAAGTATATTTATCCTGGTTGGTGAAATGAGTGTGTTCTTTTTCACACCAAGCTCCAATGTTCTTGTTAACTGTTCAGTCATTTTCTTACTTACAATAACTTCTAGAACGTCTAGCAACTTGAGAAATGAGAAGCAGCAAGCAGACCCACACAAGTTGTATTTCAAAGCACATTAGCTTTACTGACTGAAAGTTTAACTAAATAGAACTAAATGGCTGTGGAGGCAACAATTCCATGAGACTTCAAAGATGTGTGGCCCTAACTTTATTGTGCTAGAGTTATGACTAGGCTTTATCCACTCAATAGGGATGCGTACTTTGTATTTAGAATCTCTTCAAGAGAGATCATGACACTTTGTACCAATGTGTTGGGTACAGCATAACAATGACAGCCATTCATTGTGAGAATTATTCTCTGTCCTTGCTATGGAAGTATGTTACAGGTTTCATTACTGCGTTAGATTGGTGTCCATGGAAACACAAGACTCTAATTATACCGCTATACTCTATTTTTTATTTGATTTTAAGGACACTATGGTGCAAATTTATAAAGCAGTTAATGTAGTGTACTATTAAGCATACAACAAAAAGTTAAAAATGTGAGAGAGTTCTATAACATTCATGCATATGCTTATCAATGCATTCTATGCCTGTAGAGATATGAACATTTTTATTATATTATCATTTTCTGTGCAGCTTATAAATAGCTGTTGGTGGAAAAGAAGATAAGAAAACACACACAGAGGGTAGCATTTTTCTGTGGAGGACATTGGACATGAAGTTTGTAGGAAAATATAACTCCCCACTTTTGGTCTTTCATTTTGAAAAATCTTCTGTTCCCATTGAAATTGTTAACATATACATACATGTACCAGCTAATATCAGTGTTTAGTAAGGGGGGGCTACACTCAGTTTTCATTTTCCAGAAATTTCAGCCAAAATTGCCAAAATCAGCCCATAGTGAAGTATCTTAGGTGGTTTATGATGGCTTATAAGGGTGCAATGGGCTTTAAATGGCCCCATTGTTTTATACTTTTTGCACAGAAAGAAAAAAAAAGTTAAAAAAAATAGTTTAAAATGAAAAATTAAAAGCAACAATACACTTATAATGACCAAAGATACTTAAAACAAACAGCTACATATAGTATGAACATTTCTTTGCATCAAGCATTAGGAAACTCTGTGGAAGCTTTTTCATAAATGGTATTTCACACCTACTAAACCTGCCACTATCTATCCTAATGCTTCTGAAACCTACTGGAGGAACTGCAGACAAAGAGGAACCTTGTTACCATATTGTTGGGACTGCCGTACTATTCAAACATTTTGGGTTGAAGTTGCTAGATGTATTATCACAGTTGTCTCTATTCCTTTAATTCATATTCCACAGGATCTCTTACTGCATTTTGGATGTTCCTCACTTCCTTAAAATGTTCCAAATGTTCATTGCTTGCACCCTTATAGCAGCCCGTTTAGCCTTAGTTAGAAAGTGAAAATCTCTACACTCTCTGGCCATCTCAGAGGTTATAAATATACTCAATGATCATTTTCTGTTTGAATATTTGTTCTCAAAAGCTAACGTATCTAGTTCAAAACTCCACCAAACGGGAACCTTGGATTATGGAGCATAGAAGCCCATCGCTAACATGAGTAATGGTTGTTTATTATATGCAATCTTTAATACACCCCAATATCAATTCACACCCAGTAGGGCATCCCAGTTGTATGGCTGCTTATTGCAATGCCTCACACTTGTCATTACACCTTGACTTGAGATTACACATTGTTTATAGTGCTACTAATCTGCACTAGTAACTTGCATTACTTATTGTTTATATAAGCTCATACCCTTGAACGTTCTGACTTAAGCAATGCTGTTTAACCATGTTTATATTGGATATCTTTTGTTCTTTTTGTACCTACGTACTTCTGTACATTTTCTTTTCATTTTATAACATGAAATAAAGAAATCGGATTTTGTTAAAAAACAACTACAAAGACCATCAAATAAGCTAATTTACCTTAAATACAACCCTCCATTCCCCCCACCGCACATATAAAACCTAATAACATCCTCAAAATAAATATTTTTTTTTCATGCAACTTTTGCCTAAGCAGTCCAATGAGCTCTGTCACTGATGGTACAATCCAACATTTCTCAGCTAAGTCAATTTACCTTAAAACTTTGTTCATCCCTAGTGTTTAGTAACCCCTTTATTCTGCAGATTAAACAGTTACACACGAAGGGGTTGATTTAATACAGGCAAATAGACCTTGCTTCTGCAAGTGCAGTTGCTCCAGAGTTTAGTAAATTAGGTAATTTTCATTTTGCAAAGAATACCCAGTCAGGTGCAGGGAAAATATATAAAACAGCATTTTTGCTTGCATGTGATTGGGTGATAGAAGCCACAGAGCTCCTGCTCATTTACTAAGCTCTAGAGCAACTGCTCTTGCAGAGTGCAACTGTACTTTGCCAAGTGCATAGTCTATTTGCCTTTAGTAAACCAACCGCTAAGTGTTCATTTTGGCTTATTTTCATATTACATTACAAAAGTTTGAATAGTGAAAAGGTTACACTAAGTGAACAATTGATAATTTACTTACCTATTTAACTATTGTAACTTACTTTACCTATTTTGCCACTGAGGGCGATATCACATACTGTTTAAAAGCAAAGGTTTCCAATTGTGTGCCTTAACAGACATGGTCTTGCTGTCAGATTTGTTTGTGCACATTAACATGATGATACGAATATCTTATGTTGCAGTTAAAACACTTTATACTGAGGATGCCTAGGCAGCATGACCTCTGCTTTATGATCTCCCACAGTTCTCAAAGCAACTAGTTCCAGAACTGCCCTCATTAGAAACATACCTTCTCTATGTAAAGTTCAGTCTTTTATTCATACTTCACCCACTACCATCTTCTTTGTGTGCCAGTTCACCGTTCATTATCCCCACCTGTCTCAGAGTGAGACAAACCTTAAACAGTACAGAAAATACTAGAAGCTGTCTCTTACTTGGTGGGGATCTGAGATGGTGAGGATGGCCTCTCTTGTTTCTCCAGCTCAAACTTCCCTGATAAGTTAACAGGTGAGGTAGGGCAGTGGACTGGAAAAGTGCCTGAGGAGTAGTCGATGTGGGTCTACTTTGAGCTCACCAAGTCAATGTGGAATGCATGCAGGCTAGGTTTTATGTAGCTGAGGACCAGTGAGCCAAATCATCAGTGGATTTTCAAATATAGTTAAAGCAAGGCTGGAACAAAAAAGGTTGGGTCAGGTTATAAGGGCCAATGTGAGGACCAGTCAATGTTATTTCCTATCAAGATTGGTGCCAAGACCAACACCAGTGTATGTACCAGTTGACATGTTCACAAACTCTTACTTGGCTGAAACCCTAACTTAATTGCAATGCAGGTGCCAGCATTGGTCAGCTAGTGAAGCACTTCTGACAGAAGATTTGGCATCAAATGCTCCTTTCCACTCCCACCCTTCTCACCCATTCACTTGGTATTGACTCCATGTCAAGACAACTGTGAATGGAAACTGCCTGGCATTCAATGCACCCCAACATATCCATCTTCTAATCCCTCATGACACTCCAAACTTTGGGAGTTTAGTTTAAAGCCACCAGGTCACCAGAACTAGGATCACTCTGTTGATAAGACAGACCTGGTCCAGAAATGGGCAACACAAATGGTGCCAGACTGAGGAACAAAGCATATCAGGAGAGACTTGGGGTATATAATGTTTGCTGTCTCAAAGAAAAAATAGAAAGGTGACTGAAACATTAATGACTGACACCTTCACATTGAATTTGGGGGTTTAAATTAGGCTCAGAAATGTCTTCTTTTTAATGTAATGTTGTGAACACAGTCAAATGACCTCAATATAACAGAAGGGAATTTCAAGTATGATCTTAAAAAGTATTAAGAGTAGTGGACACTTAGAAGAGATTTCTAGCACATGTAGTGAGTCAATTGGCAGTAAGTAGATTTAAACATGCTTACAAAATACATGGGTCTGTCCTTAAATAAAATAAAAAAATAAATATAAAAAGCCAGATTTGATGGAACACTGGGTTGTTTACTTTTTACTACTGTTTATGTTTCTATGCTGCCTACAACTAAAGCACTGTTAAAGTGCTGAGGGAATTGCTTTATTGGATTGAGGATGACTGGACTCAGTATCAAAGTGGTAGATAGATCATGGCTTGCAACTACAGATATGTACAAGCTATCCAGTTGAAAAGTGTCAGTCACTTGGCAGCGATCTGGGATCAGCAGCATTTTTTTGCTTCTAATGCCGGCACTGAGCTCACTAATGTTGTTTCACCCATTTTGCTGTAGATAGAAGTGGCACTGGGTATGCATGTGGATGGAACTGACCACTTTTGCAGAAAAAACACAACACTTGTCCAATAATTGTCAGTTGACTGCCAGTGAAAAATGTGTGTTGGGGTTGATGAGTTTTCAGCAAAATGTCTGTATTTTAGATTCTACATTGCATAACGTTATTACACTCTTAATAATAGACAACGCTGTATATAATTTACAGTTTTGGTTCCTACTTTTGACTTTCACACGCTAATAGATTCTTAAACTAACTCTGCCTACCTCTGCATGCAGTGTTACAACATCAGGAGTCTGCTACCTCTGGGCTCCCAAGGAAGTGGACACCAGCCCATGCAATGGCTCAAACACTTGTCATGAAACTCAACTTACCTTAGGGCTAAGTATTTTTCCTATACATTGCAAACATTTATGTTTTAAGAACTTTGATATTTTGTTTGTTTGGCCACTTTATTAGATACACCTGTTCAATTGCTTGGTAACACAAATTACTAATCAGCCAATGACATAGCAGCAACTCAATGCATTTAGGTATCTAGATGTGGTGAAGACAACTTGCTGAAGTTCAAACTGAGCATCAGAAAGGGGAAGAAAGGGAATTTAAGTGACTTTGAATGTGGCATGGTTGTTGGTGCCAGACAGGCTGGTCTGAGTATTTCAAAAACTGATGATCTGCTGGAATTTGCACACACAACCACCTCTAGGGTTTACAAAGAATGGTCCAAAAAAGAGAAAATATCCAGTGAGCAGCAGTTGTGTGGACAAAAATGCCTTGTTGAAGTCAAAGGAGAATGGGCAGACTGGATCAAGATGATGGAAAGGCAACCATAACTCGTGTCAATATGGACCAACATCTCTGAGCAATGTTTCCAACACCTTGTTGAATCTATGCCACAAAGAATTAAGGCAGTTCTGAAAGCAAAATGAGGTCCAACCCGGTACTAGCAAGGCGTACCTAATAAAGTGGCCAGTGAGTGTATATTATGAAGTGATGCCTAAATGTTTTCTGTTTAGTGAAATTCTATCAAATTTTAAAACATGACGAGAGATGGGACCTTATCGGGTACCACTGAGCGATAATGCTTAAAAATGTCTCAGCTTTGTTTACATTGTATAAGACAATTCTACATATTAAAAACATATCCTGGCTGGTTGTTCCATTCATAATTATGCTTGTTCACAACACTTTAATGCCCACTTTTCGTTTTCCAGGTCTAGTTTAAAATTACATAAAATTGACATTTCACTTATAACTGTTCTATAGTAATTCAAATGTTCCATAGACCCAGATTTTATCTCAATAACTTTCATGAACAACATTCACTTTATTAGGAGAATACTGACAGTAGATGTAGATCTCAGGTTGTATCCAGCCAATAAAATCAAAATATCATATTCTCATTCGGAAAATCTGACCAGCTTTGGCAGATGAAGAGAAGGAGGGGGAGGAGAACCCAGAAAGGATATCCCTTCAAGGTTGGACTTATATCTAGAGATTGCCCAGAAAAGACTTGTCAGGGTCCTCAGGACCCACCTAATACCTATCTTGACGGGACTGGAAAAGACCAGACTTCCCAGGTAACTTATAATATTACATAAACCCACTAACCCATTGTTTCCAAAACAGGGGAGTCACAAAGTACAGAAAACTGAGATTCCATGCATAATCTGCTATGTGTCATTTAATGTTTATCAGCCATTTATGCTTTCCCCTCCTAGTCTGTGTCCATATCATTAATGGACAGTGAATTATTGTAAAACATTTATATATGAAGAATATATTTTATGTACTGTTAAACTAGACTTAGAAAAAGAAAAGTGGTCATAAATATTAAAGTGCACTGAACAAGCATAAATATGAATAGAACTGCCAGCCAACATATATGTTTTTTACAGTATGTATAATTGTCTTATACAATGTAAATAACGCTATGAAATTTTAGATGCTCTTTGCGCTACACTGGTACCTGAGAAAGCCACATATAATGTCATGTTTTTCAGATGCAATATATAGGGGATGATGGTACACATTTACTGTAGAATATAATATTTCCTTTGCCAAAAGCACCTTTTATGGGTTTGGGAAATGTAATTGGTATTGGTTGATTTTAGATTATTTTTATGTCAAAATATTTTTTCAAGGCATGATATGGATGATTTTGTGAATATGTATTCACAAAATGTGTTTATACTTTAGACTTTACAGTTGTACTACAATGAATGCTGGTGGAGCGATATTGTAGGAGCTCTGGTCTTCAATTCAATTCATCATTTACTAACCAGCAAGCTTCTAAAGGATATGGAAATATGTCTATTTAATCTGAGTTCAAGGTGTCAGAATAGGCTGCATTAAGATTTCCTAGTCCACTTACTTTGTCAAAGTTTCTAGGCAAATCTACCTTAGGGCTAGTTCTTTCCCTAATATGTTAGTAGAAATACCTTGCCAAGCAGTGATTTTGGAAGAAACACTTGAATAACACATTGTTGTAGCACAGCATGTAGATGGGAAAGATGGGAAGGAGAGTTAGGAACAATCACAATACCCTAAATATACTGTGTTTCAAACATTTGAATTAATTATGATGCTCTTCAGGATATATTTTTTGTCCCCACAGACTATGCTCCTATAACAGCTCATTGATCTTCCACTCCTTAAGAGCCAAAGTTCATGTGGTATTGTGATAGTAGTTTCCTGAGGCAGCAAAATCGGCAGTTCTACTAGTGTAACCTGTAGGACTCTGGTGTTAATTTGAAAGCTAGCCTAGCTCTAATTCTTAGGACCCTACTGGACTGACTGTTGTTAGCACTCCTAAAATATAGAGCAGACCAACTGCAACTGTCAGCAAAGGTGCTTGGACTACACTGGAAAGCTGCTTTCCCTATATAATCTGCAGGGCTCTAACAGGAGGAAAGGTTCTTGTCTTAGGTGAGCCCCCCCCCAACCACAGTATGGGAGGTAAAAGCCTCCCCAACTCTGCATTTACCAGACCTTTTGGAAGCCCCATGGGCGACACTGAGGGGTTTATTTACTAAAGCTGGAGAGTGCAAAATCAGACTCACTTCTGCATAGAAACCAATCAGCTTCCAGGTTTCATTGCCAAAGCTTCATTGAACAAGCTGAGGTTAGAAGCTGATTGGTTTCTATGCAGAAGGGAGTCTGATTTTGGACTCTCCAGCTTTAGTAAATAAACCCCTGAGAGTCTAGAGCTCTCCAAGTAGTTTGTGCTGCTACAATGCTTTTATATTGTCAGATTATTGGTTGGAAGCCAGATGACATCCATCTCCCAGGTTGCAACTGTAGAGAGTGTGGGCTGTGTGACAGTGTTGTGGATACAATTGCATTTTGGCTATTTTTACTGTTACACTTTAGGACTGCTTTCAACAGGGAGAAATATCCCTGTCAGAGATATGTTACTGAGAAACGCTATGCTTTAACACATTCTTTATTTTTAGAAAATAAATGGCGATTATCATCACACCTTTTTTCTGAGTCCATACTAATGCTTGATTGAACCTTGTTGCACAAATGAGTCATTATTATAATCAGAGGTCTCTTGAATAAAGGTGATCAATTTATCTTTCTCTAGGCATAATGTGATCAGAGAATTAAATGACTGCTATTTTTAGAGAAACACTTTTCATTTGCCCAGTATAAATCTTACCTTGAAAACATATTAGAGTGCAAGATTTCCAACTTAGCTGTATATATGTATGTAGAATGCTGAAATCACAAAATGTACTGTTCACTTATCTAGCCCAGGGCTGAGACAAGGGGTGGGCAGGAGGGACGGTTGCCCTGAGTGCGGTTGGGGATTTGGAGGGTTGGGCTAGTAGGGGAGATTTGGAAGGGGATTTGTACTAGGAGAGTGTTAGGAAGAGTGATTTGGGGGGGGGGGATGTGTGCTGGTAGGGATGATTAGGAGGATTTGTGCTAGGAGGGGAAATTGGGGGGAGGATTAGTGCTAGGAAAGGGGATTTTAGAGGATTTGGGCTTGGAGAGTTAGATTTGGAGAGGGGAGAATTTATGCTCAGAGGGGAAATGTGAGGGGTATAGGATTTGTGCTAGGAGGGTAGCATTGGGGAGGGAGCGGATTTGAGCAGGTAGGGGGGATTTGTTCTGGAAAAGGGTACATTTTTTGATTGGGATTTTTGCTGACACGCAAAGCTCATACATTTGAGAGGGGCTCTGTTTAGCATCTTCGCCCTGGTCGCTATATGACCTTGTGCCGGCACAGATATAGCCCCAACATTGTAGAGTCTTTGCAAAGCACAGAGCCTGTTTATGTTAGTCCTGTTAGGTCCAGTGTTCTTTCCATAGTCTAATTCATTTGCAGGAACCAATGTAGTCTTAAGCTAACTCAACATTACTAGGGGTTTCCCAAAGGAAACCATATAAATATGCAAACCTAAGAACCAAGCAAGGTTAAATTACTAAGTTAACTGCCATGTTGCTGACATAATAATAAATAAAGCTAATTAACATTTTTACCTACATTACATAAAATGCAAGCACAGCTAATATGGACACGAGACGTAGGACTGACAACTGCACAATATGTGAATCTATGACAACTTCAAAATTATGATGCTGGCTGACACAGTTTATTCATGCACTGAGCAAGAAAACACTGTGGGAGCCTATCTATTCTATTCTTGGGTCACAACTGCACATGTATCCAAATATCAGAATAGTAGCAAATTTCAACCAATCTGAAATAAATTATAACAAAACAACAAAATTTAGTTTCATTCGGATGTTTGAAGCATCCGAAGTAACAAATGATCTGAATTGAGTTGTGAATAGCTTTTTGTTAAGGAGTGGATGGCCACCACATCCTTAACAAATATGACTTATCTGCTGTCAGTGAGGTTCCCTGCTGACAGCATAATGTAAACAAAAGAAGAGTTGGCATTAGAAAAAAAAAACAGTGTGAGGGTCCCCTCCCGATCCATACCCGATCCTTAGGTCTGGTATGGCATTTAAGGGGACCCCACACCAAAATCATTTAAAAATGGCATACCCCCCTCCCCAAACCCATACCAGGACCTTATCTGAGCATGCAGCCTGGCAGGCCAAGAAGGGGAGGTGAGTGAGCCCCCCCTCCTGAACCATACCTGGCCACATGCCCTCAACACGAGGTAATGCTTTGGGGAAGGGGGTTCCCCCCAAAGCACCTTGTCTCCATGGTAATGGGGACAAGGGCCTCTTCCCCATAACCCAGAGCAGTGATTTTGGGGGGCTTTTCAAAATCTGGAAGCCCCCTTTAAAAAGGGGGCCCCCAGATCCCACCCCCCCCTATGTAAATAAGTATAGGGTACATAGTACCCCTACTTAATCACCCCCAAAACAGTGTGAAATGTTAATAAAAATAGTAGACAGTTTTTGAAAACTCCTTTATGGTATAAAAAAAAAAAATATATATATATATATATATACATGTACACACTCACTGGCCACTTTATTAGGTACACCTGTTCAATGGCTTGGTAACACAAATTGCTAATCAGCCAATCACATGGCACCAACTCTATGCATTTAGGCATCTAGACATGGTGAAGACGACTTGCTGAAATTCAAATTGAGCATTAGAATGGGGAATAATGGGGATTTAAGTGACTTTGAACGTGGCATGGTTGTTTGTGCCAGACGGACTGGTCTGAGTATTTCGAAAACTGTGGATCTACTGGGATTTTCACACATAACTATCTCTATATATCTCCAAAAAGAGAAAATATCCAGTGAGTGGCAGTTGTGTGGATGAAAATGCCTTGTTGATGGGCAGACTGGTTTGAGATGATAGAAAGATAACATTAACTTATGTCAATATGGACCAAAATATCTGAGGAATGTTTCCAACACCTTGTTGAATCTATGCCACAAAGAATTAAGACATTTCTGAAGGCAAAAGGGGGTCCAACCCGGTACTAGCAAGTTGTACCTAATAAAGTGGCAGGTGAGTATATATATATATATATATATATATATATATATATATATATATAAAGAAAAAAACAAAAACAATGTTACCAAAGTAAATCTAGTTGTAAGGTGGGTATAAGTGAGCGCTAAAAGTAAGACAGCTGCTGGACACAAAAGGTACCAAAAAACCAACCTCCAAAATTCACATAAAGATAACATCAACCAAAATGAACTGTGGCCTCTGATACGAAAAAAAAGTCCCACGTGTGACGCTTGCTGCCCAGCAACTGACAGCTCTGCTTCCCATAGATGGTAAATAAACAAAAGGGTGGTAATATTTGGTGATATGCTGCTCACTGTTCTTGTCACATTCATACATACACATACTAGGGCCAATTTAGACAGGATCCAATTCACCTACCACCATGTCTTTGGAGTGTTGGAGGAAGCCAGAGTACCTGGAGGAAACCCACGCAGGCACAGGGAGAACATGCAAACGCCAGGCAGGTGGTGCCATGGTTGGGATTCAAACCAATGACCCTAGTGCTGCCAGACGGAAGTGCTAACCACTAAGCCACTGTGCTGCCCATACGGTATAATCATATCCCTATGATTATATAGGATGGCTCTCCAACAAATCCCTTGACATCCAAACTATTTGATGAAAGCTGAAGCACAGTAATATACCAACCCAGCATCTTACACTGTAGAGGTACTTCACCTCCAATAAAGAAAGGGAGTACCAGTCAGGTAAAACAATCAGCTTCAAACCCCATACAGGTGCAGACCCTGGCTCGCCACCATGTCAACATGAAAAGGAAGAAGGAAGGTTCGGTCACACACCGGGGGGGGCTGATGAAAAGTTGAAAAATGTTAATTATTCCATAAAAAAAACATGGAGTACCAGGACTATGCTGGCTGTTAATACAGTTACACGGTCACTTGCTTAGTCATAACTGTTATATGCGACCAAACCTTCCTTCCTTTTGTCTTTTCATGGGGTACTTCACCTGCCAGAGCGAATATTATGGAAGGCCGTTGACTGAGTGCCTTTTATCTGAAAAAAAGACACTTCTCCAATTTCCTGCACTTTAAGAAGCCTTTGTCTGTTTATGGATACCTCTAGGCATACTGTTTTACAGCAGCTGTGAAGTGGCATTGTGCACTGAGGAAGAAATGTGTATACCTGAGGGAGGATGCTAAACACATACTGTATCTTTGATATGTGATATTTGAACTGGTTAGTATGAATATGCATTAAAACAGAAAGTGTAGAGCCACCTTTTCCTCTGCTTATACCACCTTTACATCATTTTCTAACCTAGATAACAGAACCTTGCTTCTGGAAAAAAATAACAAAACAGATTTTTTGTATGTTACAATGAATTAATGTTGACACATTTACCCTGCAACACAAATATACATGATGCTTATCAATTCTGAAGTAATAGATACAGTGTAAATTGGAATTCTTCACACTCAGGAACATCAATGGCATGACATCCAATATTTGATCATTTTTAAATTCCACATCTAGCATTCTATTGAAATTAACTGCTTCCCACCTGCCCACAATACATTTACTGTGGGCGGACAGCACAGCCATGCTGGATCACGTACATGTATATCTTCCAGCTTCTTCCAGGTTCTATGCACGCACCACCTGCTGACCCGTTCTGTCACTGGCTACAGCGTGATTCTATCAGCAGGTTCCAGCAAATGATTTTGACCTGCTGATGGGCTGTAGCCAATCACAGAAAGGAGCCCTGTATGCACAAACACACAGGGCTCTGTGTTCACAGCACAGCGATCTGGGTGTTTCTTCTCCCTGCAAAGCAGGGGGAAAAGACTGCCAGATCTGTTTGTAAAAGCAGTACATATTACACACATTACACTTAGCCACAGGTAACCCTTTGATTGCCCCTTGATGTTAACCCCTTCCTAGTCAGTGTCATTATTACAGTGTACAGACAGTATTACATCTGATCACTGTATTAGTGTCACTAGTGATGTCAGTGTTAGTCAGTTAGTGTACCTCCCAGCAAGTGTCTGTTATCACCAGATTGCCTGCGACACTATCACTATGTCCCACTATAAGTCACTGATCACTGCCATTACCAGTATAGCGTCTATACGGGGGTGGACTGACCATTTGGAAACTCGGGCACTGCCCGAGGGCCCGGGGTCAGTAGGGGCCCCCATGAGATGCCCCTGGTACCTTTTTCATAGGCTTTTTTGAGTTTGGCCAAGGACACAGGGGCCCCATGATCCCCTATTGCCCGGGGGCCCCATGAGTTGTCAGTCCACCCCTGCGTCTATAGCTGCATAAATTCCAGTATATACGGTATACCATAGTTTGTAGATGCTATATCTTTCACACAAACCAATTAATATACACTTATTTGGATTTCCTTTTTTTTCCCCAAAGCCATGTAGCAGAATACATTTTTGCCTAAGTTTATGAATAAATGAGATTTGTTTTACTGGATAGGTTTTATAACAGAAAGTAGAAAATATATATTTACAATCCTTTTTTGTTTATATAATACAAAATGAAAAACCCAGTGTTGATCAAATACCATTAAAAGAAATCTCTATTTGTGTTAAAAGTTATATACATTTCATTTGGGTACAGTGTTGCATGAAAGCACAATTTCCGGTTAAAGTAGCGCAGTACTGAATAGCAAAAACATGGCCTGGTCACGAAGGGGGTAAAACCTTCTGGAGGTCAAGTGGTTAAAAGCATATTGCGTAATGGTCCCTTGCCATAAAATTATATGCTATCAATGAATGACAAAGTATATCCTGTTCGTTTATAAAGACATCACTTTCTTTTTGTTTTTCTTTTCTCTTTCTTTTATATATTGGCTTATAAATAAGTATATATCAACAGGTATTGCATCCAGTAAATCATATTGAAGACTAAGGGAATGGTGACATATCAATCTTGGACCAATCAAAAGCAAGCCTCAAAAAGCACAGGTAGTGTACAAACTGTTGTAACCCATGGTAGATAAAGAGCAGATACTCTGCTGCAGACTCTAATCCCCAGACTACCACCAATGACAGGATCCAGCTCCCTATAGTCATTGGCTGCTAAAACAGTCTATAACAGCTCCAAAAAAAACTGTCGAGGAGCTATTCACCATGTTGAAAGCCTCAGAACAGTTTATTAATCCATACAAAGAAAAACCAGACTAGTCCACCCAAGGTGCAAACATCTAAAGCATTTTACTCAGCAAGGAGTTTACTTTTAGAGTCTATCCCTATGAGTAATCTCCTTGTCAAGTGAAAAGCATTAGGTGTTTGCACCTTGGATGGACTAGTCTGTTCGATGGAATAATAAAGAGTTTTGAGGCTTTCAACATGGTGAGCAGTTCCTCTTTTCTTCTTTGGAGATGTAACAGAGACTGTAGTAACCCACAGTCATTCAGATTTCATGGTAATCGAGTTGGCTAACAGATTGTTACTCATCAGGTTGCTATCCACTTTGTACATCTTAATAATTATCTTTGCTTCTTTACTGTGTATGTAGACAGAGAGACACACAGGGCATAAAGTGTAGGTCTGGGCAAATACAAAAATACAAATATTTTTCACACATTTCTGCAGTACATGCACATTTCTCCATTATTTTCCATTACAAATATGCAGAAGATATAGAAACATGCTTGTGGAAGTGCCAGAAGTCCAAAAACTCTTAACTTCCAGCTTAAGCTGACAACACAGTGCCTCTGTTACACTGAAATGCCAACCATTGTTGTTATTATTATTATAATACAGTATTTATAAAGCGCCAATAGTTCGCTCAGCGCTGTACATTACAAAGGGGGACAGAACATGTGATAGAACAATACCAATACAATGCAAAACATGAGGGGATTGAGGGCCCTGCTCTTTCGAGCTTACAATATAGGCGGGAGGGGATAGTGGTACAGGAGGAGATAGCGATTGGGGATGGAGTGGTAGGAAGAGTGGAGGAGGTCGGCAAGTTAGAAGGGGGTGGGGTAGGCTTCCCTGAAGAGATGGGTTTTCAGGGTGCGCCTAAAGGAGAGGAGAGTAGGTGATAATCTGATGGGTTGGGGCAGGGAGTTCCAGAGGATGGGTGACACCCTGGAGATGTCCTGGAGGCAGGCATGGGAGGAGGAGACCAGGGAACTATGGAGAAGGAGGTCTTGTGAGGAGCGGAGTGTGCGTGCTGGGCGGTACTTGGATATTAAGTCAGTGATGTAGTTCGGGGCAGTATGGTGGACGGCTTTGTACGTCAGTGTTAGGATTTTGAATTTGATCCGTTGCGCAATCGGAAGCCAGTGGAGGGATTGGCAGAGGGGGGTGGAGGAAACGGAGCCCAACCCCTCTCAAACCCCCACCTCACCCCCTCAGTCTCTGCCCGAATCACACACCCTGTTGTTGTTAGCCCTACTTAAAATTTTACTCAATCCAGGACCCTGAATTCACTATATCTGGTCTCCCACAGTACACAGAACATGGAAGTGCAATTATTTTAGTAAAAATAAACAGCTAAATACCTTTTCTCGTCAGCAGTTAGAGCAGTCTTGGTTCTTCTATCAGTGTTCAGCAGAGCACTGGTTACAACTTGTAGGAGGAGTTTACATTCTCCCCTGATGAAGGAAACTTGACCCTCTGTCTGGATAATGCTGATTGGCCCTGTACTGATCACATGCACTCTCTCAAGAGAAAAGAAAACTCTCTAGCAATTCACACCAAACTGAGCATGTGCAGATTGTCCCCAAACCTCTGTTCTATCAGGAGATGGTATGGGGACAGTAGAAGAAGGGGAGGATCAGGGAAGGCAGGATCAAACATACTTTTTACACAATGCAGAGGATTACCCCCTTAGGTTCCACAGTGAGTATAACAAGCATGTTTCACTACATATACAGACTGATTTTACTATTGTGGGTTTAGTAACATTTTAAGCTCTCCCATGCTGGACTACAGAACACTTCCAAGTTATGTTATGGAGATGAGGAGGCTGTGTTCTGTAGTTCTGTCCTAGTGTAACAATATTGCTCCACCAAAAGTGTCTATGATCAATAAGGTGGGTGTGGCATAATGCTTAGTGTATGGCTTATAGTGTTGCACCTCCCCCCTCATGTTTAGCTTTATTTTAGACAACACAAGGCATGGATTGGACTGAAGTGAAAGTGGGAGTAAAATAAGTCCTATCTTTGCTATCAGTGGGGTAAAATAAACTCATTATTGCTGTCATTGTTGAAAGTGGTATAAAATAAGCCCCATATTATTGGTATTGGTTGGATCAAATAACCCCAATCACTGATGTCAATTAAAGCAAAATCATCCCAATATTGTTGAAGTTTGTGAAAGCAAAATGAACCCAGAGTTAATTGGCATTACTGGGATAAAAACGCTAAGCATTGTTACATACCTCATAACAGTCCTGAATTTAGCAGGACTGTCCAGTAATTTGAAGGTCTAGTGGACTGCAGTATAAACCTACTTTATCCCAGTTAGATCCTGCTACCCATCTCTGTAATTTGGCAGTGAGACTTTGGCCCCCCAAGCTAGTTCACTACTTGACATACATAAGTAAGGGATGAAGCCTATTAAATTGAATAGGAAAATAAAATAATTGAATAATAATTGAGTCCCATGCCCGATTTCAGGACTTCTCCAGGACTTCCCCCATCCTCTAGAACTCCCTACCCCAATCCATCAGACTGTCACCTACCCTCCTCACCTTCAGGGGCACCCTGAAAACCCTCCTCTTCAGGGAAGCCTACCCCAACCTCACCTAACCCCCGACCTCACCTAACAACTAACCTCCTCCACTCCACCCACCACTCCATCCCCCACAGCCATCTCCTCCTGTACCACTATCCCCTCCCTCCTAGATTGTAAGCTCGAAAGAGCAGGGCCCTCGAACCCCTCGTGTGGTGTATTGTTACTGTCTTGTCTCATGTTATGTCCCCCTTGCTACTGTACAGCACTGAGCATACCCTTTGGTGCTATATAAATACTGTATAGTAATAAGACAATGACAGCCTCCATGTATTTGCTCAAAATAGGCTTGCTTTAACATCTAGCTCTCTGACAGATGGCCTACCTAGACAGGGCATGGCATAAAGAGAACCAGTTAAGAATACTCAGTTCTGAATTATAATTGTACAGGATTTTTTGCAGAGCCAGGGGTTACAGGTCACTCAAAGTTGCTACCTTATAAACTTCCTAAACTCCCAGGTCCTATAAGTGGAAAGCAGACAATATCAAAGAAAAATAGAGGTCAAAAGAGCACCTGACAGGTTTAGCCAACCATTTTCTACATGGTAAATCATTGTGGTCCTTGTAACTGTGGCTGTGCCAGGGAAGTGTCTTTTGCCTACATGCTGTATTACAAGGTATTCCTCTTTATCATTTCAAAAAGTTGGGAGGTATGCTAAAATCCTTGTAACCTTGAACATTGTGATTACACACATGTCCACTGACAAATCCATACTACTTTAGACAGAAAACAGTTTACATCTGAAGAGATGACAGTGATATGAGTACTCACACATACAGTATGGGCAGTCTGAGTGAAAGCTGATTAGCCCATTTACATGCTTTATATAGGAGGAAACCAGGACACCTAAAACTAGTTATGGACTAGTCAAAATTAGATCCATCTATGTATGACCCTTCCTGCTAGAGAGAAGTCAATTTAAAAATAGGCTTCTCTCGTATGGGAATGTTGGAAAATTTCCACTGGATCATTTCATGCAGCCAATCAGCTGCAACCAATCAGCTGCAGCGCTGATCAGTGTATTCTGACAGCAGAGGAGTCCTGGCAGCAGGGAAGGTCCCTTCATCCAAATTGATTGTGGTGATGGGAGAATCAGTTCATTTTTTTTTAATCAGCTGGCTGGCTGATCAAAGATTAAAAAAAAAAAGATTAATCTATGGTCAGCTTAAAGTGATTCTAAAGGCTGAAGGTTTTTTTTACCTTCATGCATTCTGTGGATGAAGGTAAAAAAACCTTCAGTGTGAAGCTCCCTTTCAGCCCCCTGTAATACTTACCTGAGCCCAGTCTCCATGCAGAGGTGTACACAAGAGCAGTGACTCTCCTGGATCTCTCCCTCCTCAATGGCTCAGACACAGCAGTGGGAGCCATTGGCTCAGACACAGCAATGTGAACCATTGGCTCTCACTGCTGTCAATCATAGCCAATGAGGAGGAAGAAGGGACAGAGCTGAACACACAGAGGTGGCTCAGGTGCGAGCATGTAGGAGTGCCCCCATAGAAAGTGACTTGTTATAGGGGCAATGGGGAGTAGCCAGGAGCGATGGCGGGGGACCTGACAAGAGGAGGATCAGAGCTGCTCTGCAATGCCACTCCACAGAGCAGGTAAGTATGACATGTTTTTTTTTTTATTTTTACCTTTACAATCACTTTAAAGAGAATCCTTACAGACAAGGAATACATATAAACTCAACTCAGGTGGTGTTACTGGTGGGAACTGAGCACAGATCCAACGTGCAGACAGGCTGAAAATCTATGGCTCTTCAACTTTTCTCATTTTGTTAACATATAGAGTTTAAATAACTTGAAGAACTGGAAATCTATTAATTTATATTGCATACACTAGAGGATGCAGTGTGACATTAGACTGTATAATTCCAAGAATGACCTTAGCGGTATGTAAATTAACTTGGCCTTTGGTTGTTTACCGGAGTAACATTTCACGGAAAAGGAAAATCTTATTATTATTGTGTAATACAAGCAGATCTGCTGATGTTTATGCAGCCAGTGGGCAAAGTGTATAATCAAGGCTGCCATTAAATTAAACATTGTCAAATTCAGCAAACCTAAAGAGACCATGTCACCAACAAAAAGACCCTAACAAAACTAATGGGGCTTTAATAGGCACCATACCGACAAAACTCTATACACAGATTATAAAAGTATAAATCTTTATTCCACAACATTAAAAGCACACTTGAGATCAAAAATTGAGCATAAATAGTGCTCTATGTATAAAAACATGTAGCCATTACATACCGTGACTATACAAATCATCAGCCTTGATATACAAAATATTCCAGAGGATTCCCATATATCATACAGTGAGTGTATATACAGCTTGTGTGTAGTGTCTTTTTTTTTTTTTTTCTCCTACGCGTTTCGCAGGACAAAAGCCTGCTTCCTCACACACAGTTCACACACAGATTTTACACACAGTTCTAAAACTATAAAAAAGACCATGATAAACAAACTGAAACCTATGTAGAAGTACAACAAACACACATCATCATAATGTTTACATTTTACCAAACAATGGCATCTGATTTTCCATGAGGCTGCCAGGGAGTCAAGATCAATATAGATCTCAAAAGACCTTTCAGTCAACAGTTGCAAAAAGAGAGAAGATGGGGGCTAGCCAGACTGTAGGGTTAGGCCCATTGTGTCGATAAGAAAAAATGTTTAGCATTCGTGAAAAAATAGAAAAAAAGGGAGAAGGGGATGAAGGGAAGAGAGGAGGAGAGACAGGCGGGAAGGAACTCCACTTTTGTGGGGAAAAAATGGCAAATAAAAAACATAATATAGCAAATAAAATTACAACTTCGGTCATGCTATAATTGAATGTTATGATGATCTTTCCTTTTCAGACTGTAGAGATGTAATTTTCTGTTAAATGCAATGCAATATGGCTACCTTGAGGTATTCTGTACACAGATGGTGTACAGAACTCCCCTGAAAATGTTGTTCCCTGCTTGTATGACTGGCTTATTGATTCTCCCAGAAGACTGCACTAGGATACAAGTCAGATTTTTTGGCATCTCCTGCAAGAAAATTTTATTCTTGTTAGTATACTACCAAAGGGAAATCACATGTAAAGGGATGCAGTCTTTTCAAATTTCCTCTTTAGAGCCTTGCAGGTGCAGCAGCTGATTGATCATTATAAAATCATTCCCACTAGATTCACTCTGCACATGGATATAGACAAACAAACACACAGCTATTTTTTTTTCCAAAATAACAAAAAGTAAGTATCTTCTACAAAGTTTGTTAAAATCCTTGCATTGTACATAGATCACCCAGAAGGGAATGTTTTTTTCTCAACAAAAGTGAAGCTACTCTTTAAACAATTGCAGGTAAAAGTACAGAAAATAGGGGAAACAGGGAATACTACAGAGTGTCACTTGAGTGACAGGTCTGAATTTGTTGGAGCACATCCAAGATTGTGGTACCCAGCAGCAGTCTAAAGGCTTTTGGATGTCTACACAGGGAAGGTTTCTATAATTAAAGTAGAGTTCCACCAAAAGAGGAAGTTCTGCTTTAAAGATTGGTCCCCCACTCCCCATTTAGGATTGGCACCTTTGGGGAGTGGGGGGGTAATGGGTACCTGAATTTGACAGGTACCCCACTCCCCCACTAGGCGATCGGAAGTGGAAGTTGTCCTCCTACCCTCCCTCTCTGAAGTCTTGTGGGACACGTGACAGGTCCCAGAAGACAACGGGGTCATTCAGGAGGTGCAGTGCTACTCACGCATGCGCAGTGGGCACCCAGCTGTGAAGCCGCAAGCTGTCACAGCCGGGTGCCCACACTGAAGATGCTGGCACCTGGAATACAGGATGGCCGGTGAAACGGGCTGCGGCGGGGGCAACGCGGGATAGTGGGAGAGGTAAGTGGCTGTTTTTGAAAAGTCAGCAGCTACAGTTTTTGACAGTTTGGTTGGCATATGTTGTTGTCTTCCTACATTGTTGGCTTTGCTGAGTATACAGGCACAGCTCCTATCTGGATTTTGTGACACCCTCGAAATCCTGTAACACAGTGAGGCAGACAATAATAATAATATGCAACTTTTCTGGCACGTGTCCCTTCTTTCTTTGAGACCCCTGATTTGTTTTTGGTTGGCATCTGTTGTTGTCTTCCTACGTTGCCCTACATGACTTTTCCTATATCCTCCCAACAAGCAGACACTTAGGGTAAAATCCACAATTCATGCACTTGGAAGAGAAAATGTATAGCTTGAGATTTAAAAAAAGTATCCATTGATTCATGTAGAATAAAGAAAAAAGTTACGGCAGGGAAGAAGTCTCTAAGGGGCATACTCAGAAGTAGAGAATGATAGGATGGATCCTGGGAGATTTGTTTAGTACAATGGCATGCCTGAACTAATCTATATCCCACATGTCATGCAGGATGGTTGTGAACAAGTCAGGGCAAGGGATGATGCACATTTAGGAGCAATTAGGAAGCCCAATAGACATAGAATGACTGCTGGATCCAGGTGATGATGATCACGTAATAATATGTCTACAGACACAAAACGTTTTTATACATCTTCTATCCTGGACGTAACAATCTTTCAAAACAGATATCCAGCAATAAGACCAACACTAGTGATATCTACTAAGTCCATAAACATGCATACTTGGTTGAAGCAATATTTCATCTAAATGGAAGCGTCTTTTAACTGAAATATGGTTTGGACCACCATCTTATTTTTAGATATAGCTATACAGTATATGTGAAGCTGAATGTCAAAGGGATTGCCATCAAAATCATTGAACTTGAGTGTAAGGATGAATGATCCTATTTGTTCATAGTCATTACAGTCCATGTGCTCCAACTAGAGACACCCTTAGTTGAGAAATCTGTTGGTACACTCTGCAGTCTAAATGATAAATTAGTAAGTGGTGTTTTAGACCACTTTATATTACCTGACTAGTAGGTCAGGCAAATAAAGTAGCAAAAATTTGTGTTTGTTCCTTTTAATCGTTGTTGGAGGAGAGTTTCCATCACTTACACAATTCTACTAATGAGAAACTTTAAAGCAGAACTTCAATGAATAACAGAAGTTTTACTCTTCCTCCTCCTCTATCTTTTTTTGTTTTTTGGGGGGGATTCTTCGTTTTGCCTAGGCGATCCCAGCAGAAGTTTGTCCCCTCCAATCCTGCCTGTAACCATCAAGTCCCAGGAGGATGCAGGACCATTCACAGAACACAATGCAGCTTTCACATGCAAAGTGGGGAGCCAGCTGTGAAACCCCATGTAATCACAACTGGCTTCCCACAGTCAACATGGCTGCACCAGGAACCTGAAGGCCATCAAAGGATTGGCCTGGGTGAGAACAGGGCTGGATCCCTGGACTGGTAAATGTCTCTTGATTAACCACTTGCTGCCCAAGCCAATTTGGGCACTTCTCTCCTACATGTAAAAATCCACATTTTTTTGCTAGAAAATTACTTAGAACCCCCAAAGATTATATATGTTTTTTAGAAGAGGCCCTATAGAATATGTATTTTTTTTTTATATCACATGGTATTTGCGCAGTGGTTTTTCTTGGAAAAACTTTAATGAGTTTTTTGGAAAACACTTTAATGAATTTTATTTGGTCTGTTAGACCCAAAATGTCTCCTCTGGCCTCCAGTGCAGCTGATCAGACACAGATTGGTCTGATCGGGAGCTTAACTGGCTGCTAGGTAAACAGAGTGGCGGAACCCGGAAGTGATGAAATCTCATCGCTTCTGGTTCCCAGGGTCACAGAGAGGGAGGAACAATGTTAGTTCCTCTCTCTGTTTTGTGCAGCTGTCACCGCTGGTCGGAGTGCTCGGCGATCAGACAGAAGAGCCTGGGAGAGGAGGAGGTGGCAGCGGTAGGTGGAGGGACCTACTTCCACCGCCCACAGAAGTGATCACGTTGCTGTTCAACCAGTCAAATCACTTCTACAGAACAAGGAATTGCCAACTAAAACTTTTAATACCAGGATGATGCATGTACCTGCAGGCAATATCCCAGTATAACCACTGCAGCTGAGGGCGTCATATGATATTATTTGTATCTGCTAACTTTTTTCTCTTTCTTTCTTTCTTTTTTTTTTTCTTTCCTTCTTTCCTTCCTTTCCTTTCCTTCCTTCCTTCCTTCCTTCCTTCCTTCCTTTCTTCCTTCCTTTCCTCTTTAAGCAGATTTGTATCTTTGTCATACTAAAGACTTAAAGCTCAAAATAGCCACTGCTCTTTAGGAGTATGCTTTTCCCATGTAGGGTTTCAGCTTCAAAATAGACATTTTAATACATTTTGGAAATATTCAGCAAGTGTTAAATAGCTTGTTAGTAAACCAATCAATCTTTTTTCCAGATTAAAGATATTACCCATGGTGAGAACTCATACAATGTCTGCTGATATTGAATATAATTAGTGATTCTCAGTCTTATTTTACAGAGTTCTTGATTAATGGACCTCAGGAAAGATTGCAGTCACAAAATAAAAACTGTGGTTTACCAATTATATTGACCCCCTAGTGTTTGAGAGTTTGACTTCATTTTAGTAACTCTACATGAAGAAACTGAAGTGAGGATATTGGAAGATTACACTAGTCCGCCCGTAGAGCTGGTTATACACTAACTAGTGACAGATATGTCAATGTAGTCACATAACACCATATAATTCTCATAATAACATACTTTACACCACAGTTTTAATAAATTAATATGTAATTATCTCACAGTAGTATTAGGACCAATGTTTGTCTGAGAATTGTGTTGGCATCATAACAGTATATACCAATAAGTAAATCAGCAAGTGAAGGGGAATCTGCCACAGTTAGCAGTAAAACTTGACGGGGATTCTAACCCTTCCTCAATCTGTTTAAAACTAACTAAATAAAGTTTTAATTGGAGATACACTTTAAAATTATTTTTTAACAAGCTCGAAATAGGGCAAGTGCTGAAATTCAGGTACTGTAAGGTGTTTGTACTGTATGTAGTTTCAGTTTTGTCTACTTATTCTGCGGGTGATCGAGAAACTCAGTAACCTAGCTGATGACTGCAGTCAGAGCTCTAAATTCCATTGATTTTTTTAAGTTTTTTAGAATTTTGACTTGCCCTCCCTTTGATGAATGCCAGTATCAAATGCTGCTCCTCGGATGTGGATACTAGTATGGAAGGGAGGTAGGTGTTCCAAAGCTCCCAGAAGTTGCTTTTGGAACTAATTTCTGCTTTATTTTGTTAAAACCAAGATAGGTTCACTTTAAACTGCCTATACATTTATTAATTTTAGGTACTTATATAGCACTGTAAATTTATGCAGCGCTTTTACATATATATATTGTACATTCACATCAGTCCCTAACCCTCAAGGGGTGTACAATTTAAGGTCCCTAACTCACATTCCTACATACACATAATATGTACAATTTAGACAGGATCCAATTAACCTACCTGCACGTGTTTGGGAGGAAACCAGAGTACCCGGAGGAAACCCATGAAGGCACAGGGAGAACATGCAAACGCCAGGCAGGTGGTGCCATGGTTGGGATTCGAACCAACGACCCTAGTACTGCCAGACGGAAGTGCTAACCACTAAACCACTGTGCCGCCCATATAATCATATCCCTATGATTATATAGGATGGCTCTCCAACAAATCCCTTGACATCCAAACTATTTGATGAAAGCTGAAGCACAGTAATATACCAACCCAGCATCTTACACTGTAGTAACAAGCCCTCTGCAACCTATAGAAAGGCCCTATGTATTCCAGTTCGGAAACTGAGGATATGTATGACAGTCATAAAACTAGCATTTGCATACTGTATATGCTTTTGATGTTTTGGGGTGCTCTAGTGGACTGACCAGTGAAATATGAGTTTTCTAGTGCTACCTTATGGGGCCCACTCTTTTACCAATTTATTTCCTGTTTTTTATTTGCATTTGAGTATCAGTCTAATGTTTAGGGGGATTGCAGCTAGAAGAGCTGGAACATGTAAAGGTGAGAAGACCACCCAAAACTCTCAAATGGACAGGATTTTGTTGGATATTAACCCAGGAATAGTTTTCTGTAAGTAAGGAGCTGGCAAAGTCCACTGAGTTCCACCTATAAATAAATTATTAGATTTGGATGCACTGCCTCCCTTAAACATACAGTAGTTATTAAATGAAACGCACTATCAAGGTTCTAGGTTGTATATTGGCATTATTACAGACTGTGTAAAATGTTAGAGTATAATATTTGTAAAAAAAAATTGAGCTTTCCTTTACTTGGGTTGGAAGAAGATCTATAAATATATTTTATAGTGGCAGATCTTTGAGTTATTGTAGTCCACTAAATTCTGAAATTGTGTGATAAAGCCATTAAAAACGGTGAAATGCACCTTGGATATTTTACTGAACTCACTTCATAAGACTTTCTTTATTAGATATTTCATTTCTATGCAAATTGAAGGGGACTCACCTTACCAATTTTAAAATGCATATTCAGTTTTTTTTCATTGATATTCTGCATTTATAGAAAAATACTCTCTATTGGGAATTTTATGGCACAAACACACTAAATAGGTTGTAAAATAGCCCAAATTGCTTACAGTTTATGAACACCTGGTACCAAAGAAGTGAATCATAAACTAGGTTATCACAGAACACTGATGCCAATGTATTTTGTTTCATATAAGTGATTTTGCTCTATATCTTGAATACAACTATAATTAATGCCTCAGTGCTTACCTAATGTAATTGACTTTGACTTGTGTTACAGTATAACTAGGAACACACTGTGCCTTGAAATGTTTCTCTTGGTTTGACATAAAAATGAATGGAGTGCTTTTTCACCTCTGTTTTAAGAGAAATATGTTACTTTCCCAGGTTTCACATATATGAGAACTGTCTCAGAATAACTTTGCTAAGTACTATCTGTATCCAAACTGACCACAGAAGAAAACTTTTTCAGATATGGATATTTTATACATAGTTGCATTGGTCCAGCTTGGACCAATGTAACTATGCATATACTGTAACTGGCCAATACCCTTAGAAGTTGGAAATCACAGAAGTAAACACTGTTACTCCAGTGATCTCCACCTGCTTCTGGGTCCCACAGAAAAAGGCCACCATGCTGTATTCTGAACACAGGAGGTTGCCTGCTCAGCACAGGTACCAATGAACAAGCCCAAACAGCCAAAGTTTAGTCTGAAACTGTGTTCTGACTAAACTTGAGGTCATGGCTAGTAGGGAGTGATAAAGTTTAACAGTCAGTACTCAGTACTCAGTGACAAAGAGTTCATGGGTCAGTACTAAATAATGCAGCACTCAGAGGACAGTACAAAGTAACACAGGGGGATTACTACTAAAGCTGGTTCTCTTAGAATTTTGCACAGCTGTGCATGGTAGCCAATCCGCTTTTAATTTCAGCATGTTCAATAAAGCTTTGGCAATAAAACCTGAAAGCTGATTGGTTTCTATTCAGAAATGCGCCTGATTTTGCACTTTCCAGCTTTAGTAAATAAACCCCACAGAGTTCAGGATTCAATAGTAAGCAATGCAGAATGCAGTGGTCAGTAGCATGTAATATGGAATGCAGGGGTCAGTACTAAGTAATACAGGTAAAGAGTCAATATTAAATAACCCAGAGTTCAAGGTCAGTATTACATATTGCAGAGTTCAGAGATCAGTGGTAGGTAATGCAGCAGAGTTTGGGGGTCAGTAGAAAGTAACACAGCACAGTTCAAGGATCAGTAGTAAGTATCACAGAGTTCATATACTGTGTAAGTAACACAACATTCATGGGTAAGGACTAAGTAATACAGACATTGGTAGTAATGTAGAGTTCAATGGTTAGCAGTAATTAAGAGAGATATTGGGATCAGAGTTTAAAGGTTAGGAGTAAGTAACATGGAGTTCAGAGATCAGTAGTAACGCAGATTTAAGGAATCAGGAGTAAGTAATGAAGAGTTCAGTGGTCAGTAGTAATAATGCAGACTGTTTAGGTCAGTAGTATATAACGTATTGTTCAGGGTCAGGAGTAAGTGACGCAGAGTGTGGGAATTATTAGCAAGAAATGCAGAGTTAAGAGGTCAGAAGTAAGTAACACAGAGTTCAAGGCTAAGAGTAAGTTATGAAGAGTTCAGGGGTCATGAGTAGGTAACAAAGAGTTGAGAGCTCAGGAGTAAGAAACGCAGAGGCCAGTAGTAAGTACCACAGAATTCAAGGATTAGGAGTAAATAATTAACAGTTCAGAGGTCAGTACCAATTAATAAAGATTTCAGGGATCAGAAGAAAATAAAGCAGAGTTCCACAGTCAGTAGTAAGTAAGGCAGAGTGTTTAGGTCAGTAGCATGTAATGCAATGTTCAGAGGTCAGGAGTAAGTAAAGCTGAAATCCACAGTCAGTATTATGTAAGGTAGAGTGTAGAGGCCAGAAGCATGTAACATAGTGTTTAGAGGTCAGGAGGAGGTGACAAAGAGTGCAGGGGTCAGTAGTAAGAAATGCAAAGTTCAGGGGTCAGGAGTAAGTACTGCAGTGTTCAGGGGTAAGAAACAAACAGTTCAGGGATCAGTAGTAAGTAATATAGAGAGCAGAGGACAGTACTCAGTAACAAAGAGTTCAGGGATCAGTAGTAAGTAATATAGAGAGCAGAGGACAGTACTCAGTAACAAAGAGTTCAGGGATCAGTAGTAATGAACACATAGTTCAGGGGTTTAAAATTCAATACAATCTGTCAGTGCATGTCAGTGTGTCACATGATGTGGCTCCTCACCCTGACCTCCTCAGGCCCTGGTTCTCAGTGTCAGCAATTGATATGGTGGCTGTGGATTGACAAGCCAGGATGAGCAGGACTCTACACAGCAAGTAGAGACCCCCACACCAAACCACCATGGTCATCTATCTAACCGCAATGTGGCATCACATATCAAAGTTCAGCAGCTAATTTTGAAACCACGTGTACAGGTTACCCTAGCACAGTGCAAGTGCTATGCACAAGGCCTCACCACCTTTTCCATTTTATGGCGACCCCAAGTTGATAATTGGGGGTTATATGTAGTACATTCTACCATAAGGTTCCTAGGGATGTCCCCAGTAGAACTGCAGAGCAAAAACCCAAGGGAGGGCCTTCAACCCTCAGATTGGCCTTGCTATAGACAGTGTTTGCAGTAACCAAGGAAAACAAAATTTGGTATGTCGCTGTCTTGCCTCTTACTGTCTCTACTACCATCTCTTATTCATGATCTCTGACTTAAGCTGGCTATAGAATGTAAGATTTTTCTTGCTCAGTCTGAAGGGCTGAATGAGAAAAATTGATTCCCCCAACCATGCAAAAAAGCATAGATGGAAGAATCTTCTCTGCCAATTATTGTATTCTGATAACTGGCATTCAAAGTTGTCTGAATACCTAAACACTGGCTGCATCTGATTGGACGCAGCCATGTTGGGCAAACACTTTTCTGCACCACTCCATTGTTTTATTGATCAAAGTATGTTGGGTGGGTTGAGTACTTGTATGGACAACTTTACCCCTTTTATGTTGCTTTTAATTACCAACAGTGTTTTTAACTTAAAGTCAATTTGCACCATTCTGATTTTTAGCCTTGCTAACCTTAACCACTAGTCAGAAAATGTTTACTAAATCTGCACATACAAAAGTGTTTAATGTAAGCATTACAAGTCTAAAGCCTAGTGCACATGATCAGAAAATCATACAAAAAATACTGCTTTCAAAGCGATCATACAATAATTTGATCATTAGTACACAGCTTTCATCTGAAATTATTTGAAGGGACAACAACAAAAATGTTTCTTTTACTATACCAGTTCGTACAATTTTCATTTAATTAGCACAGTATTTGTTTGAAAATACAATACAAATACATTACAATACATGACATCACTTTCCAATTTTTATTCTGTCCTATGGAAATTTTCTCACCTTTGGGAACATGTTACATGTTCCAACCCTTTTTAGGGTGGAACATGTAGCATGTTCCCAAAGCTGAAGCTTCTGCCTGCTGTTGCTACTCACTCCCTCTGACAGAAGTAATGTGAAACTATATTGGGACCTATCAAAGGTGAACCTATGTTTGGAGCAGTTTCAGTGTAGTACTATGGTTCTAAATTCATCCCCTTTTTTACGCCGTTTCTTTCCCTATATGTGGCTATTGCTGATACTAATGCTATTGGTATTGCAATGGTGATATAGTTGAATTTTCTCTCCTGTGATAAGTAGCTTTTAGTGGACAACATGATACCATGATTGCCTTATTAGTTTATGTTATTTATTCATATTTATTCATTTATGTATTTATTTACCATCCATGCCCCCCCTTATTATTTTTTTAATACAATCCCTTTTTTCTTGTTTCACCTAATTTTAGATTTATTCCAGGCAAGATGTGTAAATTGTGTTTTCCTTCTCTTTGGTAATATACACCTGTTTTATGGCATGACCAAGTTTTAACAGTACCAGCCTAATAACGTTTAAGTTCCCCTTTAAAATGTCCAGCCCAGTAGTAAGCAATAAAATCCATAAAGAGAGTTAATGTATCACCTTTCCGGTGATTAGTATGTCCCCACCAGATATGGCATTGAATGGAGCTCCAGTGATGCACTTTCAGCGCCAGACTTCCGATTCTGGCAGGTGGGTTTCAACTAAGAGCTGGCATACGTTCCAATATGTGGAGGCACGCCCAGGGGTGCACTGACAACTCATGGGGCCCCTGGGCAAGAGGGGATCATGGGGCCCCTGTGTCCTTTGCCAAACTCAAAAAAGCCTATGAAAAAGGTACCAGGGGCATCTCATGGGGCCCCCTACTGACCCCGGGCCCTCGGCAATGCCCGAGTTTCCAAATGGTCAGTCCACCCCTAAGCACGCCATTCGGGTGGTGTGTCTACAATACCTGGGGGATTCCATGTAAACAACACCATCCAGAGAGGTGATATTCTAAATATAGCATGTATTTTGCCTTGTATCAGTACCAGTGTTGTGAATAATATTTTGATTAACATGTGTGATGGGAAGAGTAATTGCCAATAACATTCTAGAGGAGCATGCTATGGAATCATCTACCACTCATGTGACTATTAGTATGGTCATACTGGGTATATATAATTTAGTATGTTACCGGTATATATCTTTGGAATTATGCACTTTGTGCTGGTACTAATGTCCTTGAAGCCTTAGGCTTAGAATTATAATTAGTCCTTGGGTAGTGTTCCCTTTATGAGGCTCCACTCTCCCTTCACAATTCCCGCCTCCTGATGGAAGGTGGAAAATTACACTAGTAGCCATATAAGGGAGGTTGGATTGTTGAGAACACTAGCCATAGCTCTGAGAAAAGGGATTGTATCTCCAAAATGCGTTAGCGGCTTATTGTCATCGAGTCTCCAAGTGGAGTTGGAGAGCGGACTCTTCAAGGTGGTTTTACGCATGTTCTTGCTTTTAAGCTCACAATGTTTGTGAGTATAGTTTACACTTGTTTTGCACAATAAAATGTCAAGGCTTTTCCGCCCTCTCTGTTGTATATATAAATATATATATATATAAATTTTACTCATAAATAATAATCTCAGTTAAATTATCTGCCAGCATGTACTCATAATTGCAAGGATTTGTCTCACATGTAAACTTGTCTGGGCATGCAGAAACGCACACATATAACATACTTTATTTGCTAATTTTCACTTTCAATTTAACAGAGTAGATTACTAGCATATTTTTGCACACTCTTCATGCATCATTTTTTCTATCATGCATTTAAGTGGGACTTTTAAGGATAGAAAAACAATTGACACACACTAAACTTCATGTTCCATTTTCTAATATGAAACCTCTAACTTCAATACATATTTAGTAATATGTTTTACAGCAGAAACAAATAGTATTGGAACATTTCTGATGGCAATGCCATACAGTTAACGTACACCAGTTGTTTCTTTCACAAATAATTTATTAAGAAGTCACCTAAAGACGAATCTTGACAGGTATGTAAAGTATTTTTTTCAAGCACAGTTCCACATAACACAAAAGGGCCTTCCAGAGTTACTTGTTCCTTGAACAGAGAGCAGTGAAAGATGTATCTTACACCAATAGGGCTCATGTATCATTCATGTATCCTGCGTACAACTCCCAAGTCATATACCAGCTGTCAAACTGACTGCACAGTACACATCTTATACATCTTTCTGCCTAAAAATGTTATTAGTTCAGCAGCAACAGAGATGCGCCACCCATGTCCTACCCTTGATGCATTTGTCTCCTGATGGTTCCTAATTAGAGAGATATTATGCCCTATGATTAAACACCAGTACTGAGTGAAGCCTGTCAGAGGGAAGATGTGGTGGATTGTTTCCATGACTGCTGGACTAATAACGTTGTCAAGTGAAAAAGGAAAATCAGTGAGCAGTTGACATATTCTATCCACATCCCAGCTCATGGTGCCTGCTCAGTTCAGAAACTAAGGTCACATGGCATGAACATGGAACCAGAAAAGTCTTTCTTCTCTTTACATCTGGTATCAATAATCTTTTTATCTGTCTATAAGGGAGGTATACAGATCACCAAGGCAAGAAGCATTTTTCCCTCAACCACCAATGTAGTAGGATATTCTTTCTACAGACAAGTTGGTTTTCTCGACTGACCACTAATATAAGGAGAGCCTTCTCCACTGATCATGTATATAAAGGAGGTTCTTCTCCTCTGACCACTAATATAAGGGGATTCTTTGTCTACTGATGACCAATATAAAGGGGGCCTTCTCCATCAATATAGGAAGACCCTACTCCACTTCTCCACTGACTCCTGAAATAAGTGACACCTTCTCCAGCACTCCAATTTAAGGGCTTTTCTCCACTGTCCACCAATGTAAGGAGACACTACATTAAACACCAGTGCAAGGGGAAATGTCTCCACTGGCAGCTGATGTAGGCACTTTCTATACTATTCACATATGAAAGATGGCAAATTGTCAGCTGACCATCAAAGTAAAGGGGCATTTCTTTTCTGACTACGAATATAATAGAGCCCTTTCTCATTGACCAGAAATTTAAGGATGACTAAACTGATCAGAAATTAAAGGAGTCACTTCAATGACTACTAGTGTAAGGACAAGTTTCTGTCCAAAAAAATATATCTAGACACCTTAGAGAATGCCATATATTGTAGCTTACCAGTCATTAAACTGCATTAGTTTCCTTAGATTTTTATTTTCCTTTTGTTTTCACCTGGTGATCCATCCAGTAACACATCCCATATCTTGGGGTGAATGCACTTTATAGAGGAACAGGCCCCCCCTTGGACAGCAGCAATATAAAACTGTGAAGGAGTAGTGTTAGATGCATCAAATTTTTCAAGCACTTGGCTAGAAAGTTAAAGCCAAACTCCATCTATGACTTTTTAAGCAGTGACAGCAACATTTTTGTTTTTTTTTTCTGTATAAAGGCTTTACAAAAATGAATAACAGCTAACCAATGTAAGCACCGTGCCAGTGTCAAATGGTTTGTTTCAACACTCTGACAATTTTTCAGGACAGCTTGGTCTGGTAAAGAAAGCTTAAGAATAACAGACTTACTGTCTGGATTACCATGTAAAAATAATTTGAGGTAATGAAAAGCTAGTAACTAGGAGAAGAGAGATGCAAGAAATTATGTGAAAAATTAATGTTTTAGGCATTTTTAAGACACTGTCACTGAAGTTTACAGGTACCAAAAACATTCAACTCTTTCCCAAAAAAGTTCATGTGCTTTTTCAAGCTTTGAACAAGCTTCAGGTGACATGATGCTTGTGTGAAGGGCACCATTGCATAGTAAGGGAATCTGGATGCTGAGTGTTGAAGCAGTTCAGTAATTGCAATTTAAATCTCCCAGGTGTGTGCTGGACCTTAAAATAAACCCTCATCCTGTAAAACAACCCATTCAGTTTAAAACAGAAATGAAAGGCTAAACATTTGTGTGTAGATATAAAAAAACATTTTAACCACATTTTCTCCCCTTTTTTAGAAGTGATCACATGTGCCCTGTTCTCAGCTGCATAAAAGCTAGGGGAGGAGAAACAGCTGTATACTGATCTTCTCAGTAAATGGCTGCGGGGGGAGGAATATCAGGACACGTCTGATGGTTAGAGGACAGCAGGCTGAGTGCTCAGCACAGCTAGAGAACTGACCATGGTGCATTCTCCTGCTTAGTCTAGTCAGTTTTTAATAGGAAAGCAGAGGAACTGGTGGGAATGCCAGGGATTTTGCACAAAGGAACAATACAAAGAGAACAGGATACTTTTTCATAAAAGTACATGGTACAGTAGAAATATCAGGAGTATAAAATATTGGGTTTAGAGATGCTTTAAGAATTGGCAAATTGCACTGTATTATTTTTTCTTTTGGGTTTAGATTTGCTTCAGCATTATTTTAGTTCCTAATTATTGATATAAAATAATGTTGTTGTACAGAACAGGGAGGTCATTAAAGAAATGGCCAGGTCTGGGTGTCAAATCTGACAAATAATCCCCATAATTTCATCTACTATTATATCTACACCTTACAGTTCGCTCTAATGTACCATGATCTGTGAATACAAACACATCGGCAAGGCAAAGCAAAGATGTGAATAAATGTTGATCATGACTTTGCATTACACAAAACGAATCAACCTACAAAGGCACAGGAACTTTCTGCACCAGAGGACACGGTGACACGAGCAAAGCAAACCTAATTGGTTAGGAACAGGAGTTTATTTTAGTCTTGGGACCTGAATCGTGTGAGGATGGGCCCGTTCCGCTCCTGTGCACTGTGCGCTGGAGTGTACTAGAGGTGCTGAAAGCAATCAGCCGCTCAGTGCGCTGTCCACTGTGTAGGTGCTGAAGCCTATGAGGAGCACGGTGCGCTGTTCATGCTGGAGGTGCTGAAATCTCCCCAGAGCACGGTGCGCTGTTCATGCTGAAAGTGCTGCAATCCCCCTACGGTGCGCTGACCACGGTAAAGGTGCTGCAATCACTCTAGAGCAGTGTGCTGTGCATGCTGAAAGTGCTGCCATCTCCCTACAGCACAATGCGCTGTCCACTGTGAAGGTGCCGAAAGCTCTCTGGCGCACAATGCGCTGTCAATGCTGAAGGTGCCGAGACCCCTCTGGAGCACAGTGCGCTGACCATGCTGAAGGTGCAGAGACCTCTCTGGAGCACAGTGCTCTGTCCATGCTGAAGGTGCAGAGACCTCTCTAGAGCACAGTGCTCTGTCCATGCTGAAGGTGCAGAGACCTCTCTGGAGCACAGTGCGCTGTCCATGCTGAAGGTGCCGAGACATCTCTGGAGCACAGTGCGCTGACCATGCTGAAGGTGCAGAGACCCCTCTGGAGCACAGTGCGCTGACCATGCTGAAGGTGCAGAGACCTCTCTGGAGCACAGCGCGCTGACCAATTTTAAGGTACTGAAATCAATCAGGAGCACAGTGCGCTGACCATGCTGAAGGTGCCGAGACCCCTCTGGAGCACAGTGCGCTGTCCATGCTGAAGGTGCCGAGACCTCTCTGGAGCACAGTGCGCTGTCCAATTTTAAGGTGCTGAGATCAATCAGGAACACAATGCATTGTCCATGCTGAAGCCTCTCTGTGGTGCAGTGCTCTGTCCATGCTGAAGCCTCTCTGGGGTGCAGTGCTCTGTCCATGCTGAAGCCTCTCTGGGGTGCAGTGCTCTGTCCATGCTGAAGCCTCTCTGGGGTGCAGTGCTCTGTCCATCCTGAAGCCTCTCTGGGGTGCAGTGCTCTGTCCACGCTGAAGCCTCTCTGGGGTGCAGTGCTCTGTCCACGCTGAAGCCTTTCTGGGGTGCAGTGCTCTGTCCACGCTGAAGCCTCTCTGGGGTGCAGTGCTCTGTCCACGCTGAAGCCTCTCTGGGGTGCAGTGCTCTGTCCACGCTGAAGCCTCTCTGGGGTGCAGTGCTCTGGCCACGCTGAAGCCTCTCTGGGGTGCAGTGCTCTGTCCATGCTGACACCCCTGTGGAGAACAATGCGCCCCCCCAGATGAAGGTGCTGAAAGCTCTCAGGAGCCTAATGCCATATTAATGCGAGCCAACAGAGCGGCATGCAATTCCCTCTCCCTCCTGACCTGGACAACTTTTCATCCCCCAAGGGAGGACTCAGCCAAGACAATAGGGGCCGGTTATCTCTTTATGAGGCAGCACAGGAGGAGGCATTTATTTCCCAGGTAGTCACGACTTTAGAGCTCAGCAGCAGCAGTAGCGGCAGCAGCAGAGGCAGCTTGTCGGCTGACTAGGACAGAGCAGACACACACACCGCACTCATGTTACCGACTCTGCTCTGCTCAGACGTCCCATCTCAGTCGGAGGATGAAGGGAGCCTCAGGATACCTCTGCGCTCGGGCAGCGGTAACATGCATCTAGGGAAGCCCTTTAACGCCTGTGAAGCCGGTGATTCCGACTCTGCCCTGTCTTTGGACTCCAGCGTTTTTTGCAGTGATTACTCGGCCGCTCCTCGGGACCATCTGATCATCAATGTCGGGGGAAGCCGATTTGTCTTGTCTCAGCAGACCTTGTCCTGCCACCCGCACACCCGCCTGGGCAGGTTGGCCACCTCTGGAGTGGACGAGGTCTATGAGCTGTGCGATGACGCCAACTTGCTGGACAATGAGTATTTCTTTGACCGCAGCTCTCAGATGTTTGAGTACATCATGAACTACTACAAGACCGGGCGCCTCCATGTGATGGACCAGCTGTGTGCCGTCTCCTTCCTCCAGGAGATCGAGTACTGGGGCATTGATGAGCTGAGCATAGACCACTGCTGCCGGGACAAGTACTTCAGGAGGAAGATGAAGAGTGAGTCCTTGGACATTAAGAAGGAAGAAGAGGAGATAGAGGTTGAGGATGACGACTTCACTGGAGTTGTCTTTGAGGAGTTCAGACAGAAGCTCTGGGACGTTCTGGAGAAGCCAGGCTCTTCTGTGGCTGCCAAGACCTTTGTAACGGTCTCCATGACTTTTGTGGTTGTCTCCATAGCTAACATGGTCCTGATCTCCTCAGAGGTCAACGCTATAGACCCCCCACTATTGAATGTTTTGGAATACATCTGTATTGCGTGGTTTACAGTGGAGCTAGTCCTTAGGTTCCTCTGTGTGAGGGACAAGTGCCGGTTCATGAGGAGTGTTGTCAACCTCATAGACATCATTGCCGTCTTGCCCTTTTATATTACTCTCTTGATGGAAGCTTGCTTTGGTGAGAGTACCGACTTTGAAAACGTTGGGAGAATAGTGCAAGTCTTGAGACTCATGAGATCTCTGAGGATGTTAAAACTCGGCAGACATTCAACAGGTAATTTATTCAGGTCCACACCAGCATTACGGTTTAATTTAGCAGGTATTAAAGTGGTAGTATACTCTTTATTTTAACTTTTGTCTACAGGTAAGCTTACAATAAAGCTTACCTGTAGGTAAAATGAATATCTCCTAAATATGCAACCAGGGGTGGACTGACCATTTGGAAACTCGGGCACTGCCTGAGGGCCCGGGGTCAGTAGGGGGCCCCATGAGATGCCCCTGGTACCTTTTTCATAGGCTTTTTTGAGTTTGGGCAAGGACACAGGGGCCCCATGATCCCTTATTGCCCGGGGGCCCCATGAGTTGTCAGTCCGCCCCTGTATGCAACATTTAGGAGATATTCACGCTTTCTGAGAGCTGGCAAATGCGCGGGAGTGACGTCATCGTGGCTCAGCCAGTCAAATGGCTGGAGCTCGCAAACCCAGAAGGAAGACTGGGTGAAGATGGAAGCTTCTGCAGCTGTGACAGCATGCCACTGGAGGGCTTCAATTTAAGATAAGTCCTTCATAATGTGCTAGTATGCGATGCCTACTAGCACAGTATGACATTAAACTGCATGTAAAAAAAAAATCCCCTGCAAGGTACTGTTGAGAGCATGTGGCCTGATATGGTTCAGGAGGGGGGTGGCGCTCGCTCTTATCCCCCTTTCCTGGCCTGCTGGGCTGCATGCTTGGATAAGGGTCTGGTATAGATTTTCTTTTTTTTGGGGGGGATGCCAATTTTTTTAAACTGCAGCAAGGGGTTCCATTTAAAACCCATACCAGCCCCAAAGGGCCTGGTATGGATTTGGGGGGGAACCCCACTTTGTTTATTTATTTTTTAACTGTCACTTTGTTTTTTACATTTTGCTGTCAGCGGGAATCCTGTTGACAGCAGATGAGGCATGATGGTTAAGGACTCCGCAGCAGTCCACATTTTAACAACCACAGCTATTTACAATGAATACAGATCCATCCGAAGTTATACCAGGTGGATTAGAAAACTTTTGGATTCCATAACGAATAAACGAAACAAATCACATAGAAAAGAAATGAATCCCAAAAACGAACAAAACCAGCACAGGGAAAAAAAATAAACAAAATGATCAACCTAACAAATGCATCTAAAATGAAACAAATCAAATTTTCTGCTGTTCATATGTCTACTAAGGGGCCCTTTGTTTATTAAAATAATACTTTTTACGTACTGTAAGTATTATTTTTAAGTAATAATGAGAAGATGGCTAGAGCCAGAACTAATCTTGACAATGCAGTGTTTTCGAGTAACATGGGATTGATATTCAAAGTACATTTATTTCTGACATAACAAAACTAGGTAAAAGGTGTGAGAACAAACTAAACAGATATATTTATAGAAAACATTTAACCTCCTTCTGTAAGTCCCAAAGTGATACTTTGGATACTTGCCATACATAGTATTCTATCTTACTGCATATAGGCCTCACATGCCATGCTGCCACTGCTTTTCTAAAATTATTTGGTTTAGCTAGGTCCCAAATTCCATTCCCTTAGTAATTTTCAGGTGTACACAGCCTAATTTAATTGCACAGGAGCTGTTTATTATTTCAGAATGGAAAATTAATGTAGTTATGTGTACTATTGTTGCTTGCACTGTACAACGGGGCACAGTTGATAATGAAGTGTAGGTCAAGATGGGCGGACCATATCAGGGGGATAAGGAAGGCTTGCCACAAAAAAACAGTTCTATACTTTCCAACCTTTCCTTTAGAAACCCATATAAAATATTACTGGCCAAAATGTTTGCCTTATTCAATCTTTGGAGATCTGTTTAGGCACATTATGATCTTTGATGGACATGTTACCAGGAACAGAACCTGTGCCTAATACTACAGCTACCTAAGAAAATGAACTGCTTCCCCTACAAATGTCCTCAACAGAAGATTGGCTAAAGGGACAAAGCAGGAAAAAAATCTGGCAGAAATAAGAATGACTTGACTAGTATAAAATTATGTTCTCAACTGACAGCACATAATTTTCATAATTTCAACTTGATTCATCATCCTTTTCATTGTGGTAAAACTTTGGAAGCTGAATATTTTTAATTCTGCAGATTGCATAGTGATGAGAGATCTTAGTTCCAATTATTATGATCAGATTAAAACTTTGATTGATTTGCTTACCTCTAATGTTGTGATCACAGATTTTGGATTATTGCATTGTGCCCCTACACTGCAGAGGAATGTAGGACAGCTGTAGGCCAGGGGGTTAGGTCTGGACTCTACCTTGTGCTTTGCCTAGTGCTACTCTTTAGACACAACCCCTCTCCTTGCCTCATGATAGGAATAAAACAAATGTATCTACTACATACTTAATTGGAATGACATTCTGCATCTAAGGTAAAGGTCACCTTTCATTACAAACAATAAGACATAAATGTATGCATATAATAACATTTTAAATAATGATGTAAGCTGTTCAAAAGTTTAAATGTCACTCCCCATTAAATGAGTTTTTTTAGACAATTTCATAATTAATACCATACTGTATAGTTGTTACTTTTTTATTGTAATTTCATTTCCCTTTTCTTCTGTTTTAGATAGAATTCCTATCTATCCTCTTTTGAGTGCACATTATTATCATCTGTGAATGTAGGGATAACTTTTTTATGACCCACAATTGCTGTTTCCACCAACATTTTATTATTATAGTCAGTAAACAATGTGACCACATTTTCTCTCCACATTGTTCCTTTTTTTAATATAGGACTGTTGATTTTATTAAAGAGTAAGTGAACTCCAAATCTGTTTGGCAACATGTTTCACTGCATACAGTTTTCTAAGCAAATCATTTTTCACAACCTATTGCAAAGTTTTTTACCTTAAGATCCTGCCAGAAAAAGTGCTTGTGAAGACTGGCAATGCTCTACATACAATTAGCAGTCTTATTGTCAGTTTGCCATGCAAAGTCCTTAAAGTGGTTGAAAGGAAAGGAAAAATGTGCAAAGCCTCATATAAACTGCACTTGCGTCAATTCATAGCATCTAGTCTTAATCCTGGCTCTCATTTATCTGCAATCTGCATGAGTCACTTCTGACAGTTCTCCCTAGGCAATCCATGGAGGCGGCCTGTTTCCTCCTTCGCTAGAACACAGCAGGTGTTTGACAGCCTCAGATGGTCATGTTTCCCTATGAGAATGTGTAGAGGGGAGCGTGTACTTTCCAACCACTCAGGTCTCAGATTACACTCAGCTCTTGGTTCTCTGCTGTGAAGTGTGTGACCATCTGATCTGTGTACTATGGAAAGCTGTGGGGGGGAGAGGGCTGCAGATAAACAGGTAGAGCTGATGTGGGATGATTTATTTTAATCACTGAGTATCATGTAGGGCTAGCCATTTCATTTGGCTTATGTAAGAGTTTATTTTCACTTTAAATTGGAACTAAACCCATCCATTTAACTTTTTTTTCCCAAAACAATTACTTGGAAGGCATGCAATGGATGATAACTGTCACAGCTTCTTACTCTCTTAAAGGAACTGCCATACTATCAAATGGCTGTTGTCGCAACATCTCATGTGCAGCACCATAACAATTGTGGATCAAAAGAGGCTAAGATGTCAGCCTACTTGGCTGTAAAGGATAGAAAGGTTTACTTCTGTATTATATGGCTGATGAACTGACTGTTGGCAGTGCTGTAACTGGCTGTATCTCCAGAAATGTTGCAACACGTTCACAAAAAACAATGGGGGGGATTTATAAAAACTGGAGAAGACATAATCTGGACCAGCTGTGTATGGCAACCAATCAGCTTCTGTCTTTAGCTTGTTCAGTTAAGCTTACAAAATGAAAGAAAGAAGCTGATTGGTTGTCTTGCACAACTGCTCCAGGTTCCATCTATACCAATGTTAATAGATTCCCCATATTGTGCTTGAGAAAACTGCATATAGTGAGACATGAAGGCAAACATATTGAAAAAGATGTTTAGGATTTGTTAGTGGGTGTCTGTATACTTGGAAGTCACTAAGACAATCCACCAGGGAATAGAACAAGCTGTGATTAAATGAATGAATATAAGATTCTGAATATTGAACTGACAGTTATTTTAACATATGACATCACACGTGAGACTCCATTCACTAAGTTAAGGGAGAAAGAAAAGAAAATGTTTTCAACACATGGCAGTTGTCTTCAGATAAGTCCCATGAGATTTTAAAATTACAGTCATTTGGCTGAAAATAAAACTAATCTAAGTTGCTAAAGAGCCGCTGGATTACTTTATGGTCATGGAAGGGGGTCCCCTCCTCCCGCAACTGCTGTCTTTACCAGGCTCTGCCTGGCGAGGCTGCAACCAGCGGAATCCATTTCCTGAGACACAGTGAGAGGTACAGATGTAATTCCTCCTACTGTATGGCATCAGAAACTGGAAGTGATGAACATTTTGTCACTTCTGGTTTTTGTGTCAAGTAAAAAAGCCATTACTGGCTTGTAAACACATCGGATCAAACCAATCTCACTACACTGCAATTCTGTTCTCTACTGGAGTCACTCATTTCAGCCCCGCCCCCAAATCCCTCCTTACAGGCTGTGATTGACAGCAGCAGGACCCAATGGCTCCCATTGCTGTGTCTTAGCCAATGAGGAGGACTCTTGTGCACATTGCTGGACCTGGATTGGGCTCAGGTGAGTATAAGGAGGGGGTTGAGGGTGGAGCTGCACACTGTGAGTTTTTTACCTTCAGGCATAGAATTCATGAAGGTAAAAAAAAATGTCAGCCATTAGAACCACTTTAAATGATGTAGTGTTAGAAGCCTGAGTTGCCAGTTGCTAAGTGCTGTAACAAGAGTGAGAAGAGAGGCCTTAGCCCTGTGTAAGTTCCAGTTACAGCAAAGAGTATAAACAGCGGCATGGGATGGGATTAAGTAGACTTGTAGGATCAAAAAGTGGTCGTGGCGGATCAGTTATGCAATATCTCCTCTAACGCTAGTGGTTCTTTTTCTCTCCTATAATAGCTATGTAGCTTCACCCCTGCTGCATTTTAAACAGGAAGGGTGAGAACTGTTAAAGAACAAGAAAAAATAACAGATCTACTGGCAAATATCAACAAGCAGGCCCAGATCTAGCCTATCTGATCTGGGGTGCAGCAAAAAGAGTCAGGGGCAGAATGTCAACACTGTATGAGTCACTGACAGTCTTCACAGTGTCACAACTGTGGAAACACTAGTGTGTATTAGGCTGTTTTAGATTAGGGTAATTAAAAATAACCTATGTCCCCTTATATCAGATGCCCAATTAGAACCCCCCCTCTTTATATCAGGAGTCCTCATCAGAGTCCCCCTTTACATCAGGTTCCCATCAGAGTGCCCCCTAACATCACAGCCCCCATCAGAGTCCCCCACACATCATAGTCCATATTAGAAGCCCCTTTATATCTAGGTCCCCATCTGATCCCACCTTACATCCAGGTCCCAATCAGCTATCAGACCCCTCCTGTCTTCCAGGTCCCCATCAGAGTCCCACTTTACATCAGGTTCCCATCAGAGTCCCCCTTACATCAGATGTCCCCACCAGAGTGCCCCCTTACATTAGGTGTCCACATCAGATTGCACTCTTACATCAGGTGTCCCCATCAGAGTGCCCCCTTACATCAGGTGTCCCCATCAGAGTGCCCCCTTACATCAGTTGTTCTCATCAGCGTTCCCCCTTACATCATATGTCCTCATTAGAGCCCCCTTACATCAGATGTCCCCATCAGAATGTCTCTTACATCAGCATGTCTCTTACATCAGGTGTCCCCATCAGAGTGCCCCCTTACATCAGGTGTCACCATCACAGTCCCCCGTACAACAGATGTCCCCATCAGAGTGCCCCCATCCATCAGGTGTCCCCATCAAAAATTCTGCTTACATCAGGTGTCTCCATCAGAGTGTCCCCTTACATCAAGTGTCCCCATCCCCCATCGGAGTGTTCCATAACATCAGGTGTCTGAATCAAAATTCCCCGTTACATGGATTGTTACCATCAAAGTGCCTCCTTACATCCACTGTCTGCATCAGACTGGCTCATGGATTAATGGATGCATTCTCAGAGACCTAGGAGGGGCACAGCTAAAATTGGGAAGGCACAGCCCACTATGTTAAAGGGAAACTTAGAAAATCTAAAATTTCTGTTTTAATGCTATTGACAGATTGCATCATAAATATAATTTTTGATTTAGCCCAAAATTCCACTTTAAATTCCAAGAAGAAAAACAAGTCTGTTAATTCAGATTTAGAGATCTTGTTTCCTGAGACCCCAAACATTTCAAGATGCTAGGTGTTTTTATGACTTTAATAAAAGTATTCAAACAGGCAATTATCCTTTGCAATCCATCAGTTGTCTTGAGGTCAGTGAAGGGAAGATATTTATTGATCGGTTGTTATGGGTTACTATATATTACCTATTTTCTTTTTTCTATAAATTAAAGCCTAACTCAGGTCAAAATATATATATGTTTATAAAGTTTTTTTTTTTTAAGCCTAAGTTTAGGTGATTCAAAATATATGTCAGAATGAACGTCACTTATATTTAATGTAAAGTACCCCTTGTGCTGGTGTCAGCTGTCATAGTGAAAATCTCTACTCCCCCCTCTCGTACCTCGCAGCCAAAATCTTCTGGTGTGGTGAGGATTAATACTTGGGTTTGTGACAGGTATTCCTCAAGAGTGCTGAATGTGCCCACGTTTTCTGCCCCTTTTCTCCATTCATATAAGCTGTGGTATAGCTTTCATAAAAGAAACGTGATCTATGAATGGATGAGACAGACCTTTCATCACCCTTCCATCCTCCATTCATAGATCACTGCGGGATATGGGAGGGGGCAGAGATCTTCAAATTTATAGTATGACAGCCAGTATCAGCACAAGGCTGGCTTCACATTACATGTAGATTTTATCCCTTCTGCTGATTTTTTTTAAAGTTAACTAACCTTAGGCTTTAATTTTGTTTGATGACACTGAGATTTGTCATCACTTCCTGTTCTGATGACCACATAAAGGAAATGGAGGGAGCAACTATGACAGGTACAAGAAGGCATGGCCAGAGGTAAAACACTACCAGAAATTCTATTGATCGCCTTATCAATCTGTTAACTTTTGTCTGTGACCCTGATTGCACTTGTTTTGACATAAAGTGAGAAAAAAATCTATTTAACAGGGACACAGGCAGCAATAAAACCTACCAAGGGTCCTTCCATTCTATCCAAAAACTACATTAGAATGGTTTGGCTGGAACTGGACTTAAAGAATAACTATACTGTAGGTAAAAGTTTTTTTTTATCTGGGACAGAGTGATGAGATTGAATTTGAACATCTATCAGGGAGATTCACCCTCTCTATTTTTCCTGTTTACCATTATCACTGAGAGTGCATGTGAAAGAAAACCCCAAATTTAGGGTTGGCACCAGAGCAGGAATAAAGGGGGAATCCACCAATGGGGACACTAGTCCTGGTGACCCCGGTGACAACCAGAGATTCCTTCACTTTGGATGGATTTCTTCTCACCTGTTTTAACTATGGGCTAGGATGTAAAGAAAAATCTCCCTGATGGGACACCAATACCAAAAATGGGTTATAACCCTCCCTTATTCTTACTCTATCCAAAATATTAAAAAAAAGGTTTAACCTTCACTTCTGCCTTAAATTGAAAGCCTTTATTTCTATTTCTCTTAAGTGCTATCCATTTTTCAGTAAGTCAGTTGGTTATTAAACAAATACATTTAGTTCAAGGCATCACATAATATGTGTAATTTAAACAGGAATACACTTTTATGTCTTAAATTTTAATTAGCAGTCTCTGTGGTAATACATTAAAGCATTCTCTAGAGAAAAAATACATTTAAATGCACAATATTACCAATTAGCAGACTGACTCAGCTACATTTTCCTCTCTTAATTCTCTACATTCTATTAATAACTTAGAAAATTTCTGTTCTCAAGTTATAGTGGAACTCCGTCCAAATTGTGGAGTTGATTTACTAAAACTGGAGAGTGAAGAATCTGGTGCAGCTCTGCATGGTTGCCAGTTAGCTTCTAAATTCAGCTTGTTCAATTAAGCTTTGACTTTAAAGGATAAGTTCACCTTTGGGAACATGTTACATGTTCCACCCGTTTATAGGGTGGAACATTTATCATGTTCCCATAGCCGCAGCTGCGCCCACCGCCCCCTCTCCCTCTGACAGATAGTATGGAGAGAAGTTTCCCCGTACTATTTGTCAGATTTGTAAACAGAGTTCTGTGAAAGAGTGCCTATGTGTCCAGCCAAGCCTTAGTGGCTGTCAGCTTGTAGTTTTCATTCAAGCTTCCTGTCAGAATATCTGCTTGATTATACATCACATACGCCAAGCAGATATTCTGACAGATATTCCACAGGAGACCTGCATGGCATCAGAGATCTAATGATCACTGGTTCAATGCTTGAAAGGCTCCTTTGGACAAAAATAGTAAATGCACATTTTTTTACCTGCAAAAAAATGTGCATTTATTATATTTGTCCAAAAGGTGAACCTATCCTTTAAAACTTAGAAGCTGATTCTTCCCCCTCCAGTTTTAGTAAATCAATCCCTTTGTTCTGGGGAAGTATAAGATATAAATATATATATATATATATATATATATATATATATATATATATACAGTATATATTACATTTTACACCATTAATTCAGCCATAACTTTATGACCAGATAAAGTGACTAACGTTGAATATCTGGCGACAACGGCACATAAAGGTGGGAGGGATATATTAGACAGCAAGTTAACCTGTTGTCCCTGAAGTTGATGAGGTAAAAGCAGAAAAAATGGGCTAAATGGGCATAAGGATTTGAGTGTCTAGACGACTAGAGCAACTCCAAAACTGCAGCTCTTGCGGGATGTTCCTGCCATGATTAGGAGTCCAAGGAAGAAAAACTAGTGAACAGGGTCATGGGAGGCCAAGGCTCATTGATGCATGTGGGAGCAAAGGTTGGCCCATGTATCCTGATCCAATAGAGAAGCTACTATAGCACAAAGTGTTGAAAAAAGTTAATGCTGGTTTCAATTGAAAGATTCCAAAACTACTACCAATACCACTCAATGCTTCCCACATAGCCAAATTAAATAGGACTCTCAAACAGTTCCTCTGGCAAGGTAAAAAAGCACACTGCTCCCACCCCCATCTCACAAAACGTAGAACAGTAGGAGGAGCCAGCCTACCTGACATCAAAGACTACTACTGTATATGACCACTCAGTTGGCTAATCTCAAACATTGGTTTTCAACCCCAACTGGATGGAAATAGAAGCCACCTGCACTCAGACCCCTAACATATACTTCCTTTTGACGGCGGATGTTTGGAAACCAATCACACTGTCAAATCTGCCTTCCACTACACAGGCTTCTCTGCTAGCCTGGTGAACACTTTTACAGTACAGTACTCATTTCAAGAGCCCAATAATAGTCAAATTAGATTTCCTGTCAAAACTCTAGAGGTCCTCATTCCTTATACTTCAGTTAAAAGTTAGGATGACAGGGGCTTTAGATGCGTGGACAAACTTTTACAGGTTCTACTACAAAATCCACAGAAACTCTTATAGCAGAATATGACATCCCCAGGTCATCCTTTTTCACACACGCCCATATACTGAGTTTTCTTTCCAAGTTTCCTTCCCCTACCATCCTTATCAACAAGCATGTGTGGGAGTTCTACACCTCCATACCAGATGCCCGCAAAGGTGGATCAGTTTTTATAAGATACTTCACCACAGAAAACCAATTCACAAAAGCCCCTCCTATACTATTATGGGAGAGTGATCTTAACCATTATTTTACTCCTAAACAATGGTTTACAGCATTTCGATACAACTATACCACCTCTCATTGCATCAGCTACTGGGAACTGCCCAGAAGATAGTGGCAAGATGGTACCACACATCACAATCATCAAAATAATCAACATCAAATTCTCCCATATGTTGGAGATCATGTGGACAGGTGCGTATCATTTACCACACATTCTGGCCCTGTAAAAACCTTATAAACTTTTGGAGGAAATTTTGTATTATCGCTGACATCTCAGGCATTCTAACCCAGCCTGATCCAGCACCGACGCTGCTACATCTTGGAATAGAAAATTTCTCCTCAATGTATAGAATAGTAGTAATTCTTATCCTACTAGGGGCTCCCTCTGAAGGTATAGCTCTAGTTAGGATTAATTACCAGTATGAAAAACTTCTATCCTACAGATTAGCCTCTTGCACCACATTTGACAAAGCTTAGAAAGCATGGGTTGACTCATGTTCTTAGTATCTTAATGTATAAATCGTAGGAAACCAATTGATAAGTCTAGACTGTTACTATGAGTATATCGGTAGCCCAGCTAGGCGAATGTTTCACTCTGAAAGTCCTTTGGATAATGTTACATTTGCTTTTATCGTCCCTTTCTGTAATGCTTAAAATCAATAAAAACTATTGTACAAAAAAGATGCCAAAACACACAGTGCATCACAGTCTGTTACACATGGGGCTGCATAGCCACAGACAGGTCAAAGTGACCAAACTGACCCGTGTCCACAGCCAAAAGTACCCACAGTGGGCATGTGAGCATCAGAACTGGACCATAGAGGAATGAAAGAAGGTGTCTTTCAGGTGTCGACTTGGCTTTCAAATTCTCCAGATCTCAATCCAATTGAGCATCTGTGGGATGTGCTGGATAAAGTCCAATCCATGGAGACCCCACCTCGAAACTTACAGGATTTAACGGATCTGCTGCTGACTACTTGGTACTAGATACCACAGTATATCTTCAGGGCTTCAGAGGATCTAGTGAAGTCCACGTGTCAGTAGGTCAGGGCTGTTTTGGCGGCAAAATGGGGACCTACTGAATATTACATAGGTGGACATAATGTTATGGCTGATCCATATACTGTATATATATATATATATATATATATATTAGTAGTTTTGACTCACTACTCCAAGGTTTAAACATTCTCCTAAGTGTTCATAAACAGCTCAAGTGCCCGTTTTCTGCTCCTGGTTGGTTTGCTTTCTAAAAAAAACCACAGCGCTGCTGCATTCAGGATAGAAAATTTACTGCAAGCACTCACCTACCATACTATAGTAATATATGTATTCTCTAAGAGTGGTCACAGCAACAGACCCTAGAAGAAACTTTGGTTCATTAGTAGAGATATATTAAAGAACAATGGGGTTCTAGGCAGAGCAGTAACATTAAGCCCATCATCCTTTCAATTGACATTGACAACGGTTGCAATAAGCACAAGGAAGCTGCATCATTTGTATTGTCTTTATGGGTAAAGCATGCCCCATCACACATCAACTGTCTACAAGTACATCCTCCCTTGTAAAGTGACAGGTGGGTAAACAGCTTTGACCAATTCCACTCTCTCCTAGGTTTACTGCAGGATAATTAAAGCTATAGATGGGTCTCCTGGACATCCATCAGGCCCTATGCTCCCATCTTGGTTGCCTTGTGGGTAATCCAGCTCTGGCCACTCGGACAGGAAGTTAGGGAAACCTCCAGATCAACAGGCCAAAAAAAATCTAACCTTTTGGCACCCTTACCACCTGCTAGACACAAAAAATATTTTGCCTGGAATTCAAGTGTTTACAGTGATAAAATATTAAAAAACTGCGTGTAGTAAAAGTAATACATAATTAATGCTGTATTTTAGATTTAAAAAATCACAATTTTACCTAGTTAGGTGTTTATTACCAAAAAATTATTTTGTTATATAATTATTATTATTTTTATTACTATTATTCAAGATTTCTATTTAGTTCAATCAGTTTGATCAGAACTTCACAAAATAAAGGCAGACATTTCAGTTACAATACAATTCATGGCAAGAGAGTTAGTAGAACCAGTTTCAGTTGTTAGGTAGAGTTTGGAAAGGCCTCCCTGTAAAGATGAGTTTTCAGGGGTCAACTAAAGCCAGACAGAGTAGAAGATAGCCATATTGGAATGGAGTTTGGAGTTCCAGAGGATAGGAGTGGCTCTGGAGAAGTCCTGGATGTGAAAAAAAGGAGAAGGTGACAAGGGAGCAGGACATCAGGAGGTCTTGGGAGTAAATAGCACAGTCTGGGTAATATAAAGATAAGGTTGATGATGAAGCTGGGAGCAAAGCTATGGATGGCTTTGTATTCTGTTGTAAATATTTAGAATTTTATTTCTTGGGTGAGAAAGTGGAGGGATTGGCTGAGAGGAGTGGTGGATACAGTTAGTAAGGTGAATGGGTCTGGCAGCAGTATTCATGATAGACTTGTGAAGAGGTAGGCCAATGAGGAGGGAGTCAAAATAGTTGAGGTGAGAGATAACAAATTAATGAATTATTGCAGTAGCTTGGAGGTGTCAGTGGTTAAAAAAGGGCATATTTTGTACGTGTTATGGAGGTGAAAATGGCAACATTTGAATAGTGATTTTATTTGGGGATGAAAGGAGATAAGAGTCTAGGATTACACCTAGAACTTTGTTATGAGTGAGGGGGTAGCTGTGCTGTTGATCTGGAAGCAAAAGGCAGGGCAGGGGCACAGGGGAAGGAAATGCTGCTAGACTGGCTTCTTTAACAACCAGCTGCCATGTGATAAATTACCGAATGAAAATATGCAGTAATTACCGCAATACATATATTTTACAGCAAGATTTATTTACCAAAAAATTCTTAGTGAATTGCACATTTGCAAAAACTTTACTGCATGCGTTATTTTACCGCATGTTTTATTTAACTCTTAGTGAATTGACCCCTATATCTTTTGAGACTTCTGGTGATTTTCTCTGGTTTTAGTGGTCAGGGATTAATTCTGTGAGAAGAGCAAGTGTGTCCTGGAAGAAAGAGAGTGAGCCATTGTAAAGAGAAGTGGCCAGGTTAGAGCAGGGCAAGAGTGAGATTTTATCATAGAGCAAGTCAGTGGCAGAATAGAGAAGAGAAGGTGTGAACTGGCAAATGATTCATTGGGTAATTGTTTGCTAGTTGGAGGGATGGAGGTGGAAGAGAAGGTGAGCACGAAATGGGTGAGGTTGAGATCACAGATAGCAAAAGGGTGTTGGAGGGGTTGCAAGGAGTGCAGAAATGGCAGAATACAAGGCCAAGGGTGTTGCCATCAGAGGAGTGTGTAACCAGTGATTTAGGTCAAATGTTTAGGTTAGATTGAGAAACTGAGAGGTAATTGGGGTGTTAGCATTAAAAGGAATGTTAAAGTGAGCAAGCAGGTGTAATATCCCTAGAAATAAGGAGAAGCATGAGGTTGAGGTAGGTAAGATTTATATTTTTGCACATGCCCCAGTATCCTAGAGGTTATGCCAGAATGTGGGATCAGAATTAGCAAGAGGTGATGAGTCTAGTAATAGGCTGTCATCTGAGAGCGGGCCACAGGAGTGTAGAACAACCTGCACTCCTGTGATCCAAAAGAGCTTTGGCTGTACGTCTCCTTTAATTCAGTGCATCTGTGATGGAGCAGAGAAGAGGAAATGAGAAGACGAATTCATGATCTGTAGCCATGTATAAATTCTGCACCACTCATGCCAAAACTGATACTTTGGTGAAATTTGTCATGGTAAGAGTGCCAATACCCCCTGACAAAAGTAGAATAAGCACCTGATTCTGTCTTGATATCAGACTCTTATAACCAGCTGGAGTTTTTTTTAGCATTTGATAGAACATACAAAAGTCAAACGTTTTGCCAGCTTCATTTTTTTTATGCTTGCTTTCCCTTTTTTGAGAGATTTCTACTCACTTCCTGTCTATTTTGTGGGATTTAGACAGAAAAGGAAATTCCTCTAATGGTGACACATGTAGCAAAGTGTGTGTGAACCCTAAATCTATTTTGCACATGTTTGTCATGATGTCTCACTGTACACAGTCTTCTTAACTATTAAGTCACATAAGAGACATTGTCAAATGTTTCAATATAGTGTCAAAAAAGGAAAAAAGATGTATTAAAGAAAAATACTTATGTTCATTTTAAACTTTACCAACTCTACGTTACATAAAAGTCACATTAATGTGATGTATCTGTGTGGGGATCGCCACTCAACCCAACCAGCTTATGCAATCCGAAAGAAAGAAGCAGCCTCAGGATGCGGGTCTCTGCTAAGCCACACCCCTTAATTTTCTTTTTCTGACCACCAGGGCTTAGGCATATGACTAAGCCCCCCATGGGCAAGGTGGAATTCGTCATTGGGCATGTCTTAGCGGAGACCTGTAGAATGAGGCAGCTTCGTACTTTTGGATTGCACGGGCTGGTTGGGTTGAGTGGTGATCCCCACACATATACTGTACATGACTGCTCTCTGGATTGGCACACAGACACTGGCAGCACCCAGTTAACCATGAGGATCTTAGGGAGAGGTTTATTCCTGTTTGGAGCAGCATCACAAGCTATACCTATGAGGTCACACTAATGTGATATCATTTTAATCAGCAGATTTGTTGATCATAGAAAACACTTTGTTTTAATTTTTTACTATTTATTAATATCAAAAGCACATAAAAATCAATATATCCAAATTTTTTACCCAATTAAAGCAGAACTCCGGTCAGAATTTTTATTTTCCCATGCAGTGGAGCTGTGCCTGCACTGCATGGGTTAACTGCTCGTTTTGTTAAAGGACTCAGGAAAAAGCTTTACCTACCCCATCCTCCTAGCCTCCTGAAAACCGCGCTCCCCCATGTTCAGAAGTGGACTGTTCCTGCTGTCCTCATGTCAGGAGCTGGTCTATGAGCGTGATAGTGTCTGGAACAGCCCATTCAGAAGACCGCTAGTGTGCAGGGGAGCAGGAGCAGCAGGGACTGGTTTTGCGCTCGGAGGATCAGTGGATTAGGTAAGTATACAGTATCTAAGCTTTGGGAACCCCTAGCCAAAAACGAGCATTAAACCCATGCAGTGTGGGCACAGCCCCGCTGCATGGGAAAAGAACATGTGTACCCAGAATTCTTCCTTAAAGCCTTATCTTTCCCCAAAAAAGTTGGATGATACTTTGGTGTAGACTACAAATGCTAAAAGGTATGATGTGTAGAACTGAGACATGGGGAACATGACAAAATGCCCATAGATTCAAAAGGTCTTGGCGACTCACGTTTTTAAGCAAATAGTTTTTTTGTAAGTCTATTACAAAGTTTCTTACCTCCTGATGCTGCCATTAACAGCACTTCCCATCAACAGCAGGGTTGTCAGCCTACTGTGCAAACTCCTTTAATTCACCTTTGAGATGCCTTTCTGATACACCTAGTAGACAGCCCAACTGCCAACTGAAGGAGCGCACGCAGTTGGGCGACAATGGTGCTGCTAATTGCAAAGCAGCAGCTTAGCATTTTAAGGCTGCAACTGAAAGTGTTATTACTGACAGGATCTCCAGCTAAGAAATGAAAAAGTTATATGAAGGATAAAACAAGAGTTCTTACCAACTCAGTCAGATGAATGGGTAGGAGAAGAAATGAACACAGAATTGGATCTTCTGAAGGAGGGGTTGTGTATTTCACAGAGGATAGCAGGGAAAGCCGAAAACATTGCTTGAATTGAGTTCACTACACAGAAAGGTACAAAGACACTATATTTTACACAGATCAACACATATTTTCTGAACTTACAGAATGTACAAAATAAATTACATTTTTGTAAAAAATAAAATATATTACATTTTCTTCTTAGGCTTAGATATACTTTATTGAGCAGGATGTATGATTCTGAGTTTATTTACTCTGGAATGAATACAGAAGCAAGACTTATACACAGAAGCAATATTTACATGCAGTGTATGCATGTGCTGTATGCCAACCAACTTTCAGGAAAAAATAGAAATGATTAAACTCTATATCAGAGCCTGAACCCTACAGCAGTTAGGAAATAGTGCTTGACCACCAACCCAACCCAGCCTATGACTGGTCAATCAGGGAACAACCGGATACTGATATGGCAATCCCCCTTTTCTCTTCTTCTGTAGTATGCATGTAAAAATATTATTGCCACAGTGAAGCTAAATACAGCTGAGCTGCAAGCAGATATAAAAACAAAATTTATATTGGAACTGAACTAAAACACTGAAGACAAGCTATGCTACAGAGAACATCCAATAATGTTTAGTGTGCCTAAGCAGTGCCCTGAAATCATGTACCATTTATCAGGAATTCCTCCTGAAGAAATTAGCAGTTTTAGTCACTACAAATCATCTCAAGTAACCACTGACACCAAGAGGGGAATTCTTCCCAATGGCCAACTAGGTACAGAACATACTTTACACTGATCACCAGTGTAATAGGGTCCTTCTCCAATTGACCATCAGTGTAAGAGAACCCCCTTTCCTATGACCATCAATGTAAGGTGGTCCTTCACCCATGGACCACCGATCTAAGTTGGCCCTTCTCCACTCACCACCAATCTAAATTAGCTCTTCACTGACCACCAGTAAAGATGGCACTTCACTGACTATTAAAGTGAAGGGGTATTTTTTCACAGACTACTACAATTTTCACTGTCTGCATTTCTTTTCTGGCCTCTATTACTAGTATTTGTTTTGTTTTATTATTACTAAGGATCATTTTGGCCCTTGGCATCAAATACTTTAGGAACACCACATTTTAATTTATTGTTATGGCCTCTTACACACTGTACTGATGCATGAGCATCAGACATTCCTGCCAGAAAAAATGGATGGATGTACTGTATATCACTTGCGAGTATTTGCGAGTATGCACACACCAGCAGGAAGCGTGGCATTTGCACACACTGTATTTTGGTGTATTTGTGAGTATACACACAAAAATACTGACCAGCAGATTTCTATTTTTACACATCACACCATTCGCATGAGTGTGTACAGGCATATTGAAAACAATGAGCTGCATTTAGATCAGTAAAAAAATGTCTGACAACTGAGCGTTTTTCAGGCAACAGTGGCTTGAATTTTATTGTTCAAATTAATGTACCCTGAGCTGTAGATATAGTGATTATCAGCAGAGGTTCCCTGAGACTTGAAAGCTATTTCAAGGGGTTTTTCATGTTACAGTATAAAGTTTGAGAATGGTTTAGGCATTCTGTTTCTACAGCCTTACAGGTGTTTATTTGTAGAGTGAGAGTGATTAGGTGATGTCACTATTGTGGTGCTCCTCACTGGAGGCTCTGACATGAGGAAGCAAAGGCCTGCCTCTGCCAAATATTGCTGCTTCCAAATAGATACAGAAGAAGGCATGGTAAGTCAGTATTGAGAAGGATCAGCTGCAGAGAAACCACAGTCAATAATGGTCTATAGTCCTTTGCTTTCTGCCTGTCTTTTTTATGGGCACAGTTTTCACAGTTCAGTTCCTCTTTAATACAGTTGCATGATAATCTAAAAAAAATAGGAATCTAGGAAAAAAGTGTAATGTAAAAAATAAAGTGTCTCTAAAGCAATTTTTTCTGAATAGAGTAGGAAATTGTTAATGCCACTATCAGTTCTTGTCCTGTTGGGGACAAAACAGAGGTTAGTTAGAAGTAAGAAGCAATCCCTTGCCCATTCTAAAAATATATAATTGGATTAAATTGTGTTTTTTATTTATGCTACAGATTCAGCTGCAATTAGCTTCAGCCTGAAAATATTTATTGTTCATACTCAAAGCTGCTGATTTACAGTATATTTACCAATAAAGCAGAGCTGCACAACCACCATGCTAAGCACAGAATCTTTTCTCTACCCTCTCTTAAGAAGACCATGTGATTGGCGAGTAGCAGCAGCTTTGTATTTATAACTACTGTGTGATCTCACCCTGATGGCAAATGTGAAGTGTTTTGTAGGTGTAATAACCTCTGGTATGTGTGAGATCGGGATCTGACATTCACTGCAAACCAATCACAGTGCAAAAATACATACAAAAAAGAATAATGAATCTGGAGATCTCAAAAGTCTGAAATATAGACAATACCAATGTTATTTGTGAGGATATAAATTCCAGTCGTTAGTTTTGACATGTTCACTGTTTCCATTTGCTGCAAAGAAGAAGTTTTTCTAAATTTCACTTTTCTAAGTGAATGTTCTATGCTCTTATTGTAGATCAACCCCACAGCATGGTGACAAGCATTATAATTTGCCCCTCATTGTCATTGATAATATCAAGGTAAAATGGCAACCGATTATTAATCTGCTAATGCTGTTTATAAAATGCTGCACCTGTTCATTCAGCCCCAAAGCAGCTGATTAATGAGGGATGCAGTAAGATTGCCCTTACTGTCCTGCTTCAGCCCGTCACTGGTAGGGTTTCCAGTGTGCTGTCAGAAACATAACACAGCCATGATTAAACAGTTATCTACATAACATGTCTTGCTTCCACCAAAAGACAACAGCTGGATTTGAGGATAGAGGGTGGAACCATGCAAAAACTTTCTATTTACCCCATGGCCAACACTGTATCTAGAAACATTCGTTTATAGCACAGATACAACCTAATATTATATTGATCAATTTACCTAAAAATGCATACAGCTGTTTCAGGGTTAATTATTTTTTGTAATCTGTGGTGGTACATGAAAACAAAAACCTGTAAGTGAACAAAAAAGTGCATGTGAAGCACACACTGAAAAGTGCACTTAAGGGCATGCCTTTGTCCCCCCCCCCCCAAAGGGGTAGGACCTTACCATGGACCCCTGGGGCATAAGGTTCCTGACAGGGACAAGGTTCAACCATGGTCCACCAGGCCAAAAGGCCTGCAGGACCCCTCTCCTCATGGTCAGCCCAAGCCTACCAACGAGTATTGTGTGAAGGAAACTAATGATCACACATCCTCCCCCTAGAATCCAGGGTAGGCCCAAGGACCCACACCCTCCAAGTGAAAAAAGAAACAGAAGTTTTGTGCACAGAAGTGCACAAAAAGTGCAGGGTGACAAAACACGAAGAAAAAAAAATAAATTAAATAAGTGCCCATGCTAGTGCATAGGTTAGGCCTTGAGGTCTGGTAGCTAAAAAATTGCCATGGCCAAAAAGATTAGCCCAAAGAGGCCGAGTGCAGAAAAAAACATCAGCGCAGTTGACCCTGTCCCTGTTCACACTAGTGGAGTTCCCACAACCATGTGCTACTTAGAGCACCCTTGTAGAGACCAAGTCCTAGGGGGCACAGAGCAGTGGATTCTCTCCATTCCCAGGCCCATGGCTAGACAAGGTAGACCCATTCAAATCAGGAGGAACTGGGCCCATCCAGTCTTTCCAGGGGAATTACTCCTGTGCCTCACATCCCGTGGGTGCCCTGGTTTCTGTTCCATCCAGTACTAGCCTGCAGAGCCCCCTTCATACAAGCAAGGATACCATTTAGTCAGTCATTCCTACCAGAAGGCCAAAATGACGACGGAGTACCCCTGCTGGACACTGATAAGAACAGATACAATGCTTGATCTTAGCCAAAAGGTAGATAAGAGATGTTTCAGGCTTGTTTAGTCCTCAGCAGAACTGTTCATGGAAACAAACTAAATCTTTGAAGTAGGGATTGGGGGGGGGGCAAAAAAAAGTATAACCAGAGAGGTTATGGTGAGGTGGGCCAAAAGATAAATGTCCTCAGAGGAGGGCTTTCTGGTTGCTTTTGGCCTTCCTCAGGATAACCTGTCTGGATAACGTCTTCATTTTACCTTCTCCATTTTATATCTGAAAATGAAAAAACCCTTTATGAGTCTGTATATGGTTATTGTCATCACCTGTTTATTTGTTTGCATCTTTAAAACTCCACTAAAGAAAAGTTTACTTCCTGGTATAGTTTTAACTTTCCATTAAATGAAGGAATGCCATATTCCAAATTACATGCACATTATAGCTTCCGGAAAAAAAAAACTTCTCTTAACTTCAGCTCCTTGGCTTAAGATTCACACCTATTTTGCACAGGGAATTGATTCTTCTTTCCTTGTCAGTAAAACTAAAATTACACTTCTTATTAACTTTAAAAGCTTTGCTTTATATACGCAAGCACTGGTTGTATTTCTGATTATTATCTCAATGCAGCTGGGTTGCAGCATCATGGAGTGCAGAGCATAAAACAGCCTCTGTGCTATGCCAGGAAATATTTACATACATAAAATTTAGCTTTTAGAGACTAAAGGAGGAATTATGAGCTGAAAAATATTCAGTAGTAGTATGCAGTAATAATGGATATTTTTTCTAAAACTAAAAAAAAAATACTCCACACACTTCAACCATGCAATGTGAAAGTTTTGGAGACAAAGTTTGTTTTTTAATATTTTTAAACTTGCATGGACCTTATACAAATGCTAGTTTTTAGAAATAGGAGCAGTTATTTTTTTTACCCATTAATAGAACATTTATATAGTGCTTTACAAGCACTGACACACTCCCATACACATGCACAAACATACATAAATACATGCATAAATACATTTATACCATTATACTCACACATGTACATATGTGTTCTTTTCCATGCCAGATGTTTTAACAAAAGAACTTCACAAGAAAAATTAAAGATTCTGTCTGGGCTTACAGCAAGTGCTTGCTAAATTGCAGTTGATGTAGCCACAACCTCCTTTTAATTATAATCAGTCAGTACATACTGACTGCTAACTGTTGTAGCAGCAGAATTTTCTGTTGAGGAGACTGGTCTTTCACAATTTGGCTACACCCACAATTCACCACAGTGCACTATGGTTCCAAAGTCTTTAATTACTGGTTGGTTTAAGAGGACTATAATGACACTGTTTAGGTTTTAAAAGCATTGAATAATTTTTTTTTTATTTCATAATATTTTTATTATTTTTACAAATAAGCATTTAACACATGACGAAGAATTACCAGAGCACTACAGGATTCCTAAAGATTGGAAACAGTACAAGTTCTTTACTTTTCATTCCCGGATTTACTGCTTAGACTAAAATGTTTTAACAAGTCACCAACACATCACTTGCATCTTCAGTAAGATTAGCTCTTTATTCTAGCATATTACAAATCATTATCATTGCAAGGCCTCACTGGGTTCCTTTGTCAAGGTGCAAAAATATGAGTACATTCCATTTTGCCACTTCAAGCCCTCCTTGCTGAGATATTCCAGTACACAGTTGTGATTCTGTTATTACTGCTCTTGCTCATTCACTTGTGAGTAAATCTCAACTTGAACTATGGAGCTCTGTAAACAACAAGTTTTTTTCCAGTGGTGGTAAGCAAGGAGCTGTGTTCCAAAAGTTGAGGTTTCATATCTAATGTGAATGTGCTCCTGCTCCTGAATTTACATTATTAACTCTTGCTTGTACAGTAAGAATAGAGTTCTTTTTCTTATTTGAATGACTACATACAATGTTACTTATTTTTCTTTTTAAATAACGTTTTAGATAATGCACAGTAGAAATCTGTAATAGCTGTTTTTTTAATAACATATACAGTAACCCTAAAGTGGAACTAAAGTCTAAATAAAAAAAAATGCAATGAAGCAGGTTCTTTATTGAAGAAGAAGCATGCAATGTCTCTTCTGCAATAAAACAAATGTACCTGCCTGCTTGCAGTCTTCTTTAAAATGTACACTGAGCAAGTGAGGGAGTAATGTCATCCCTGCCAATTGAGATGATTGAAGAAAGATACCTGGAAGAAGCTGGGGATAAGATGCTGCAGCCTGTGAGGGACTTTGTGAGTGTCAGACCATTTCAGCAGAGATAAGTATTGTGGACTTTCATACCACTTTGAAGTATGGATGTACAAGTCCCGGTCGTTAGGTCACCATGGCAATGACAAAAAAGCTCTTTGATGCCCAGATTATTGAGAGCTATTGGGGAAGAGCTTCACCTCTCAGGCTCTACTCCCAAACATTGCGTCCTATGTCAACATTAGGTGCCAGGTATGAGCCCACTGGTAGCTGAAGACTCTGCCCCCTGCAACTGGCTGTCAGTCAGAGGAGAGAATGACCTAATGGGGAACTAGAACATCAGAGTCACCCATCAAGGTCCATCTACTGTCTAACAGAGTGTCATTCAGAGGAAAGATGGACCTATCAGGGAACTAGTATCTCAGCATCACCTATCCGGCTCTGGTTGTTGTCAAATAGAGAGAGGAAGATCTGATGGGAAGTTAGCATTTTACATTTTAGGCTCCACCCAGTTCCACAGTAACAACAATCAATTCCTGAGGCCAAACCAGTGGACCTGAAGGAAAACTGTGCCAGGAGAATGTAGCACTCCTGATCCATCGCAGTTGCTAGTCTCATTCCAGCATTCTGGTTTTGGCTGTGATACAATCTCCCTGTCTGTTCACCTGCAAGGTGATTGATGTGGCCAGTCTCTGGCGGAGACCAAACCTGATTTAAACCAGCCAAACCAGCAGTCTCATGCTTCTGATAGTGTGTATAATACGTGCTCAAGCTCCTTGTCTGTATGTCCTGCTCTGCTGTTTGGATTCCCCTGTTAATAACCTTGGATCAGATATCAACTATTATCTGAACTCTGCCTGCCTTTTGACTACAGTTTGGACCCTGACTACTCTGAACCTTGCCTGCCTTGTACCTGGACTGTCATTGAATCCCTCTGCCAACCGCAAGTACCTGTTTTCTGTATTCAGTTCGCATCTGCCCCAGCCTGGTAGTCAGGTACTGTAGCACTGTATATAAATCCTGGGGGCAACTTACGGGAAAGGGAGCTGTTATAGGTGAAGAACACAGAAGCCAGCTACAGCACCTTACCACCTGCGTTAAGGGTAAGAGTGACAAACTATCAGCATATACACAAACAAAACAACAACAAACCAAAAAAACTGTAGTATAGTAGTACATCTTTAAGGACAATACTGCATTTAAATAGAAAAAAAGAAAAGAAAATGAATTAAAAAAATGCATAAAAATTATATATTTTTTAAAATTATGAAAAAAAAACCAACTAAAAATATACCTAATTTTAATTATGAATACAAACACTTCCCCATCTCTACTTTATTATTATTATCATTTTTTAACTAAAATGAATCTTTATCAAGTTCATAATATAAAAAAAGCAATATTTACTTTCAAACTGGAGTTGTCCCCTGCAATACTTCTTCTGTGCCACAACATGTCCTCCGTTTTCTGGGCTAAATAATGCCCTATGTCACTATACCTGGAATTCTGATGGCTCTGAATTCAGGGCATCTTCCACCAGCGTCCTAGCTTCATTCAATGATGCAACAGAATAATGCAAAGAGCTACACTGACATCATCACTTCAGCGCTGCTCTCTGCATCATCATAGACTGCTTATCTAGCAGAAAACCCTTAGAGAGAAGACCAGCCTTAAGACGTCAGAAGTGTATAAAAAACTAAATATAACATATAGGCTGGGTGCCTTCAGGGAACAGGGGTCTATTGGCAGTAAGGGGGCTGAACCCAAATTTGAGTTTTAGGATCAAAGTTACAAAGTTATTTATTTTTACTTAGAAGGCAGTGGCTCAGAAATTTTGTTGTTGGTGTGAGGCTGCTTGATAGTATCTTGTGCCTCAGCTTTTCACTAGAAGCAAAGGTCTTTGATTTTGTAACTGCAGTTTCCATTTTCAAAAAACAGGATAATAAATTCTGCTACTGTCTGAACTTTTTTCTCCTCTATTAGCTGAATCTTAATAGGGCCGCATGAGATAATTTTAGTTTTCTTTTTTTTTTTTTCATGGTAAGCAGCAAGCATTCTTATAAGCTTTTCTCTTTTGCCTTAATCAGCAAGCTTTTCAAACCATCTGTATGTTTACCCTTTGGTGCGTTATCTTCTGCATATCTAAGTATGTAGATTTTTCTCTCAGTTGTTTAATGTAAAGCTTTGGATTTGTTATGGCTGGCAGTTTGTATAATATATTTTTATAAGTTGAATAATAACAGACAAAATACAGGACAGTAGTGCTCTTCCTATAGGTGAAACAATCAGTTTTATAAATAGCAATAGCTTCATCAGCTACCTATCATAATATACACTATGTTGCCAAAAGTATTGGGACACCCCTCAAAATCATTAGATTCAGGTGTTCTAATCACCTCCATGGCCACAGATGTATAAAATCAAGCACCTAGGCATGCAGACTGCTTCTACAAACATTTGTGAAAGAATGGGTTGCACTCAGGAGATCAGAGAATTCAAGTGTGGTACCGTGATAGGTTGCCACCTGTGCAGTAAGTCCATCCATGAAATGTCCTTGCTACTAAATATTCCACAGTCAACTGTTAGTGGTATTATAACAAAGTGCTAGCAACTGGGAACAAAAGCAACTCAATGTGATGGGCCATGTAAAATGACAGAATGGGGTCAGAGGTCACCAACTGTTTGCAAAGTTAATAGCTAAAGACCTCCAAACTTTGTGTGGCCTTAAGATTAGCAAAGCAACAGTGTGCAGAGAGCTTCATGGAATGGGTTTTCTATGGCTGAGCAGCTGCATACAAGCCTTACATCACCAAGTGCAATGCAAAGCGTCGGATGCAGTAGTGTAAAGCACGCCACCACTGGACTCTAGAGCAGTGGTAACGTGTTCTCTGGAATGAAAAATCACACTTCCCTGTCTGGCAGTCCAATAAATGTGTCTGGGTTTGGCGGTTGCCAGGAAAATAGTACTTCCCTGTCTGCATTGTGCCAAGTGTAAAGTTTGGTGGAGCGGGGATTATGTTGTGGGGTTGGTTTTCAGGGTTGGGCTTGGCCCCTTAGTTCCAGTGAAAGGAACTCTTAAGGTATTAACATACCAATGTTCATGACCATAACAATTTCATGCTCACAACTCTGTGGGAACAGTTTGGGGATGACCCCTTCCTGCTCAAACATGACTGCGCACGAATGCACAAAGCAAGGTTCACAAAGACATGGATGAGCGAGTTTGGGGTGGAGGAACTTGATTGGCCTCCACAGAGTCCTGACCTCAACCCCATAGAACACCTTTGGGATGAATTGGAGTAGAGATTGTGAGGCAAGCCTTCTCGTCTGATATTTTTGCTTGACCTCACAAATGCACTTCTAGAAGGATGGTCAAACATTCCCATAGACACACTTCTAAACCTTGTGGACAGCCTTCCCAGAAGAGTTGAAGCTGTTATAGCTGCAAAGGGTGGGCCAACTCAATTTTGAACCTTATGGACTAAAACTGGGATGCCATTAAAGTTCATGTGCATGTAAAGGCAGGCACCCCAATACTTTTGGCAATATAGTATATCTCGCTCTGATCTGAGCACCGTCAAGTAAAGTCTGGTTAAGTAAAGTCTGGTTACTCTGAGTAACTGTAATACTGTGCTGTTATTCTCTTGGCCACTACTGAGAGAATAATGTGATGTCCAATGCTGAACTCCTTTGGAATAGGCTAGTTTCCTGTCTGCTTGTGGTTTCAGTGCGTTCCCATAGACACACTTCTAAACCTTGTGGACAGCCTTCCCAGAAGAGTTGAAGCTGTTATAGCTGCAAAAGGTGGGCCAGCTCAATGTTGAACCCTATGGACTAAGACTGGGATGCCATTAAAGTTCATGTGCATGTAAAGGCAGGCGTCCCAATACTTTCAGCAATCTAGTGTATCTCTCTGATCTGAGCACCGTCAAGTAAAGTCTGGTTACTCTGAGTAACTGTAATACTGTGCTGTTATTCTCTTGGCCACTACTGATAGAATAATGTGAAGGCCAATGCTGAACTCCTTTGGAAGAGGCTAGTTTCCTGTCTGCTTGTGGTTTCAATGCCTTCTGACCTGGAATGATCACTAAGAATTATTGGTCTGCATTCCTGTTGCAGTGATATCTCAAAATTTTGGATTTTTCTCAATTGCAGCCCAGGTGACAGTGGTTGCTTGGACAAAGAAAGTGTGGATCCATCTGTAGCGCTACTCCTGTAAGAGCCGCAAGAATTCTGTTCAGGTTTTCCACACAAGATTTGTCCCGCTGCCAAGCACATAGGCTCATTCACATTTCTTCAATGACCAGTCTAGAGGAGCTGTTTTTGTTGTTTTTAATTTTAGAGAACTTGGATAGGGTTGAGGGAATTAAGTGGGATACTCCAAAAACAAAAACTATGTACAGTGGATGACTTAGGTATTCTTTCGGATAAGCTATAAATGGACAAGGCTCTTCAGGAAACCAGTTGGTGTCCCCTTTAGCTAGATTTGCAGCTGCCTCCCTAGTACCAGAGGGATTTTAGCAGCATTAAGTCTCTAAGATTCTTTCAGGGGTGTCTGCACTCAAAAGGCCCAAGGACAGATGGTTGCCTTTCTCTATGTTACCAGACTGAATCTTCAGTAGACAGCCCCTCAATCAGCTCTAGCAGAACCCCAGTCTCAACATTCAGGCCCTCAGATAGCCCATCTGGGGCCTATGGCAGCAGATGCAGCAGCATTGCCTGGGAGGGCAGCACACCCTCTCCAGGCTGGAACAGTCCTATGCGGGAAAGACCCAGAACTCAGTGCTCACTGAATATATACAGTTACCCAGCATACCATCAGAGCCTCTCTCTCTGGGATTGGACAGGGCTGTATTAATATTCATGATGCCATCTGCATAGCTCCACACCTATTATTCAGAAGCTTCCCAAGCTTTCTGGATGAAGAGGGAGCTATCAGACAGGTAGGAGCTGAACCTACTGAGCAGACCTTACTAGCAGAACACAGCAACACTGATTACAGTATGCAAGGTATGCTTTAACCTAACAACCATTACAGCCACACTGTCTACAGTGACAACTAAATTTACCTATCAAAATAAAAACTTAATTGATCTAAAAAAAAATAATCAGCCTTTGAAGCCAATCAAAAAGTTCAGCAGTATGCACAAATGCACAATGCATTTTTGTTTTGATTGAATGGTTAGCAGATTTCTTTGACTAGAGTAGGAAAGTATTAGAATCTCCCTTAGGTTTTTATTGCTATCTGTGTTCCTGCTGGGGAGAGTGTCTCTCTTTATTTGTTACGTGGAAAGATGATGATAAACCAGAACAGGAGGAGAGCGGTAAATCTTCCAGTGGAAAATCTGTTCCAGTGACAACTGTCTAAAAGGGGATCTTAAATCACTGTGGAGAAATATCTGGTTGCTTCCCATTATGTCTCTGGGACAGGAAGTGAAGGCAAATCTCCTCAGTGGGACAAGGGTTTTAAATGATGTATGCTTGTAGGCAGGAGCAGTCCCAGTCCTCCACTGTAGGTGGAGCTCAGCTGGAGCAGTTCTTGCATCTGGAGAGGAAGTAGAGAGAAACTTGGTTTCGCTATGGCTTCTTTGGTCCCCTGAGGTAGGGCTCCCGTTGGCTATGCTGCCTACAAAGCACCCTGGTGCCCATCTTGTGTCAGTGGTGCCTTTTTAAGCACCTGCTCCCAGGATTTCTAGAAAGTGGGTAGGATAGGGACAGTGTACAGGTCTGTCAGGAATAGTGAACGGTAATAAGGGATTGTTCCAATCAAGAAGCGACCTGATAGAGACACGCCATCCTTTTTCGGAATCCTCCCCTTTGGGCTTAGACTGGCCAAGACATCAGTCTAAGCTCAAAGGGGAGAGACAGATGCTGTTTGTGCATCAGAACCTGTTCCCAGCTAAAGGTCCGCACAGAAATGTGAGTGTTCCCAGTTGGGTTTCCCCCACTGGGTTGTCTTTGTCTTTTGGGCTGTTCCTTCAATACAAGTTTTGTTTATTTCAAACAGTGTGTTTACTGCTGTTGCACCATGCTGCACCCACCCACATGCTTTTCAGAAAAAAATTGCTGTAGATACTGGTTTCCACCAAAATTGTACTTGCATGTGTATGACTGTGGGGCATTAAGCATACACTTCCCCTGAGTGTAGTGACTGATTTGAATAGTTCAATGTTCTCTGTGAAGCAACACAAGAAAGATTGTCAGCACTACATAAGCAAAATACCATATCTACATACAGTACTTCATCTAGAATTAATATAATACAGCATTCCAGTATAAAGACCTTAAGTATATTCGAGTAAGACTAAAGGAAGATTAACAAAAAGCAATTTTTTAAAAATCAGAATATGAATTTTATTATCTCACACACATATTTTTATGATGATCCAGCTCTTTAAATAATGACAATTGAAATCACATTTAAAATTCAACAACAGTAAATATAGCCTTTGGTACATAATAAATTTCATACACCCATAACTCATTTCTTATAGCCCTAAACATAAATAATTAAAATACATTCATTTCTTTTTGACTGCTGCTCAAGAGATTGTGAAACATTAATATATGAAAAAAATAATTATTATTAAATACATTTGTTCATCCTTTAACCTTCCCTGTTATTGCGACGCTGATGCCACAGGCAGCCAGTTATTAAAATTCTCATCAGCCTCCCATAGGATCAGGTCCGTGGCAGAACACAGTCAAAAGGAAATACATATGTATTAATATTCAACAGAGCATGGAATGAAAATGCAAAGTATTTGAAGTAAGAGCCTTACAGGTTATGGTTTTTTAGTTCACCCAGCAAGAAAACAAGGTTGTATTATGAAACCCAATGGGATTATATATATATATATATATATATATATATAGTGCTCAGCATACATGAGCACACCTCTTTTGAACTTGGATTACAAAATCTTCAGTTTTACTCAAATTAATTGATGCAAAAATGAATACACCCCACAACAAAAACTAATACATCTAGTATTTTCTATGACCCCCATGATTTGTAAGTCTTCTAGGCATGGAATGAACAAGTTGGCGACAAATTGCGACATTTATATTTTTCCATTCTTCAAGAACGACCTCTTTTAGAGCCTGGATGCTGGATGGAGAGTGATGCTCAACTTGTCTCTTCAGAATTCCCCATAGGTGTTCGACTGGGTTCAGATCAGGAGACATACTTGTCCACTGAATCACCTGTTCTTCTTTAGAAATGCAGCAGTGACCTTAGATGTGTGTTTTGGATCATTGTCAGGTTGGAAAAGTGCATGACGACCGAGAGCACGGAGTGATAATAGTATCTTCTCTTTCAATATAGAGCAGTGAACTTTTGCAGTGAACTTGCATGGAGATTTTCTTCAACCCTTCTCATCAGAAGACGGTCCTGTCAAGGTGTTAACTTCCATGGACAGCCTGGACATATCTGTGGAATGGTTGCAGTTCCATCTTTGTTAAATTTTTATATCACTTTTGCTACAGTATTCTGACCAATAAGTAAAGCTTTGCTGATCTTCTTGTAGCCTTCACGTTTCTTGTGTATAGAAAGTATTTTCTTTCGCAGGCCTTTCTCTTCCATGTTGTGCCATTGCTGACAGCATGAAATGGGAAGGGGCTTGCTTTGCTAGGTAACACCCTTTTATAATCAACTGTCTGCTGGACACCTGTTTAATGAATAATTAGACTCACCTGTAGTTAACCGTTTATTAGGATTTGTCATCTAAAATTTAGCTTTGCTCATAAGACTTTCATTGGGCTGTATTCATTTTTGCAACATAGTTTTGAATTAATTTGTTAGGTAAAATACTTTTTTGTATGTGCAAATTAACAAATCTTGTTTGCAATCAATTTGTGGGTGTATTTTGTAGTATAGTGTCCCATAGAAAAGTTTGATTCTGATAGGAAAGTAAAGGTTTTCTGACAAATCTGTTGGGGTGTACTTATTTATGCTGAGCACTGTATATATATTATATGTCTATAGAGTTAATATTTTCCAAATCACTGCAAGTCAAACTGTTGCTACAGTGAAGGGAAAGCCAGCCCTGTGGCTAGGTACAGATGCATAAGCGTAAGTCCTGCATAACAGGGTTTGAAAGGCCAGGGATGGTTAACAACAGGGAAAGACGTGGAGTGATAAGTTAGAAACTTACACTGATTTGAGCTGCAATTGGTGTCAGAAGAGTATAAGAGGTGGAGTAAGAAGGTTTGAGAGACCACCTAGTGTTCACCTAGTGTTCACCTAGTGCCAGATGAGCATTCCCAACCTTCTGCAATTAGTTATATTGTTTTTTTCAGATTGAGAACTAGTGTAGTGACTACTGATAAGATATTATTTGTATCTACTGATTTGTCACTGCAGGTAGGGGAGGTCTTAGTGCCACTGAAGGACCAGAGTTATTTTAGATAGGGCTGACATTATGTGTATGGTGTCCCTTCATTATGGTTTAAGTTGGATTCAAAATTACATCTGTGATGGTTTAGCAGATCGTCTGAGATCTTTGTTGGGGGGTATTTGGCGCTATACAGCTTCTTCACAGAAACTCTCCTGGCCAATAGATTCTCTTAAATGGTAGAACTGTTGATCATTGAGGCCAACAACTGACTGTCTTCCCTTTGGAATGAATAGGGTGATCTACTCTGCATGTCTCCCTAGGACAGAAGAGTTTTCATTGAGAAGCTGTACGGCACCTGGCAGACTCACTGCAAAGCTGCCCATGGATCATGGACAGATGAGATCAGACTTCAAGAGCTTGCTGGAAGAGGAGAAATCTGCAGTTTATGGATATTATTTAAGGTGACATTAAGGGGTTTATTTACTAAAGCTGGTTCACTCAGAATCTCGTGCACTTCTGCATAGAAACCAATCAGCTTACAGGTTTTATTGCTAAAGCTTAATTGAACAAACTGAGGTTAGAAGCTAATTGGCTACTGTTCATAGGTACACAAGATTCTGAGAGAACCAGCTTTAGTAAATGAATCCCTAAGTGCACTGTTCAGAATTACATTAGGGATTAAGCAAGCTCAGAGTTTTAGTGATGAGGATTATTTATATGGTAAATTAAGTTTTAAATTTAGGAGGTTAAACAGGCTAGGTGTTAGGATGACAAGTATTACCGAGAGGGAGTAACTTGGAGGGCATCAGTAAATTTTAGATTCATTATTAGTGTTGAAAGTGTCACAGCCAGATTTCCAGTGTTGATGGTATCCTTTCAACATACAATGGTGGCTTGTTTCCACATTGAAGCACTGCAAACCTAGCTTAAGATATCACCATGAATATTCATATTTACCTATATTAGAATTGACTTCAGCTAAGTGATAAATAAAGTAATAGTTCCAGCCAACTAGGTTGATGTCATTGTATTCAGGCTGTCAGAACCCAGTAAAGCTGAAAACAGCAAAGTTAAAAGTCGATTTTTACATAGAGTTTGACAGCTGCTATCTAGGAATTACCAGAGAGCTGTGGCATGAGCAGGATTTCAATAAAGAGCTTGCAAACAACCTTTATGTACAGTTACTATTAGATGGGATAGCAAGAGCAACATCATGGGTGACTTCAAGCTCCTTTAAGGCAGGGACTGACATGAAAGGCTAAAGGCATAGTTCACTTTTACCAACAAAATGCCTATACAGGTATGAGATGTCTGTAAATAAAAACAACCTGTGCAGCTTTGACCAAAGTTGAATAATGCTCTTGCTATAAGTGCAGGCCATTACATACCATTACATACCTCATAAATCCTGACTGGAAACCTTTCAAAGGTTGCCTTGTTGGTGGGCCATTTGCTAAGACACTCCCAGCTGTTACTGTTCACCTCCACCATCACAGGAGTGAGCTCTCAAACACTGAGCTCGGAGCAGCACATGTGGGGGAGTTTAAGGGCTGATGTACACTGCAGTTGATAAACTGACATTTAGGAGCTGTTCAGCGTTTTTTTCAGCAGCCCCTGAACTCTCCCAAATGTTTTCCTATGTCCATGTACACATAGTCGTTTACAGTCGTTTTCCAAGCAGTTGAGTTTACAGTCGTTTTTTTTAACGCACCAAACTTGCATTCAGGAGTAGATTTTACTGGCGTTTCAACGCCAAATGCTTGTAAGCACGTGTAAACGCTTGTAAATGTGGTTAACTTTGTTTGCGATTAGAAGCTTTTTTGAACTGTTTCATGTCCAAATGCTGTCCAGAGCCTTTTTGCATCATCAGAAATGCATGCAAAGAGTTTTCCATGTATTCCAATGGACCTAGTACACCAGCGCAGTCAGTTCCAGGTTTCGCGTGATGGAAAAAATGGTAGAATGTGCCGCATTATGCTCATGATGGGATCTATAGTGAATACAACCAGAAAAGACAGGTCATCTCAACACATACTGCTCTCTCTGCTTCTGCTCTCTCAAAATGTCTGAAATAGTTAATGTTTTACTATTTTTCAGTGCGTTCTGGGCATTTGGGAAGGTTATAAAGGCACATAAACGTTCATAAACGCGGTATGCAAACGTGGCTAACCACGTAGGTTTTTTTAACCTACGTTTTCCAGCAGTCAGTTTCCATCGTTCAGAAGAGTTTTCCAAACACCCCGTGTACATGAGCCCTAAATCAGAGAAAAAGATCACTCTTGTGATGAGGTGAGCAGTAACAGCTGAAAATCTCTTAGCAACATCCACGCAACAAGACAGGATGGGGGGTGCAATCTCTGGGCGTTTCTCAGTCAGTCTTCATGAGATATGTAAACATCCTACACCTATAGCCAGGGCATTATTCAACTCTGGTCAAAGTTGCAAAGTTTGTTTTTATCTGCAGACACCCTTCCTCTGCATAGGCAGTTGTGTCTTTAAGTGTCCTCTGTAAAGTACATAATGGTAGAATATACATGAATCAATATGTGCCAAATAACTTTTTTGCTATTCTTTTGCAGGTTTGAAGTCTTTAGGATTGACAATCGCCCAGTGCTATGAAGAAGTAGGTCTGTTACTTCTCTTCTTGTCAGTGGGTATCTCCATATTCTCAGCCCTGGAATATGCTGTTGAGTACAACGTCCCTGACACAACCTTTACCAGTGTACCAAGTGCCTGGTGGTGGGCGACAACCTCAATGACAACTGTTGGTTATGGCGATATTAGGCCGGACACCACATTTGGTAAAATAGTTGCCTTCCTGTGCATCTTGTCGGGGATTTTAGTCTTAGCATTGCCCATTGCCATTATAAATGACCGCTTTGCTGCCTGTTACTTTACATTAAAGATGAAGGAAGCTGCACTCAGACAGAGGGAGGCATTGAAGAAACTCATGAAAAACATAAGTACGGAGTCAGACATAAATGTGAACCTGCGAGACATTTATGCCAAAAGTGTCATGGAGATGTTACGACTAAAAACCAGAGAGCGTGCAAGTACCAGAAGCAGTGGTGGAGATGATTTTTGGTAATTCATGATTTTTTTTATATATTAAATGTATCATTTTCTTTCTGTTTCTTTATTTGCAGGTAGTGTGAGTTGTCCAGACATGCTTATAGAATTGCTCACGTTTTATGTTTTGGAAAGCCCTGTCTTTTCTCTTTGATATTTACTTATAATTGCACTGGAAACTGAAATCATTCTTCTTGCCCTCCTGAGGATTTACCCCCCTTCCTGACCAGGCCATTTTTTGCGTTACGGTGCTGTGTTACTTTCAATGACAATTGCGCGGTCATGCAACGCTGCACCCAAATGAAATTTACGTCCTTTTTGTCCCACAAATGGAGCTTTCTTTTGGTGGTATTCAATCTCCTGTGTGTTTTTTTATTTTTTACACTATAAAAAAAAAAGACTGACAATTTTGAGAAAAAAAACAATATTTTTGATTTTTTGCTATTAAACATGTCCAGTAAAAAAAATTTTAAACAAATTATAAATTTATGCCAAAATGTATTCTCCTACATGTCTTTGCTAAACAAAATCCCAATACGTGTAAATGAATTGGTTTGCGTAAAATGTATAGTGTTTACAAATGGCGGTATATATACTGGGATTTTTTTTTTTTCATTTTTACTAGTAATGGCGGTGATCAGGAACTTATAACAGGACTGCGGCGGGAACTGACTTGGTGTCACTGACATCCCCAGAATCACCAATACAGTGATCAGTGCTAAAAAAAAGAACCGACACTGTACTAATGGCACTGGACAGGAAGGGGTTAACATGAGGGGAGATCAATGGGTTAACTGTGTGCTGGGAGTGTTTTACTAAGGGACCAGATGTGTGTGATTCATTGTAATTACACTGCTGTGGATGGCTGTGCTGTGCACAGCCATCCACAGCAGTGTGCCCGAGCTGACAGGGAGAACTGTTAGTAAACAAAACAGTCCTCCTCCTCATCTGAGATCCTCAGAAATCACTGGGCGCCGGCAAGTAATTACTGGCCTGGGCCTGGAGATTAACAGCCGCGGTCGGAAATGTAAAATCATGTGTATATATATATATATATATATATGTGATTTTGAACACCAATGCCGCCCTGTAGCAGTATTTCTGCTATAGGGCAGTTGGCAAGTGGTTAAAGTAAAGCCAGCCATGGCGCTCATGTGATAGAGCCCAATTCTGTTTGAGAAACATGGAGCCTACTATTGCTGGCTTCTGTCTGAATATGCTAGTTGTCTGGCTACAATTTTGACCCTCTGGCTGTAATACTTTGAGTCACTGACCCAGAAAGCAGATGCGGAGTTCAAACTTTTTCTCTGCCTTTACTGTTCTGCATATTTGTTCCGGGTCAATAACTCAAAAAGTAACAAAGCCCTATTGAATCTCTTTTTTATTTGAAATGGTTAATTAGAGATTTACTGCTCATTTAGGTAGCAAATCTGCCTTGAGCCATATGAAAAAGTCTGTCCCCAGTTGTCATCCAGTAGAGCTAAACTGCATAAAGCAGCGTCCCTCTCTGCAGCAATCTTATACCCTGGGAACCAGAGTTGGAGCCTTCTAATCAGCAAGAAGCTCATTTTGCTACATGAATCGCTCTAGTTTAGCTCACTAAAGGCCAATAGACTGTGCACTTTGCAAAGTGCAGTTGCACCCTGCAAGTGCATTTTCTCCAGAGCTTAGTAAATGAGGGGAAGCTTCACTTTGCAAAGAATACTCAATCACATGCAAGGAAAAAAAAACAGACTTTTTGCTTGAACATGATTACATGATGGAAGTCAGCAGAGCTCCCCCTCATGTACTAAGCTTTGGAGAAACTGCATTTGTAGAGTGCAACTGCACTTTCAAAAGTGCATAGTCTATTTGCCTTTAGCAAATCAACCCCATAGAAGGTATATATTCAGAAGGAGGTCAGTACAGGCAGCTCCTGTAATAGTGCTCACAAGATAGAGCCCGATCCAAAGCCCAAACTTTTCTTTAGGTTTTGGATAGAGTGGGGAAGAAATAGATTGTCTTTCGGGTTTCTAGTCTTTGTCCTCATTGGGGAAATAGGAGAAGGAACCTAACAATAGTGGGTGATGAAGCAACAAACAGAATGGATGGTGCTATTCTACAAAATTCAGACCATACAGTATGACTGCCTCCAGCACTCCAATGTTGCTAAAAAATTAGCTTTTTTAATAAAAAAAAAAACATGAATGCAGATACGATGTTTTAGAGCCACATTAACTTTTCATAATTTCCACAGTGATCACATAATGTGGGGATAGGGAGTGATGGGAAATCTCACCACTGGGTACAGGAATTAATCTAAATTCTCTCCAATGGGAATACAGAAAGCACTTTTTCCAGTAAATGGGGAAGAGCTATTACTGGTGGGACTACATTGGGCAACTATTCCAGTGCAGTTCCATAAGTGAAAATGCCTTGTCTCCTATGTGCCTGGTTGACACCACGGCGTTGTAGTGATGTGTGCTGAGAAAAAGTACTGCATGCACTACTTTTTATCAGCCCAGCGCAGTTAGAGGCAATCCTCTCGGCAGGTAATTGAACTTTATGAAATGTCTTTGTGACAGCTTAATAAAATTCATTTTAACAAGAAAAGAAACAGTGCAATCCGCCAAGCTCCTTGTATCTTCACAGTGCAGATCTCAGCCAGATCACACTGCACACCAGCTGGTGTGAACCAGCCCTTAGGCCGGCCATACAGTGGTCATTTTTCAAACAATTTTTCCTTTGAAAATCAGACCCAAGAATAATCGGATGATTTTTGCTCTGTTAGTGGGGTAATGGCAGCGGCCAATTTTCGTGGTTCCTCCCCATTTCGTTTATCGGGCATGCTGGAAAATACATGAAAAACGACTGATTTTCGAAATCATTGGTGGCACTATCGGATAACAGAACAAATTATGTTTCGATCGAAAAATTGTTTGGAATTTCACCCATGTATGGCCTGCTTTAGTGTCCCTGTCTTTAGTCCAAGTGACAATGGCTCTCCTCACTGTTAGTGCTGCTGTCCCAGGGACAGGAAGTGAAGTAAAACCTCTTCAGTGGGGTCACGGAAAGCAATAGAAATGTGGCAGAAGCATTTGCTTTTCTCAAGTCTATCAATAACTAAAAGAAAAACATTTTGACTGGAGTTGTACTTTGAAGTCATAAATTAAATGGTTTACAGGATGCTTGATCAGGATTCCAATGTTCAGTGTAGGGATAGTACTCATAAGTGTTTGCCATGGTTTGTCTCCTGTTTTACCACTGCCAAATTTGACATTCCATGGCAGGATTGCAATTTATTTTTAGAGCACTGGCTCAAAACCAGCTAAAATAGCCATAACCTTTAAAAAGGAACATGCAGTGTCCTTGTATGTATGGTATTTATTTATGTATCGTGCTGGACTGAACAAAAATTTAAATTTTTGATAGTAGTAAATATGAACTATTGCATAGGAATACTTCATACCTCTTACTGGTAGCAGGTGCTGAGCCTGATGTGACACCATAATCTTTTCTGGAAGCTGATCATTTCCATGTTGGGACTACCCCATGAATATCTGGGTTAAATCACACACAACTAAATGATTTAGAGAAGGGGCAGCCCCTTCCTTTTTCCTAACACTGTTGGGGTTTATCTGGATTAGTCAGTTTACATGGGTTGTCAACAAGCATGTAGGCAGTGCTCGGTTTTCATTTAGAAAGCCTACCAAGACCTGCAAACTGAGAATTGTTTAAATGTTAATTTAAAAAAAAAATTACTCACAAATAATAAAAAATATAGATAAATATAATTTTATAATTTTCAAAAAAGACAAATGAAAAAAAAAGAAAAATGTAATTAAAATTGACCAAAAATCACTATACTTTCCCTTTCATTATGCAAAGGATAAAATGTGTATATTTACATTTCTGAGTATATACCAGCCCAGCCAAAAGTGATTTTTCACTAAGTCAACTATAATTGGCTGAATCAGCCATAGTAACTAGCTGTATGCCTGACCTCCCAATAGTTTTCTTCCATTCTTCATTAAAGCAGTAGTAAAGTTTAAAAAAAAAAGTTTTCTCCTTGCAAGGCAATATCATAATGTGCTAGTATGCATTACCCTAAAAGGAAGCCCTCCAGCGGCATGCTGTCACCGCTGACAGGGCTTCCATCTTCATATGGTCTTCCATTCAGGTTTGCAGCTTCCAGCTGTCTTACTGTCCAAGGCGCAATGACATCACCTTTGGCACGTCACAAATCTCTGAAGGAATGGTACGGGCACATGTGCCAGTGACATCACCGGCTGTTGCTTTAATGGAATATCTCTTAAATGGTACACATTTAGGAGATAATCGTTTTACCTACAGGTAAGCTTTAATATAACCTTACCTGTAGATAAAAAAATCACAAATCCTGGTTTACTACCACTTTAATGTGCTCTTGCCTCTATTGTTAGATTCTCTGTAATATAAAAATAAAGAAATAGTCTAGCAGTTGAGTGGAACCTTCTTGTCATGGCTGCAGAAGGTGTGCAGCCTTGGAAAATCAGACACAGAGATCTTACTTGCAAGTCCATGAGAGATATGGGTAAATGTTAGGTGCGTTAACTCTTCAACATATACCTAAATCTGGAATCATTTAATGAAAGGGTGACTGACCCTCTCATTTGTCTGGCAACCGGAAAATGATCATGACATGATCTTCTACAGATTATAAACCTGTTTAATGTATACTTTGTAGTGGATGTAAGTAGATGCTGTGCTGTCTACTGGACTTTCTGCCACTGATGACCATTGACCATGCAATAAACCTGCCCCCACTCAGGCATGTCATTAGCAGAGCATTCAACGGTAGGTAATGATGGTTACAAATCAGTGACAGACGCTGTGGCCATTTGCTTGTAACTGCACATCCATGGATCTACAGGGACACATGAGTGGCTCTAGATGCAGAAAGTTTGTGTCTGGGGTCACTCATTCAGCCTTGTATGCATCTTACCACTTAAACATGTAACGTATAATATTCCCATCACATATGTTCCTGGAAATGGCAAGGAGTAAGCAGGTGCTGTAGCAACCTGGAAACTGGTAATGGCATACAACATAAGTCTATACTGTATCCCCAACAATATATCATGAATAATTTTCAAGAGATCACATCATAGCAGTAAAGGTGCAGCATTTCAAGGCCATACATGACTTCTTCATCAAGCATGTGATCATCATATGCCAAGCGAAGGGGTTCTGCAAGGCTTCAAAACATTATACCTTTACTGTTGTGACATGATCACTTTAATAAACGTATGGACATTATCTTGAAGATCTGTGGTGTGCTGGTGATACTGTACACTCACCAGCCATTTTATTAGGTACACCTTGCTAGTACCAGGTTGGACCCCCATTACCTGCAGAAGTGCCTTAATTCTTTGTGGCATAGATTCAACAAGGAGTTGGAAACATTTTGGACCATATGGACCATACGAGTTACGGTTGTCTTTCTATCATCTTGAACCAGTCTGCCCATTCTCCTCTGACCTCTGACATCAACAAGGCATTTTTGTCCACACGACTGCCGCTCACTGGATATTTTCTCTTTTTCGGACCATTCTCCGTAAACCTAGAGATGGTTGTGCGTGAAAATCCCATTAGATCAGCAGTTTTTGAAATACTCAGAACAGCCCATCTGACACCAACAAACATGCCAAGTTCAAAGTCACATAAATCCCCTTTCTTCCCCAATTTGATACTCGGTTTGAAATTCAGTAAGTCGTCTTCACCGCATCTAGATGCCTAAATGCATTGAGTTGCTGCCATGTGTTTGGCTGATTAGCAATTTGTGTTACCAAGCTACTGAACAGGTGTACCTAATAAAGTGAATGAGTGTATATGCTTCCTCTTAGATGTATGGTCTTGTGTACAGCCACGGGGTCTGTCAGCTAGACATTGATTTGTACAGGCTGCTGGCTGCAGTGCCACACAAACTTTTGTGATTCCCAAGCACAGAAATACGCTTCTTGATTGTGTACAGCTCTCTGTGACCATATAAATGTGGCCCTAAAAAAGTCCATACGAATGAAAATGTATAGATTTCACTATAAAGTATTGATCAGATTTGGTAGTATGTTTTAATACAAATATTTTCGCTGCTTTTATAGTTTGGAATTCTTTTCAAAATTGTGATTGTAAACCCACAAAAATCAATGAATTTCTATCACATTTTTCATTTGCTTTTTTCCATGCTCCAAGGGATTGCAGCGAAAGAAATTGATTTTAATATTATATATACTACATGCTACAAAACAGCTGAGAACTATCCAAACTGCCTGTTTTCCTTCTTTTATATTCAACCTAAAAATATTATGTAAAATAATGAAGAAATATAGATGCCTTTTTTATAGATGTTTTCTACATCTGATTACAATATTGAGTGTTTTGCAAAATTAAATAATTAGGTTGGCATATGTGTAAGCACCAATAGGAGAAGCAAAATGTATGAAAACCGTAACAATGACCCTTTTTTATCTTATTTCTTTCTTACTATCAGCTTCTATTCATTCATGTAAAACCTTTATCTTGAAATGAAAAAAAAATGTTGCTGTAACTGCTTATAAAGTGTTAGCTGGAGTTCAGCTTCAATTTGTTAATCAGGTCCATAAAAATTTGGTAGCGCATCTAACACTACCTTCTCCCCAGATTGACAGTACTGCTGTCCAAAGGTGTCTCCATTGCACTTTCAGTAGAATGGAGACACCCAAAGACAGTAAATGTGTTCCTGGCCAGATTACCAGGTGAAAATAAAGAGAAAAAACCCTAAATAACCAAAACAAAAGCCACCAGCACAGCTAAGAATTGGAAGCTGTAATATGTTACATTTTGGAGGGGATTAATACAGATTTAAAGGATAAGTTCACCTTTTGCACAAAAATAATAAATGCACATTTTTCGCAGGTAAAAAATGTGGATTAATTATTTTTGCCTCCAGGAGCCTTTAAAGCATTGCACCAGCGATCAGTAGATTGCTGGTGCCATGCAGGTCTCCTGCTGATCTGTCAGTATATCTGCTTGCCTGTATGGGATGTATGAGCAAGCAGATATTCTGGCAGGAAGATTCAATGAACTACCATGGTACTCCACAGCGCTGTGGTAGTTCATTGAAAACTTCAAGCTGATGGTCACTAAGGCTGTCAGGACTTGTAGTGCATTCATCCATGGAACTCTGTGAATGACATGGCCGTGTGTGTGGAGCCCCGCATGGCCGCTCTGTTTTCAACTCTGACAGATAATACGGAGGAACTTCTTCCAGTACTTCTGTCAGGGGAGGAGGGGGGCAATAACGTTCCCAAATGTGAACTATCCTTTAAGTAATGATGTGATACAATGTAATCCATGAGGCATAACCTTTCAAATTATGTGATTTGGAAACTGAGCTCTGCAATCATATAATACAAAAAGTATGACAACTGGAATGATATAGTTCAGGAAGTATGAACTCTGAAATGATATCATCCAGAAACTAAAAACTGAAAAATACAACATTCAGAAATAATTAGTTCTGCAATAAATTGTGAAATAATAATATAATTTAGATTCCTGGTGCTTAACCGATGACCCAGTAACCACATACACTCCCTTGGTACTAAGAGGTATTTTTGGACTGGATTTTTTTACCTAAACACATCATCTCACTATGTGCTAGTCCTGCACTAATGATGAGCTTAGAAGTGCCTCTTGTACGGGTCCAAAGCCAGACAGTATCTACTCCATTTATAATACAATGTAATAGTACACCCTCCTTTGCTTTACCAAAAATGACCTAAAACTCATCTCTTGTCAAATTTTAACCATGCTCCCGTGCTCCTCTAACCTATCCTTGTAAGTGTGATATACCCACTTAAGTCCACCATCCAGGTCCCTCAACATTTCTAAGTGTGTAAAATCTCTAATCCAGCACTGCAGATGTACCTGCAACAGCTGGTCCCTCTGTACTGACATCACCCCTGCAGAACCCTCTACTGGATCTAGAGAGGACCCCACCTCTGGACAGGCAATAGGAGTTACTTGAATACCCAAAGAAGAACCCCACCTCCAGTAAACAGAACAAGAGAGATGACCTGGGACTGGAATGTCACATGTCCATAGCTTTAGGTGAGTAATAAAGGCATATTTAGGATTTTCTGTTTGTCATTGGCCATGTGGGAATGACATTGCTCCTTTGTATGCTTGGGAGTTCAGTCAGATTTGGCATTGCCAAATTTTTCCAGTGAGCTCTGCCTGCACGGTTCACTGTACAGGGCGCACAGGCAGATATGTAGCTTTAATGCAGAAGAGACAAAGCATGTCTCTTCTGCATTACAAATACTGTCTGTCCGCTGATTTTTAATGTGTAGGCTAAAGTTCAGCAATCAGCTACTGGGTGGTGCAGGATACGGGGAGTCCAGAAATCAGCTTTAATATATTCATTTTGAGGTATTGCCTTATTTAACATAGTTATCTAAATTGTCAGGAAATGTGATGTCCTATGACAAAATGGAGGTCATTTTCGGATTCAGCGCACCAAAAAAACATAAAGATTACGTGGAATAACCAAAACAGCTCTTGAAAAAAATTTTTGCAGACCTGTGTAATTTGTAGGAATATTCACTTCAAATATTCAATCATGTCAAAAACCAAATTCCTCTTTACTTATTTAATCTTTATCTGACTGGGTATTCAAAGTGAACAGGAATTTGTTTTACACTTTTCATGCCTGGATAGTTAAATTTTTTAAGATTCTCAACTCTGTTAGTAAGTCAGTCTTTCAGTATGTCTCTTCTGCTTAAAAAAGAGACCTTCCTACTAAATTTTTTTTCAGGTAATGTTACACTTTAAATAATTTCTATATATTTTTTAAATGCTAGATTTTTTCATATTTTTGTTATTGTATTACATGTACAGATCTGCACATTAGCCCCTGGAGGGAGCTGTCAATGGCTAGGTGCTAGTAATCTTCCTGCTTCCCGCATAGCAGCTGCAGAGATATAAGTCTCATAAGAAGTTTCCATTTATTTGACTAACGCTGGAGTTCATTTATAAAAGCAGTGGAGAATGTTTAACTAATAAAATGCAGCCATGTTTACCTCAATCCACTGTTCTTATAATAATCTGAGATTTTTTTAGGCATTAGGCCATCAAGCACATATTGGCTAGTGTTAGGCCCCATTGGTATCTGGGCATAGCAGAAATGTGTGTTTCTGCCTGTTTTTCTGTAAAAGCATGAAAAACGCCAGTCATGCATTGTACTTGCGGTGCCATTATTTCTTTATGGCACCCCAAACTCGGGTTGCATTTTTACTCACATTTTCCAATGTGCAAAAAACATGCAAAAATGGCTGTTGCAAAACATGCATGGCTTCGTGCCAACACTTTGTACATGAGCTTCTTTAGCATGTTTTTGGAGTGGAAGGAGGCGCATTCAAATAAATGGTACCACATTAGAAACATGCAATAAAAACGTGCTGAAAGCATGACTCGGCAGCTTTGCTCATATGTGAGCTGGGGCTAAAGAAGAGCATTCTTTTGCAGTGTTCAGTTCCCAGTGCATGTTTTACTTTGTCCCATTTATCAAGAGGTGTAAAGGGTGTCAGCCTCACCTCCCTCTGCATTCCTTGTGCCAGTGTTTGTCTCAGGCAAGTGCTGGGTACCGGTGACAGGCTAGCAAAGGGTCCTTCAGAATTTCTAGAGTTAATGTGGTTACACCCCTTTAGCACCTGATGGATAAATGCATGCACTAGCTGTATGGATTTGAGCACAGGGATCTCTTGTTTCTTGTTTGTAGGCTAGCAAAGTAGCCACCTCCTTGCTAGCTGCAGTGTCGGGACAGTTGTGAGTTGAAGTGGGTGCCATTTCTGACCCTGCAGGGCACGTAGGAAGACAGAGCAGATCATTTCATGTAGTTTGTCCCCTTTCACATGGGGCAGAATCCGCTTGCAATCCTCTTGCTTAATGGGGGATCTGTCTGCTGATCATAGCAGAGCAGAGCGGGCGGATGACAGGTCTAAGTCCACATTGCTTATGCAGAGTGGACACAGATCAAGCCCACTCTGCTTTATGGATGGTCAGATGTAAACGGTGCCCTCTGATCCAATCCGCTCAGAGGGGAACAGGACCCCTTCCATTTGTACTCATCGGGTTGAGTTGGAGGTAGGCGGGTGTAAACGGTCACAAGTTCATTGACATCCATTGCTCCATACAGGAGAACGGAGGGTCCGATCATGTCCACCTGAAAAATGGACAGGCGGACTCAATTGGGTCCAGCTGAAAAATGGACAGGCGGACCCAATCAGACCACTCATGTGAAAAAAGCCTTTAATGGGTTGCAATTGGGGACAGTGCTGCCCATCAAACACAATAGGGAGGGATAATTTTTGCCTTGCTTTGCATCACAGTCAAGCATGTGCACACACCTGTTCAGCTGCCTTTGAAATTTAAGGGATGGTGGTTTCGGGAGAGGTAAACTAAGCCTAAGTGTAACAGGATAACAAGGTGCACCACAAAAGTATAAACCATACAATGGATGTTTATTGTTTATTCAACTTGGCCAAGTACAAGGTCAAATAAAACTCAGTAAGAATGGAAGGGTAGCAAAGGTATAGGTGGTTACAGTGGAAGCTGAAGGCTCACAAGACTGTACGGCTTATGATACCTTCAGTAATGCGTTCCGATTTTATTTCATAGCACTGATCATGTAATATGGTTGGAGACAACAGGGGTGGAGTCTGCATGAAATGATTATTATTATTATACAGGATTTATATAGCGCCAACAGTTTGCGCAGCGCTTTACGATATAAAGGAGACAGTACAATTACAATACCTTTCAGTACAGAAGGAATGCGAGGGCCCTGCTCGTGGAGTTTACAATCTAAAGGAAATATACAACATTATTCACATACAGCTAGAGAAACAAATGAAAAATGACTTTTTTTGGTTTTGTAGTTTTTTTTCATTAAATTAAGCATTGAGCACTTTAATAATTTCAAATATACCTGTGGAAAACTCTGATTGCATATGCTAAGAAGTATGGTAGCTGACAGATTAGGCTGTCAGATTGTAATTCCCCACAGTGATGTGCCCCTCCAGCAACACTCATCGGCCTCCTGAAGTGCCTATGAAGATACTGACTTTTTTTTTTTACTGTTTGCAGATCCATAGACCATACCCTTTATATAAAAATGTATAGGCCTGAAGAAGGTTCAATGACATCATGGCCATTACACTGTGGGATCAAGGCTGGAGGCAATACTAAAAGGAGCCAGGATATTCCTTATATTTTACTCTAAATGGCTAAATAGGGCCTCCTGAGACCCCTAAAGCAATTATACAAATACTGACTTCTTGGGAGTCGACATATACAGTAATCATACACCTTGTGCCTTCCAAGTGGCAATCCCTGGACATTCCAGTAGGTCACCCAGGTACCGAGCAGTGCATTCTGGGATGAGGGAGGATGACATGATCATGCTCTGACTTGAGTAAGTCGGTATTTACATAAGTTGTTGTGGGGAAATACAGATGAGCTCTGCAGATAAAGACTGTAAAACAAGTTTGATACCTGCTCTAATATCAAGGGGTTTGTAGGTGTTTATATGACCACAGGTTCAACCTAAGGATTCAGAACCTTCTTCTATGTCCTTTAGTACTTTCAGTTTGTACCAGTTCCATTTCACTTATGAGCTCCATGTATTTTAGCTAAATAAAATACATAGCAAAATTCTTTAAAATTTTTGTCTGTGAGACATTTTCTTCCAAAATGTGTAATGAACATTAAGTATTAAAATTTTAAATAAATTATATTTTAGTCTCAAATATGTGCATGTGTATTTTTTTTAAATCTTTTATGTGCAGTTATACAGGGTTTACTTATTTCATGGCATCCCATCATATATCATGAATTTAATTCTTGTGGTTACAAGTTAGGGCTTACTTAGGGATCTTTTTCTCAGAGAATAGGTGCACGTAGTTCCCTTTCCAAGTCACCCCTTGTCTCTGACACCTACCTACCTCCAAGCACAATATCCTGAAGCCAGGAAAAATAACCCCCCCCCCCCAGCAAAAAAGAATCCCCTAGTAAAAAAAAATACTCCCCCCAGCAACAACAGATCCCCCTGCATCAAAATACCCTCTGGCAACTATAGACCTGACCCCACTCCCCAGCAATAATAGACCTTTTCCCCAGCAACAATAGACCCTTCTCCCAGCAACAATGGACCCTCCCTGTAACCCAGGAACATCAGACTCCCAGGAAAAAAAAATATCCCCCCTGCAACAATAGACTCCCTGCAACAGAATATACCCCCCCCCCCAACAATGATGTGTTTCCCCGCATTGCCTCTGAAAAAAACCCTGCTTATTATGATGCAAGTAATAAAGACAGTGTGCTATAGTCTACAGCAACTGTTCTCAATTGTTTTAGGATAGAGGAGCCCTTGAAACAACTTCCCTTCTTCAGGAAACCCCTGATAATATTTAATGTATCTGCAGATCAGGGTACATTAGTGATATGGTCACTGGGAAGAATGCTCCTTTTATTTGTGGTCATTGGGAAGAAACCAGAGCTAGAAAGACCAATGCTGTCAGTGCTCACTGTCAGATGTAGAAATTGCTCAGGGATCCCCAAGCAACCTCTGGAGGAATCTTGGGGTTCCACAGAACCCTGTTTGAGAAATCACAGAACCCTGTTTGAGAAATCACAGAACCCTGTTTGAGAACCCTATTTTCAACAATAATTGTGGAATTTATAAGAAATAAATAACAACTAAAAATAAATAAACTCTATTTCATATTTAATAAGAACACACTTGTTTGTAACATTATAACATTTACTTGAAATGTATTTTTAACAAGACATTTTTTTAAACAAGTTTAACATTTCATGCTCTGAACGGGCAAAATAACAGAATTCCTAGAAAGCATCACACCTGTTCTATGTGCATTGTGGTGCCATTCACTGCGACTCACACCCCAATACCCCTGTAAAAATAGAGGGCATTGCACAAATCATTGCAGAGCACCACAATGCACATACCATGCATTATGGTGCACTGCTTTGATAAAAAAAAAACCATTATATCAGCTTTTTAATCTGTAACATGCATAAATGCAGTCTTTCAGTCTTCCTTTAATGAGGGTTAAAGTGTTTCTAAACCGATGACCCTGCATTTATTATATCTGGTCTCCCACAGTACACAGAACACAGATGCAATTATTTTAGTAAATATAAACTACTGAATACCTTTTCTTATTAGCAGTTAGAGTAGTCGTGTGACTTCTATCAGTGTCCAGCAGAGCACTGGTTAAAGCTTGTAGGAGGAGTTTTCATTCTCCCCTGATTGTCATATGAGGTTGCATAACCCCTGATCCTCTGTCTGGACAGCGCTGATTGGCCCTGTGCTGATCACATGCACTCTCCCAAGGAAGAAAAACTCTCTAGAAATACACACCAAACTGAGCATGTGTAGCTTGCCCCCAAGGTTCTATCAGCAGCTGGACTGGGGACAGTAGAAAAGGGGGAGGATCAGAGAAGACAGGATCAAACAAAATGTGTAGGATTAACTCCTTAGGTCCCACAGTGAGTATAACAAGCATGCTTTACTGAATTTACAGACTTATTTTACTGTTGTGGGTTTAGTAACACTTTAAGATATGGTATGTCAAGCTAATCCTATTCACACAGATATCTAACAAGCAAAAAAAAATAAACAAATTAAAAATGGCTGTAGTTTCCCTTTGAAAACTCGCAGATCATGGCTCTTTAGGCCTCATGCATACTGGGTGTAAAAATGACGATTGTAAGGGTGTTTGAGGAGTTTCTTTTCAACCTCTAAATGCCCTCTATGTTAGTCTATGTGTCCATGCATACATACTGTAGGTGTTTACAGGCATATTAGAAGAGGAGAAAATGAACTCAAATTACTTGTGTGTTCAAGAGAGGAGCAGAAAAAATGCTTGACTTGCCTAATAGTGTAAGCATGTTTTAATCTAAACACTAGGCACATTTAGCGCTTGAGCATTCGGTCAATTGCCAGAATAAATTAATATTCTGGCCAATGGAACAAATTAACTCTCAAATGCTTGGTGCACCTAAACTGCTCTTTTTCTGCCAGTAGAAAAGGTGTTCAAAGGTGCTGGGCAAACGTCTAGTGTGCATGAGGCCTTAGGATTCTTTTTTATGGCTAGGCTGTCAGTTTTCCTATCTGTTAGTATACAATATGTAGAATTAAAGTAGCATTTGTAACATTGTACAAGGAGAAAGCTAACAGACACAGAAGCTCAAAGATGTTTGTTTATTTAACTGAATTATATACAAGAGAAAATGACTTCGCTGTAATAAAAAGATGTTCAGCAAGTGCCAAGAGCCCCTGTTGGATGGTTTAAAAAATTGGCGTTTGATGACCTCCACACATGTCATTCACTAAATGTGTTCCAGGTGAGAGACTTTGGTACTATTTATTCTATGTGAAAAGTGAAAATCTACGTCCAACCAATGATAGCAAGAAATGTATCTTTAGAATTACATATAAAATATAATGGTGTAAAAGTGACAAGAAAGCATGGTTACATGCAGGTCAGGCTTCCCCTGTTGTGGTTTGATGCAAGCTCGGCATTGTAAGTGCAAAAATCCTTCCTCCCAATGTTTAGGAAGGTCTTTAAGATGGATCAGGGCCAGGTCCAGGGAGAGACTCTGGATACCCTATAGGTTTAAGTGACTCAGTCATTGGAAGAAGCTTGTCTCCAAATCAATATTCTAAAATTTTATTTTGCAATTTAGTTATTCTTTTCAGCACTCTTTCAACGTTCCTTTTCAAGCTCTCATTTGCCAGTTCATACTCTTTAGGATTCAGCCGGACAATGCCATGGGGTGGCTTACATCATCCCTCAGGGAGTAGCCAGGAGTCTCTGATTCTGGCTTGGGCAGAACTGTCCACTGTGCACAACCCAGGAATGGCTAACCGATAAACAGACTTTCTCACTTGTCAACATCTGGACCCCAGAGAACAGTCTCTTCATCACGGATCTCCTGGCTTCCAGGCTTGAAAACAAACTGAGCAGTTTATCTCTAGATCCATGGATCCTCCAGCCTTTGCAGTGGATGCTCTGGAGACACTGTAAGAACAGTTTATATTTTTCTGTGCATTCCTCTTCTGAAGCACCTTCCTCTCCTACTATGCAGGATAAAGATGGAGGGCATCCCAGCAATTCTCATTGCTCCAAACTGGCCCAGGAGGATTTATTGCTCAAAACACTTCAGGCTCTTGGCAGACTCTCCGTAAACCCTCCCAGAGAATCCAGATTTTTCCAAGGGGCCAGTTTGCAATGCTTTTTTTCAGTAGCTGGTTTGCATGGCATTGCCATTTAAGCCTATATCTTGAGGGATAGGAGCCTATTGGATTGGGTCATCTCCAGGAAATCAGCTTTTCACAAGGTCTATAATCACACATGAAAAGCATGTGTCTCTTGGTACATGTAAAGGAAATTCCATTACAGTTCTCATTAGGTTGAATTGTCTTTTCTTCAATTTGGTCTGGATCAGCTTTATGATTACTATCAAGGATCAAAGCTCAGACTTTGCGATTCTTTTTTAGAGAGTACTTGCCTTTTACTCCCTGATGAAGGCTTTCCTACAAGGTTTTGCTCACATGATTCCTACCATATATTGGCCAGCGATTTAATGAAATCTCACCCTGGCTCAGCCAGCTCTTCAAGATTGCCCTTTGAGTCTATTAAGCTCCATTCACACTTAGGCATTTCAAATCGTGAGCGGAGTGCAGGGCGTTTTTGCTGTGATTGTAGTGCATTTATTTGTGTGACAAAAGTGCTGCAAATCAAAACAAACAAAATCACAGGATGCATGATGCCAGAAAAAGGTTTGGGAAGCGTGTTTGCGTAATCGCAGCACGTTTGTTGCGTAAAAAAATGCATTGTGATTGTGGCAAAAATGCCCCGCGTTTTCAGGTGCCATTGAAATGATTGGCGCGTGAACATGCTAATCCACGTTTTCACATTTAAACAGAGTGTTTTCAAATCGTGGGCAGAATTGCGATTATTCTGCCCCCGATTTGAAATGCCTATGTGTGAATGGAGTCTTAGGGATATTCCTCTGTCTATCCTTACTAACAGTGTTGCCTTTCTAGTCTCCATTACTTCTGTGGGGCAAGTTTCTAAGTTGGCAGCCATCTCCTGTAAAGAAAATTTTTTTGCATTACGCAAAACGTGGGTGTTTTGAGGTTCAGGGTCTCTCTTCTTCCCAAGGTGGTTTCTTCCTTTCACCTTATCTAATACATAGTTCTACCATCTCTATGTCCTGCTCTTAAACATCCTAAGGGTTTTTCCTTAATATCCTGGATGTGGTATGTGCTGTTTGCATTTACTGTATCTGTCAGCTACAGCTCCCCTTCTGCAGTCTTTTTAGTTCCTGAGAGCCTGTTTCTTCAATTAACACTACGTAGATTTCACAACCCATCTTTCAAGATTATAACCTCAAGGGCAAGGTTGAACCTGTCATGGTCAAAGCACGCTGCACTAATTCAGTTAATACTTCTCGGACTTCAGCTTCAGGCATCTGTTTCTCAGGTTTGCAAGGCTGACACTTAGTCTTCCATTCTAGCATTTCTAAATTTTTACCAGGTGGATGTTCATGTCTCACCTGATACTAACTTTATTTGTAAGGTTCTTCAGGTCTGTAGGCTCAGTTGAGCCACCTCTATTAACCTGCTGTTTTTGTGGGCCTCTTAGACTTTGTTGATATTTTCCCCACTCTTTAATAGGACTGTTTTTGGACATCTCAATGTTCCAGAACACTGCCCCGTAATGTACTATTAAAAAAAGAGGACTTTGGCTTATCTGTATGTAGCACCCTCTAGTGTGCTAGATAGATAAATTTAACTTGGCTCACAGAATAGCTGAAATAAGCATGTCTGTGGGGGGTCAAGCTCAGGTCAGGCTGGAAGGCTCTGAAGGTCAGGTCTCTATCACCTTCCCCTGGTTCTGGAGGTCCATGGAAACTTGGCAATGGCAAGGATCTGAATATTTATGGAAGTCTGACCAATACCAGGCAGGATGCATGGCAATGCGGTGAGATGGACCTACAAATATTAAAGAGCCTAACCAGCAAGGGGGAGTTTGGTGATCGAGTAGAAGATGGTGTGCTGAGGACCCTGAGGGGACCACGGAGAAGGGGGGGGGGTTCTGCCTCCAGGAAGAAGCTGAGGAAGGAAAGGGAAGGAGAGGAAACTGGAGAGAGGGAACTTCACTACCTTACAGGTCCTATCCAGAAGACACCCTGCCCAGCATGGAAGACTAGCACAGCAAAAGGCCTGAACAAGCAGTACTTGCCAAAGCCAAAGCAGCAGGATTTGGGACAATGTGAGTAACTTTACACCCCCAAGGTCTACAAGGGAGAAGGCTTCCAAATGCACTATACAGCATGCGTTCATAGGATCATTGTCAAAGCTAACCTAAATCCCTTGTTCTGGGACACTTCACAAGGCAGCCAGGTGGGATAGTATTTTCTTACAAAGTGTTGGGACTTCATGTGGTTTTCATTCAGGGGACATAAAGCTTCTAAGAGAGCTACTCAACGTTTGCTACTGATCATCTAGAGACTGATTATTCTGGAGGGAGTACAGTCCAAGATCTGCATTTTTGTGTAGATAGAGAAGGACATTTGTCCTCAAGTTGTTCTTTCAACATCCCATAATCCCTTATCCCTATCCAAATTGTTTCCCCCCTCGATAAAACAAGAAAAACAAGCCCATGGACTGAATTGCTGACTATGTGTGCCTGATAAAAATGTGTGTTGCCTGGCTGTGCAGGAACAGAGGTACCCAAAAATCCAGCAGCTCCTATGGGGGTTAGTGCTACATTTACAATCCTTTTCTTGGAGTACACTATTGAACAAAGGACCCTTGTCCTTATGGTCCACACCTATCAATGTTTGTTACATAACTGTGGCATGCTGAGAGTATGGGGTATACTGGGCTGCTTTTAGCCAATATATATTCTCCTAAAGGTAGCAATATAACTCAATGTTTCAGAATACTATCTCCTGTAATATATTCTAAGAAAATGATTTTGTAGATAAGTAAATCTTAATATTTGATTTATTGGTGAGATATTTTGTATTATATTTATGTTGAAACTAGCCAAATGTTCCCTTGTGGTTGTTTCACTACCACTACCCCATGTAAGGTAAATAAACAGGCTCTCTTAAAAGCCCACATCCTCTGCTACTGATACTTACCTTTTTCTTGCTTTCCTGTCACTATATTCCCCTGCCAGAACCCTGAAAAAATAGCCATGTGTAAACTCAGTGTCGGAGCTTATAAATAGCCAAGGACCTTTTCCCCATCACCACATGACAATACATGTGCTTCTTAGACACTGAATACTACATCATGGGAGGAAGTGGCATGGGACACACTCTCTGCCACATATCACTTATTTCAAAGGGCTCTGGTTGGTGAACAGAGAGTGAGAGATATCTACAATAAAATATCAGGTGGGGACCTGTTACTTCACCCTGAATGTGCATTCCATGGAAATGGAATCAGCAATAGCTCATGTAGGGTTTACATTTTTCAACAATGTAGAGAAATTTTGCATGCAGTAACTAGTGTTATGATGCACATGAGCTTAAAGAAAGCCCATGTCCGTGGACTTAAAGGAAGCCAGTAATTCAACCTGCCAATAACACCACAAAACACAAGTTTTAAGTGGAGCCACACCAATGTATTTTCCAAAAAAATTGAAATAGAATATGTGCTGTAATTGGTAGATAGGCCTCTTTGTAATTGAGTGCTATTAACAAAAGACCTTTACTTTTTATTCTGCTGACATTGAAATTTCCTTAAACTAAAGATTGCTTCCTTGAAGAACAGTAATCTGGAGGCATTTTGTACATGGTATTTGTACAGAACATATGTGATTGACTGAATGTTTTTGCCAGAAATCTGTACCGAGGTACAGATCTAATTTCAAGCATCCCCTGCAACTTTTAGTGGGATAAAAATGCTGATTTGAAAATATTCAGTTAAAAAATTGAGTGAAGATAACAAGTTGTTCAATGATTTGAAAAGCAAATTCATGTTCATTTATGTATATGATTGGATATTCAAAGTGAACACATCTACAATTTATAGTATTAAGATTTTCCATTTCTTTAGTAAATCAGTCTCATAATCTCTGAGTCAAGTGAAGCTTTTCTCATGCCAACTCAGAGAATGCTTAGGACATTATATGGAAGGCTGACCTTCACGTTCAGAAATCAATTGGAGAAAGAATGTGGTAAGGAATTCAACAGATTCATAAGAACAGAAAAAGGTATGACTCTGCGTTTAGAGAATAGCTATATTTTTTTCAACAAAAGTAAAGCCGCACTTTAAAACCCACGCTTAGAGAGTTGAAGATATATTGTATAGCAGCAGACTGGAACACAGACACAGCCTTCATCTACAGTATGTAAAATCAATCGAGCTTTAAAATACAAGCAATACAATGGACCTGAACTCAAAAAGTGAAGATTTGCCAGTTTATAGTGAACATCCATAAATGTTATTTGTGGCCAAGCAGCACCCTGAAATATTAATCTTTTGTATTGGATTGCACCAGAAAAATAGCCAAGCATTTCCTGTGCCTAGGCATTCCCGTGCTTTGAGCCACATAACTGTACATCTCTTTTATATGATCCTTTGGGAAATATGAAGAGTGACAGTCACAAAGGCTACTAATCCACATCAAGGTATATTTTTATTACCATACCATACTGGATTATACAGTACATGTTACATATAAATGAACCTATGCTTACTGAAAAAGAAAAATGATGAATGCTATCAAATAAAATGCTAATGTTTTCTTACGAAGGAGTCTTTTAGTTGAGCTGGATTTATCATTAGCCACAACAGGTCTGTAATTTTTTAGCTGCAGCATGTTCTCTTGAGGACTTCCTTTCCAGTGGGGCTTTACCTTTTGGTTCCCAATTTTTGCAAGAGTGTCTCTGGTCCTGAGGACACCACCCCTGGACTTGGGTGAGTCAGCACATATATTGTACATTAATTTGTGCTTTCCATTTGCATGGGATCCCATTTTATTTCTTTTGTTATACTGTAATTATAGGCGCCATTGTCAGAGTGACACCTAATAAGGAGAACACCTAAGTCTCACATCTCCAGTCTATATTGTTATAATACATTAGCAGCCTTGACTCTGTACCCTTGTGTTCTTTCTTTTTCTATGCAAAGCAATGATTATCATACATAGGTAAGCAAATGTCTGTATTCCATTGTTCACATGACAACTAATGACTGCCCATAACCACTGAGAAGCATATACATAAAGCACCACATAACAGCAGTCTTACACAAATCATGACACAGACACTAATTCAAACTGCAAAAAGGCAAGGTCACTGCTTTATTAAATAGTGCCATTACACATAAGACAAGTAACCAATAATGATAGAAAAAGCACATGCTAGTCATAGATATAGTGGAAGCACCTGAAAAATCTCAACACTTGAGTACGTTTTCATCCTTACAATGAGAGCCAAACAGGCATTTAAACTGCACAGCCAATAAAGTACCATGCTCCCAGCAATCAAGGCTTCCTATTATTCCTGCCCAGGACAATCATCACTGGTGTCAGTCATAAGCCAACAGCACACAGGAAACCACAACATGCATGACAATTATTTGAGCACCACTGAGAAGGGGTAGCTCTGAGGTATGCCGCTAAGCAAGCCATAAGCACTGGGTGAATGTAGAGAATATGGTCATTTTGGTTATAGGGATTACAATTAGCAGTAGCTTAGTCAAGTGTCAAGTAGTACTGGTGCTTTCCTTCAACTTGAAATAAAATCAATATAAGGGACCTAATGAGACATACAGAGGGAGATTTACTAAAACTGGAGCATTCTAAATCTGGTTCAGCTGTGCATGGTAACCAATCAGCTTCTAACATCAGCTTGTTCAAGTAAGCTTTGACAATAAAACCTGGAAGCTGATTGGTTTCTAGGCAGAGATGCACCAGATTTTGCACTCACACAGTTTTAGTAAACCTCCCCCACAGTATATACTGTCCATAAATGCAATAATTGGTATAGCCTAAAAGCACTTTTTTACTGAAGTCTTTCTTGGTTCATACAGGCTCTTTGGAGGGTCTTTTGGTTCTTTTAAACCCAGCGTACCACAACTTGTCTGGTTATACTTTCTCTTTGGACCCCAAGCCTTACTCCATAGAAATCATGGTTTCCTTACACTGATGGTCACCAGCCTGAAACAGTCATATGTTTCAGCAGTTCTGGAAGCTACACTGGCATGAGTTGCCATGCACCACTCACTATGGTAAATGAGGAAAATCCCTTGTGTTTGGAATATGATGAAAGCCCTTAAATGAAATGCCTTCTGTTTTAAGAAGCCTATGTCGTGCTTTAAATGCTTTGGTGCAGTAGAGGACTTTTGGGTTCCTTTAGGCCAATTTTACCATAGCCTGCATGGTTCTCTTGTCCCATTGGTTCCTAAATCTTACTTTGATAGTGACCAGCTAGGAAACAGTCATAGCAGTCAAAGATGTTTGGAATAAGTAGCTGTACAATATTAGGCAGTACCTGTACTATTAACAGGTGGTTCTGGATTCACATTTAGCCTGGAGGCAGAAAGGAAAAATTTGTATGGTCCTGGCAATTATCCAAATTTTATAAATCATCCTCTTTTTTTTTTTTTGCACGTAATTGGAACTTATTATATAAATACCTTCAGTTGTAAGAAGGTTGCTTCGTAGTTTGCACTAGTTAAGTGACAGGATTTTTGGCTCTGTTAACCCTTGTCATAAACTATCTGGGTATAACTTAGAAATACCTAAAATGACACTAAACCATATCCTTAGTCTCAAAAAATAATCCACACATAAACATCCACTCCAATTTTCATAGTCCATAGTCCCTCTCGGGGATGAGCAAGAGAGGATGGCTATGTTCCTGCATACTGTTGGACCATGGAAAACAAACATAGCCATCCTCTAATAGGAAGTCGGATCACAGCAGAAAAAAAAGACATTTGGAGATTTGGAGGAGGGACTTTCTGAGCTAAAGTGGAACGTCACCTAAAAAGAGAAACTCTGCCCTTTCTCCTCCCCCCATCATTGCAAACTTTTTTATTCAGGAAGCAGGGGTACCCAACTCTGGAAGGTACCTCCTCTCACTTTGGAAGTTCAGCCCCCTCTTGCTTGCCTGCAACTTTTTGGGACTTGTCACATGTCCTGGCTGTGGGTCCATTCAGAGAGCACAGCCTGACTCGCACAGGCTCAGTGGGGAGACAGCCATGAAGCTGGCTTCCCACAATCAAGATGGTGGTGCTTGGGACCTGAAGACCAATGAAGAACTGGTCCAGGAGATGACAGTGCTGGACCTCTGGACTGGTAAGAATACATACTTAAATTCCATTTTTTCAAGTTTAAACCAGTGTTTAACGTCACTTTAAGAGGCTTCAGAAACACAACTTAATACAAAGAAATACACTCAGCGGCTACTTTATTAGGTACACCTTACTAGTGCCAAGAAAATATCCCCCACACTAATACACCAACAACAACAACCTTAACCATTGATACAAAGCAGGATGGATCCATGCTTTCAGTTTTTTTATGCCAAATTCTGACCCTTCCATCTGAATGTCACAGCAACCAGTTTGTCCATTCTCCTCCCGACATGAACAAGGCATTTTTTATCCATACAACTGCCTCTCACTGGATATTTTCTCTTTTTTGGACCATTCTCTGTAAACCCTAGAGATGGCTGTGTGTGAAAATCCCAGTAGATCGGCAGTTTTTGAAATACTCACACCAGTCCATCTGGCACCAACAACCATGCCACATTCAAAGTCACTTAAATTCCCTTTCTTTCCCATTCTAATGCTTGGTTTGAACTTCAGCAATAATTTTCACCACATCTAGATGCCTCATTGCATTGAGTTGCTGCCATGTGATTGGCTGATTAGCAATTTTTGTTACCAAGCAATTGAACAGGTGTACCTAATAAAGTGGCTAGTGAGTGTAAATACAGTATGAAATACACATACTGTATGTGAACTGTTTAACCCAGTCTTGTGACTCACACACCCTAAACTACACTACAAAGCACAATAGTGACATATCTTATTGGAGCTTTTCAGTTTCCTGTGTCACCTGGATCCTCCTTCTACTAGATGCACACAATTCATAACTCCCTGTCTGACTTCTGTTGCACTGGCAAATACAGGAAGTTAAATGCTAGCTAGATATAAACCGGTGACAGGTACTCTTTTGGCTTTGATGTTCATTCTCTTGTAAGTGTTGGGTGTCACAACAGATACATTTTGCCAAAGAAACTGACATGTAGAAGATCTCACAGGCTGAGATTTTTTATCCCATTTCTTGATGTGTTTTCTAGAATGATATAAATACTACCAATTCCAGCAGACTGCTTTAGCTGAAAGCTGTCTAAATGTAAAAGTGCTGAGTGGCTCAGGTGGTGTAATCTAAAGCCTTCACCTTATTCATGTAGCACTACTGTGCCAAAATAGTTATTTTCTTTTGCTGACCAGCTCTTCATCTTACAGGCGGATGGAAGAGGTAATAGGTTGCCCTGACACGTGGACTCTATACAGTATATTACTTTGTACAGAAATTATGTTTTAACTCACTCTACAGTACACTCTCACTTACATTTGTTTTAGTCTTTAATGCTTAAAGGACAAATGTGCCTTTGTACAGTTTTTCTTTAATAACTTCCCGCAATCTCCAGAATGCTTCCTGATCTAGCAATGTTCACTACGTGGCCCCACTAGGAGCTGCCCAGATTCTCTTACAAAAATGGCCACTTTGTACTCTGCATAGGGGAAATGCTCCCTTAGGGGCCATTCACACTAGTGACTGAGGAGTAGTAAAACCCCCCAGTTGAGACATGTTTTTAACCACCTCACAACAGCTTCCTCTTTAGCTGCAGAGGCAGTGGCTGGGGGTGTACACATACCATAGTCATGATGCTTTGCTTGGCAGTCAGGACATGAATTATATCTCTTGTCACTTTCGTCGGTCCTAGTGCCCACCAAGCACGACCCATTCCAGTGAATAATAAAAATTCTTGAAGAACCCTCTGCACACTGCTACATACCCTTTCTAGAAAACGTTGCAATAAATAAAACAGAGATTTTAAGTTCACATACACTCACCGGCCACTTTATTAGATACACCTTGCTAGTGCCAAGAAAATATCCCCCATTATACACCATTACACCACTACCACCAGCCCGAACTGTGGATACAAGGAAGGATGAATCCACCCTTTCATGTTGTTTACTCCAAATTCTGACCCTACCATCTTAATGTCGCAGCAATCAGTCTGCTCATTCCCCTCTGACCTCTGACATCAACAAGACATTTTTATCCACATGACTGTCGCTTACTGGATATTTGCTCTTTTTTGGACAGTTCTCTGTAAACCCTACAGATCGTTGTGCTTGAAAATCCCAGTAGATCAGCAGTTTTTTAAATACTCAGACCAGCCCATCTGGCACCAACAACCATGCCATGTTCAAAGTCACTTAAATCCCCTGTCTTACCCATTCTGATGCTCGGCTTTGAACTTCATCAAGTTGCCTTCACCATGTCTAGATGCCTAAATGCATTGAGTTGCTGCCATGTAATTGGCTGATTAGCAATTTTTGTTACCAAGCAATTGAAGAGGTGCACCTAATAAAGTTGCCAGTGAGTGTATATTGCAATACATGTTTAGCCTGGCCAGCTGTTACAATGTAATCCCTCCATGGCCAGTCCCTGCTCTGCTCTGCAAACTAGAAATGTCCCAGGGGATATAGGGGTTGCTTTACAAAAGGCAAATAGACTATGCCCTTTGCAAAATGCAGTTGTACCCTGCAAGTGCAATTGCTCCAGAGCTTAGTAAATTAAGTTAAAAAAAACAGCATTTTTACTTGCATGTGATTGGATGATGGAAGTCAGCAGATATTCTGCTCATTTACTAAGCTCTGGAGCAACTGTGCTTGCAGAGTGCAACTGCACTTTGCAAAGTGCAAAGTCTATTTGTCTTTAGTAAATCAACCCCTAAGTGCCAATATGAGGCAGATAAACAAAAGTTGTAGGAAAGCTACAGGTTCAGGTATGCCCACTGACCAAAAGAAGTAAGATATATTTGTGTTCAAATCCCAATGGCTTTTACATGTATATCAAGTATATCAAGTGCTCAAGGGGTGTGACCATATGTTAAAACTAAAATTTCTGGATGAACACTCTACACACATACCATTTCTGATGATCTCCCTGTGCCTGCGTGGGTTTCCTCCGGGTACTCTGGTTTCCTCCCACACTCCGAAGACATGCTGGTAGGGTAATTGGATCCTGTCTAAATTGGCCCTAATATGTGTATGTATGAATGTAAGTTAGGGACCTTAGATTGTACATCCTTTGAGGGTTAGGGACTGATGTGAATGTACAATATATATGTGTAAAGCACTGCGTAAATTGACAAAACTATACAAGTACCTGAAATAAAAAAATAAATGTGACACACAGATTAGTCCTGTCAATTTAAGAAGGTGCTCCTAACAACGACTCATTATGTGTATAAAAGACACCTGTCTACAGAATCTCTTTCTTGGGCATCACCATGAGCAAGACCAAAGAGCTGTCAAAGGACATCAGGGACAAGACTGTAGACCTGCAAAAGGCTGGAATGGGCTACAAGACCATTAGCAAGAAGCTTGGTGAGAAGGAGACAACTGTTGGAGCAATTATTCGCAAATGGAAGAAATACAAAATAAATAAAATCACCCTCGGTCAGGTCCATGCAAGATTTCACCTCATGGGGTTAGGATGATCATGAGGAAAGTGAAGGATCAGCCTAGATTTACACGGGAGGAGCTTGTGAATGATCTCCTTCACAGTCACCAAACAAACCATTGGAAACACAATACACCGCCATGGATTGAAATCAGGCAGTGCCCTTAAGGTCCCCCTTCTCATGAAGGCACGTGTACATGCCTGTCTGAAGTACTGTACTTGCCAATAAACATCTAAATGATTCCAAAAAGGATTGGAAGAAAGTGCTGTGGTCAGATGAGACCAAAATTCAGCTCATTTGGCATTAACTCCACTCGTCGTGTTTGGAGGAAGAAAAATGCTGACTATGACCCTAAGGCCACCTTCCCTACAGTCTAGCACGGAACTGGAAACATTATGCTTTGGGGTTGTTTCTCTGCGGATAAGTAGAGGCCAGCCTTGCTGCATTGAGGGGCCAATGGACGGGACCATGTATTGTAAAATCTTGGATGAGAACCTTCTTCCCTCAGCCAGAACACTGAAGATGGGTTGTGGATGGGTCTTCCAGCATGACAGCTACCTAAAACATACCACCAGGGCAAGGGGTGGCTCAAGAAGAAGGACATTAAGGTCATGGAGTGGTCTAGCCAGTCTCCAGACCTTAATCCTATAGAACATTTATGGAGGGAGCTGAAACTTTAACTTGCCAAGTGACAGGAAACCTTAAAGATTTAGAGAGGATCTGTAAATAAGATTGGACCAAAATCTCTCCTAAGCTGTGTGCAAATCTGGTAACCAATTACAAGAAATGTCTTACCTCTGTGCTTGCCAACAAGAGTTTCTCCACCAAGTACTAAATCATGTTTTGCTTGGGGATTAAATACTTATTTTACTCACTGAACTACAACTCAATTTATAACATTTGTATAATTTTTTTTCTGAATTTTTGGTTGATATTTAAAATCATTTAAAATACACCTATGATAAAAATTATAGACCCTTCATTTTTTGTAAGTGGGCAAAAATGAATTAAATATTTTTTCACCCAAGAGTCACGTTCACTGAAGATTAATTATTATAACCAACCTTTTCTTTCTCCTAAACTAACAAACTAATATAAATCAATCCTACTGATCTTTATGGCTGTTTTCTACAAACCGTAATGTAATGATCCTAATAAATGTCTTTATACTTTTATATACATACCTTTTGAAATCTCCTATTTTTACCCTCATGAGGATTATGGAGGATTGGCCACAGAAGTGATTGAAAGCTGGGAAGTGGTACTAACTGACAAAGGATATCTTGATAAGCTTGACAATACTTCTTGAGGGTAATTATTCAATTGCACTAGTATTTACATGTATTTTTATGTAGTTTGGTGCACTTATTATTTGTACGGATATTATATTTTCACGTTTAAATCATTTATTTGTAGAAGGTAATACACTATTATAGTTTTATATTTTTTTGAGGTTCACAAATAGTGATAGGAGGATTGGAAGCTCAACACTGGATTAAGAAAGAGTTTCTTGTGGACTATTGATTGGACGTTGATTTTGGACATATATTTTGGGCATTTTTTATTATTATTTTTTAAATTTTTTATTTTTTATTTATTTTTTTTATTTAATTTTTCTTACTTAATTTATTATTTAATTTATTTATTCATTTGTATTTTGTTATTTATTTATTTGTGTTGGGGTTGGAATAGGAGTGATTTATATTAGTTTGTTAGTTTAGGAGAAAGAAATGGTTGGTTATAATAATTGATTTTACTTTCAATGGTGAAAGTGTCACTTTTCTGAAAGGGTTTATTAGAGTGGGTATTCACTAAAGAGTAAGGCGTGCTGAGATATTATTCATTGATTGTTCACCGAAGATTGGAACTCAGTTGGAAAAATGTGTGCATTCTGAGTGAAAATTGTGTAACTCTTGGGCAAAAGCATTTTTTTGACAGCTCCATGTCAATACAGCTGGGTAAGGGCCCGCCCCCTCATGCTTCCAGGACCTAACTAATAAATTTGAGCCCACCTGCAGCCTCACCGTTCCCCTTTTTTCCTCCCATGTGCAGGACCTAGGTGTGCTGCTCTACTGGAAGGTCTAAAGGACTGGCTGTCTGTCCATACCTGTGGGTTTCAGCTGGATGCAGTCCCTGGTGTACAGGCTAAATGACGTATAATCCAGGGGACCCGCTGCTGGTCCTTGGGGTTAGCAGCCTTGTCTGGGGTTTGCTGGGTCCATGTGAAATGGGCAGTGGTGTCAGCAGAGTCTCCTCTAAGCACGCACACCCACGCAGTGCCAGTGTTTACAGCTGGATGCCGGAGGTTAGGTGAGCTAAATGTAAAAATGATTTGTATTCAAATGAATGCTGCATTGCTGGGTATTGTTGTGCCTTGCTCCCTTCAGCTGCTGTGCATAAGCTGACCTCCTTTCACAGATAGTACGCAGGTGCACAAAGTAATACTTTGTCTGTTCACACATGGCATTACCTGTTGGTGGCTTCTCATGTTTGCTTTACTATTGTGTCATTATGTCAACCCCCCTCAAAAGACCAGAATTCCCACAGAAGGTAGAGGAGTCACCTGTGGATGACTACTGTATCCAGCATTGCCTCTTGAAGTATAGGACATCCCTTTAATATTTGTTTGTGGTCTCCAGTTTCTAAAATAAAAAAAAGAGAAGGTATTTATGATGTCAACAATTCCCTTGGATGGTTTGTGTACATTGCAGAATATTATTGTAATTCTGATGCAGATTCCTACCTTTTTGTTGCTTTTATTTGAAGGGTTATCTGCTTTGGCAATGAGAAGCTGCCTAGTCTTCCCAGGTGAAGCATCCCTCTTCAGAGTTTCCAAAGAGGACGACGTGGACAGACATGACTGCATGAATATTGCTTTGTTCAAGTAACCAAGGATAAAGATGAGGCTAATACACTCTAAAGGAATGTTTTCACTCAAACTGTGAAAAGGTTATCTGTTCTATCAATGAGTCTCCTAGCCTTTTAGGCAAACAATCCTCCTCAGAATCTTCCAAAAGAAGATCCAGGTGAGCATGTCTGTGTGAGCCCTACTGGTTTAAACAACCAGGGATAAAGAAGTTGACACCTAACAATTTATCACATTCATTGACCATGTGGTCAATACATCCTAAAGAAGTTGCTTCCACTCACCTTGTGAAGAGGTCATATATTCTGTCAATCAGCAACCTCAGAACCTTCTCAGTCAAATCAACCCTTGCCAGATTCATCCAACAACATGAGAACAAACATAACTGTATGATTCCTGCTTTGTTTAAGTAGACAGTGATTAAGAAGATGATGGTAACCAAGTTGTCACAATTAATTAAGCATGTGGTCAAGCCACTCTAAAGGAATTACTGAATTCACCTTCTACAAGGGCCATCTATTCTGGCAGTGTCCAGGCTTCCTTTAGGGCCATTATAACTGGTTTCAGAGCCTTTTCAAGCCAATCAGTCCTCATCAGTTCTTCTTAACAAGAAGATGAGGACGACCTTTGTCCAAGTTGTTGATTCCTCCTTTTGTAAGGTTGATGAAATTCCTTTACATAGAAGCAAAGCTAGGGAAGCATTTCAAGTGCCTCCAGAGGACGGCTTGAGAATTCTCTTATGGTAACTGAATCAAGTGCCTGTTCTACAAGATTGGAGCATGTTGGCACAGTAGGATGTCAAGGGTTTTGAATCACCCCTTTGGTCGGTGTATCCCTTATGGGATTGGCCAGATACATGACTTTTAGAAGATGCTGTGGCCTTCAAGGATGTACTCAATAACTGCATTGTTCTTGATCTTGGAAGGTGTTGTATGAATTAATAGTGGTTAGTTTGACTTCCTGCCTCAAGATGAACTTCTTTAAAGGAGACTGGAGTTCAAAAGTCCGTTTCCACGATTACTCCAGAGAGGCTACTGCATTTCTGACTGGGAGTCAAAGAAAGAGCCAGCACATAATCCAAGAAGTCAGTGAAGAGCTTCATGTCGGGAAGCTTTCTGGTATTTTGGGAATTGTGCCATCCATACATGTCTTATGGGCATTCGGTGCTTCCTCTTTGGACACAGGTACAGCTTTTTTGAAGGACACATAGTCACTCAAGGCAAGCATTTCAGGTCCTATTTGGGAGATCTTTCATCCTTCACATCTCAGATCCAGCAGGTCAGGTAGACTAAGTTGAAGTCTCACTAGCTATCAGTTTGGGTTTCTGGACTAGTAGCAGTCAGTGGGCCTATGTCAGAAGATATGGATTACACCATGTATGGAAGCAAGCCAAAACTTGTAGTTGGACAACCTAGTGACTGGTGGTGCAGTAAAACACCAGCAAATTAGGAGTTAAGAACTAAATATCAGGCTCTCCTAGCCTTCAGTGACCTCATCCAAGGTGGACCTGTCCTGTTCTTAGTGCCTCCCCCTTGAAGGAGGTTTCTCTGATTCTAGAGTTGGCCCAAGTCAATATCATGCAGCTATCTGCTGCCTATGTGCCCAATCTGAGGAATCTTTAGGCAAGCAATTTTTCCAGGACAATACTGGACAATATTGAATGGCCTAAACTGCCACAAGACTTTCGAGAACTAACAATCTTGGTAATCACTTCCAGAGGTAAACCTGCTCACATCCTCAGTCAACACCAAGTTGCTTTCTATTCCAGGGTCCAGCATCCACAAACAATGGGGTGGAGGTGCTGATTGCAGAGTGGATCTCCAGGACAGCTTATGCCTTTCTGCCTCTCTCTTTGATTCTCAGCTTACTGCTGAGGCTTTGGCAGGGGAATGTGATAGTTCTGGTGGTGATCCCAGATTGGTTGAAGCGGCCTTGGTACCCTCTGCTCCTCCTAATGTGAGCCAAGGATCCACTCCCTCTGCTGGTAAGCAGGGATTCTCCAAAGTCACATTCATCCAACACCTGACAGGCTCAAGCTCGAGAGGCAGAGGCTAATAGTTCACGGATGCTCTGTAAATGTTGTGAATACTCATATGTAAGCAAAGAAGAACAACACTAACAGTGCCTATAGTAGAATATCACATAAATTTACAGGATTGCTGCTGATCAAGGTTTTACACTATTCACAAGTCTGTCAAATTCTGAAGTTTCTGTAAGCAGGGCTTGACTAAGGTTTATGCAAAGGTTTATGTAGCCCCTTGTGGTACCTCTTGCTGAAAACTGCTTTCCTGGTGGCAATTACATCAACCAGAAGAGTGTCCGTATTAGCAGCCCTGGGGTTTAAAGAACCATTTCTTACGTTCATCCCGGATAAAGTGGTACTCATGCTGATGCTCAAGATCATGTTTAGGTGGCCTTTAGAGTCCATATCCCTCTTGGGGAGTACCCAATAAGTTAGCTCATCAGTTGTGGGTCAAGCTTTAAAATTCAACATCAAGGTGACATCATGCATCAGGAAGTTGGAGCACTTGTTTGTCATTCCAGGTGGAGAATGTAATGATCTTATGGCTTCCAACAAGGTTACTGCCTCCTGGTTGGTGAAGCTCATCTCCTTGGCCTACAAGGTGAAAGTGTTGGCTGTGCCAGAGGGATCACTTCACTGTCCACCCAAAGTGTCTTGACCTTGTGAGCGGCAGCAGGTTGGATGTTCCCAGACACCATCTTTAAGGCAGCTACGTGGCGGTCAATATATACATTCATGGCTCATTACTGTGTAGAAGCAGTCCTAATGACAGTTGAGTTTTGCAGAGGCATCCTGGCTTCTGCTTTTTAGCCAGAATTGAGGAGCGTGAAGCATTATCCCTTCCCTGTGTGGCTAGTTAGTTCCTAGCTGTGCTGACATGGAGCTGTCAGGAAAACGGAAAATTGAATGACAGATACTGTAATTTTCCTTTCCTGACAGGCTTCATGTCAGCACAATTCCTACCCAGCTTGGTAGAACTAGTTACAGAATGCTGAGGCTGCAGGTGGGCTCAAATTTATGAGTTAGGTCTTGTAAGCATGGGGGAGGGTGGGGCCCTTACCCAGCTGTGCTGACATGGAGCCCGCCAGGAAAGGAAAATTACGGTAAGTATCTGTTATTCAATTTGCCGTTATAAATAGACCCCTGTGTTGTCAAGCATGTCTGCAATTCATTTCCCTGTCCTCCTCGAGAATAAATATTTTTATTTGCAGGCAAGAAGGGTAAGAGAGATAAAGTATTCTGTCAGTGATAATGTACAAAAATAAACACTTATTGCAGTTAAATATGATGTTTCAATTATGCAACATTTATCCCTGAAAAATTACCCAGTAGCGGAAATGTGCGTTAACTATGGTAATGAGCAATGAAGTGACAGAGTAGGGTGCCTGAACAGTGTGATTTAAAAAAAGCAATGGCCTTTGCACAGACGTTGTAATATCTCAGATTTATTTTAAACTCCAGATTTCCCACCGATTATTTGGAGCAAGTCTAGAATTTTTTTTCTCCGCATTTTATTATGTACATGACCTCAATCTACTATTCCCACTTGCACTACAGCTTGTAAAAATGCCTGCCTGACCCATTTTCATCTGCGCTTCTGTTCCCTGGAGCCTTCTCCTACGGAAAATTAAGATATTCTCCTGGCCATAACCACCGCTTTCAGCTGAAAAGTGTCTTAAAGGACATAGTAGCTTATTTCAAAACATGATGTAATGAGTATAACTAGGCTACAGCCCAAGGCAACCCATCAGGTTATGTTTTCTGGAACAGTTTTTAAAGGAAACATTTGATTGGATGGTGTTACCATACATAATCCTAGTCAACATAGTCAAAATGTAAAGGAGAAACTCAACAGAGAAGACTGCTGATTTTGCTGATGTCACTAATGTAACGCACCTCCAAAGGAGCCGTTGAGAAAAAGTGGATTCCTTCCCCATTTTCCTGTTTTCTCTGGCTCAATAACAGTCTAGGGTGTGTCTTTTTTATGCTTTATTGCAGATTAACTTGGATGTTGTGAAGGGAGCATGGGATACCCCAACAATACTGAACTAGTAGAAGACACTTCTCTTCTGCTCTACCACTGAGTCACAAGCAGACCACATAGATGAGATAGAGTTCCTGATAGTATCACTACTGAGTAATGGCTAGTGCCTTTTTTTTATGCTAATAGTTTTTATTGAGTTTAAGAAAAAGGAGCAAGACATCATACGGCAAAATAATATAAACTGTAATCACTCAGAATTACACAGACTTGTAGAATTAGCCACACAGGGCTTAAAGCAAGCAGGGTGAACTAATTACATTACAGTATTGCTCCAATTCATTTGCAATCAAGGAACATCAGTATAGTAACAGCAATCGACCCATGGTTTCCATGCCATCAAAGGGATGTCAAACCTATACAATAGCCCCTTTCCAAATGAATAATTGACATTTACTAAAGCCATAACTTCAGAAGGATTCAATGCTAGATCTCTTCTCCAGTTCCTTGCAAGAGCATGTTTAGCTGCTAAGTGTATATGTACTATGATCGTTATAAAGGCATAAGGGAAGCGATTTATACCCAGGTGTAAAATGTCCAAAGCTGGATCTGGATGTGTTAGAACACCAGAGAGATGCTATTGAAAGTCTTCCTCCAGAAGTTGGTGAGGTTTTTGCAGGACCAAAATATGTGAAGTAAATTTCCAATTTGTCCAGAACCTCACCAGCATAAGGAAGAGATAGACTCAGAAAATTTTGAGAGTTGGTAAGGAATCAGGTACCTCCAGGAGATTAAATTTTGGGTCAATTCCCAATGGTTGATGCAATGTGATACAAAGTAATTGTATCGAAATGTCATAGACCATTGGGATGGAAAGTAGGAGTTTTTAAGGTTTGCCTTCCACTTTAACGTGGGAGGTGTTTTAGCAAAAAGCATTTTGTGTTGAAGGGAGTAATAGAATAGGAAGATACTTTTCCTGGTGCTGAGAGGGGAAGTAAGGAATTGTCAGATTGTTGACAGAATTGATATTTGAGGAGGTGGATGTTTGGTTAAAAATGTCAACACTCTGATGTGGTTATAGTGGGATGCTTTTAGTATCTGTGGACTTTGGGGAATTGTTGTGGAGAAAATCATCCACTCAGTTTATACCCACTGCAACCCATTATTTGATTGAGAGGTAGGTAATAAGAATTTAAAGAGTTTCAATAGGGAAGCGAAGAGCATGTTGGTAGGGTCCCTGAGCCCTTTGTAGGGATAAGGCTCTACAAGCCTATAAGGAGGACCTCATTGTAAGCGAAAGGGATTGTATGCCCAGTGATTTCCAAGTGTCTGCCCACAAAATTAGGGGTAAACTAGAGGTCCAGCCAAAGGTGGACAGGTGTGACAAGAAACCAGTGTTTAAGCTGAGCCAGTTATGCAGTGGTCTGGACCGGCATGCGTGCCTTTTTTTTGAAAAACATAGAACTGTACACAGTCACTAGGGCTCTGGCTTCAGGTCAGTACTCGCAATTCCACAGGATCATCTGTTGCCTTCTCCTGATATCCTCTTCAGTGAGGGAGAATCAACTCACAATACCACATCATAGCTGGACTGCCTCCTCTACTTTAGCAAGCTCTCTGGATCAAAATCCCAGGCCAGACTTTAAAATAGGCTACCCATCTATGTTACAGCTGGGACCTTGATGACCCTCAAGCAGCATTCCAGTAGGTTGCCCTTAGGGGCAGAGGCCCCTTAGGCTGGGGACTGATCTTGCAGGACTGGACTCAGGACCCATTCACTCCTGCTACAGGCCTCAGACTAATTATGGGCTTTCCAGTCACCTACTGGGCATACCTTCCCAGGGATTGGATGGGTCCCCATACATATTAAGACTGCTCTTCTTTCTTTCCTTCCACTGTGATTCTAAAACCCCCTAGCATGCAGGGGAATAATCAGACAAGCAGCCTGTGAAATACAGAGAAGACTAAAGCAATCAATGACTTCTCCATTGGCTACAGAGGAGCTCAACTATATTTACCTAGGATTCTAAACCTTAATTAGGAGGGTGCTGCATCAAATTAACAGAATTAAAGTGTATAAACCCTTAAAGCAGAGCTTCACGTAAAAGTGAAAGTTCCACTCGCCACTCACCCCCCCCCCCCCCCACCCACCACCACCACCACCACCACCACCACCATTATTGAAATTTTTCTTTTTTTTCTGAGAATGGGTACCTTTTTTTGACAGGTACCTGATCCCATTTCAACATTTTTTACCTACATGAGAATAGCGGAAATTCAGGACACCCCCTTCCCACTTCCAACCTCCTAGGACATGTCACATATCCTAGGAGGCTTCTAGACCATCCTGAAAGCACAGAACTCTCTTGCGCATACATAATGGAGAGCCAGTTGTGAAGCAGCAGAAAGTCACAGCCAGCTTTTTTTTAAATGACGGTCATTTTTTTTTAATTACCGTAGCTCCTCTAACAGTGAACATCCTTTACTTGCTTCCTTTTCGTCTGTTAAATCTACCATTTAAAGCATTATGTAATATCTGTTTGCTAAGTGCATAAAAAAAACCTCTTTGTGTGCAAAGCTCAAGCACAAGGAGGAGGAGAGAGGAGTGGGGATCAGGGCGGCTATGAGATATGATCTCTTCTCCAATCACAAAATGCTTTGTATTGCCTGTAGAAAAAAAAAAGAAGTTTTGTGAATGGGAAAGGAGAGAAGAGGTGGGGATAAGACTGGAGCCCTTTACTGCACTAGCAGCTGCTCTCATTCCTGCAGCACCCAGGAGTACAGTGCTTTGTATAGAAGGCGGCTTGTAGCAAGGTATTAAATTTACTCTTACTAGCAGCCATCTGCATGTAGTATACATAGTATTAGGGATAACTAAAAAAATTATAAACTAATATTTTCCTGGAGTTTAGCTTCAATTGAAAAATAGGCAGCATAGTCAGTACATTACTAGGGACTAGTGCTCTGGATAAAGTTTATAGTTGTAGCAGTAATATTAATACTAATAATAACCATAATAATATTTTATGTTATAACAAAATTTTGATGCTCTTGCACACAATTACTCTACAGTATATCCCTAATACAAACTTTTTTAAAGCCCATCTCCAGGAAAGAAAATGTTTCCGCATGCAGTGGATCGGTACCCGTGCTGCACAGGTTAATGTCCATTTATTTCTAGGGGAGAAGAGAGAAAGGAGATATACTTACCTGATTCTCCAATCCTCCCAGCATAAGACTGATTCAGCACCCACGTGCTCCAGCAATCTTGAGTTGAGGACTCTTCCTGACTTCATCAAGCCCAGAGCAGGCTCCATGTTCCACTTTTTCCAGTGGAAAGAAGGATTGGGTGAGTATAAGCTTTCTCCTCACTCCTAGACAAAATGAGCAGTTGACCCATGCAGTGCTGGCACTGCCCCACTGCATGGGAAAACTTTTTTTTTCCCCGAGTTGGGCTTTAAGTTTTAACGTCTTTACATATTTTTGTAGAACTAAAAACCTCAGCTGCCCTTTGAGGTTTGAGCTTAGCAGAACCTCTGGGATCTTTGATTGCATTAATCATACAGGGTTCATTTTATAAGTTCAAAGGTCAATAAATCTACACTGATAACACAGCTAAGCAAATGCTTTATATTGCACATAGCTGGATCCATGACTAACAACACTCCTGAGGTCTTCAGCCCTTCTATACTTGAAGCTTCATATTTTTTGTTTTTCTTAACAGCATCTATAATGATCTTCTTACCACAGGTCCCATAGCAGCCAAATGGGCTGCTATGTCTATTGTTATGCCATTGGCTTTATATATTATTAATTGAAAGCTGGATCAATGTCCTCATAGGGTATATTATGGATTTTCATATATATTTATGCAAAAATCACATGCACTGTTGTAAATCCTGTTAAATATAAAACAAAAGTATGCAATGGCAGGATATCTGGTTGACAGTAAAAAATAAACATGTCAAGGGTATCTAAACTATGGTAAAAAAAATTCTCTGAGATTATGAATTACTGCTGTTGCACACTGCCACAGTATTTGGAGCTATTGTGTTTCGTTTACAATGCAACTGCCTCTTCTGCTCAATACCTACTATGACTGCAGGAGTGAATGGCAGGCATTTAGTGGTGCTTGCACAAACCTTAAACTATTTTCCAAGCATTTCAGGAGACATAAATCATGGGTGCTTCAGCTCAAACACTCCCCTGCAGTACTAGCTTGCCCTACCTCTACTACCCCCTGACCTTCCTGTTGGCTCATCTCTAGAAAGGGTGACCTTACTGGCCAATAATAAGGCGCTGGAGGTAGAAGATGCAGGACAGTTATATTTGCATATCAGATCCATAAATCTGGTGTCACTAAAGAAGACTTTTGAAGGCATGGTGCCTGTATTTAAATCCTGCCAACAACTCAGAAAATGCACAGCATCATTCTTCAAGCTATGATCCTACCAATGCTCAGAAATGGCACACTTTCCTCTGTGATAAGAATGCACAAAAAGTTTACACAAACCCAGTGGAGTTTGCAGAATTTATTCATTGGAATTTCACCTCTTCCTGCTTCTGCACATCAAACAGATCACTTGAAAACAAACGAGGAAGATTCAGTGGAACAGAGAGGAGAGGAGCCAATAAAAAAGACATCAGAAGTAGATGCATCACAGGTTTATAGACAAAAGAATGAAAAAATGAAAGCTGCTCAAGTAATTTAAAGCATACATGCATGATTCTCCAAAAACAATATATATACTGTATATATATATATGCCCAACAAATCAGCAAAGATGACCTATTTAATCTGTTTCCACATTTTGGTTGCCGACATTTTAAAACAGTGACATTTGCACAGACACATCAAAATTCCCCTTTAAGGTGCTATCCAACCTACTACCAACAGTGAAACAAATTTATGATACGACAAGAAGAGTAGCTTGAAAGTCACCCCAGTACAGGGGCAGACTGACAACTCATGGGGCCCCTGGGCAATAGGGGATCATGGGGCCCCTGTGTCCTTACCCAAACTCAAAAAAGCCTATGAAAAAGGTACCAGGGGCATCTCATGGGGCCCCTTACTGACCCCGGGCCCTCGGACAGTGCCCAGGTTTCCAAATGGTCAGTCCGCCCCTGCGGCCCAGTACTTTCTCCGCTGCATGTTATATAAGCCTACACATAATAAAATACAACTGAAGACTTTTAAAGTGCATGAACACAATGCAACAAAAATGCAACTATTTGTGTACTTTTTGACAAACACATTGAAAATCTATGTGCGTGTGCACCAATTTTAACTAGCCAATGCATCCAATTAAATTATCTTTAGTTTAATGCCACTGACATATGGTATGAGAAATATTTTAAAATATTTATGTCTTAAAAGTGTCTTCTGCAATATTGCAATACATATATATATACTATATATATATATATATATATACATATATATATATATATATATATAATATAACACAGTCCTTGGATCTCTAGCTATTCTGAAGCTACAATTACAAGCATATACAGTACTAGCGAAAGGAATTCTTATAGTTCTATATCTAGAGCAAAGCCAAAATCTGTCAGCTCTTCGACCAATTCTATAGAGCTATGAAAAACCTCATAGTGAGCCTGTAGCCATGTTATAGACAAAAAAATGTATACACTTTTGGCAAGCAGTAAACCAACTTTAGAACAAGCCCTCGCTGAGCTCTGTAGCTGTAGACACTGTAGTGCAATTCATCCCCAAAATCCACAGGGGAGGTCCTTCATTTTGTTCTCTCAGCAGCTCAATTTCACCCTCCCAGCAGTGACTCAGCAGATCAGCTCAGCCTGCCTCCACCTCTATAAGCAGTGACTCAGTAGCTGAGCTCCCCCAGTGACCTGCACTACCAGCAATGACTGAGCAGCTCAGCTTGCCCTATAGCTTTTGGTGGGTGCAACTGCCTGCTAATCGGGGCCCATCCAAGTAAATGGGGCCACGCTGCAAGCACCCCACAATTGCATGCTTCTGTGGGGTTCAAGGGGTTAAAGCAGGTGGTGAGAAAGCAACACAATTCTGCCCGCTTTAACTCCTTGTTTGCTGTACTGCACACGGTTGCATGGCACTTGTGGAGTGTCAATTACAAAAAACCTCCTGCGCTCACAAGGACTCCTACCCTATAACCATATTCTGCTGACACTAAGCTTATACCCAAAATAAGTGAATAAACAGTGCAAAAATTATGAGTGCAGCGCTAATTAGTATCTAATGGAACCGTAATACAATATATACTCAATCCCCAAAATAAATCCAAGATACTCAATACATATACAGTGTCATGCATGTATTCCCTCATGGGGAATATCTCGTGCAGAAACGTGAAAATAAAGTAATATATACTACAATAACATATATACTAATAGTAAACAGTGCCACACAAAAAGTGCACAAAGGAATAAACGATAGTTCACATACGAGAAAAGTCCAAAGTTAATAATAATAATACTGATGATGCTGTGCTTAATGATGAACTTCACACTCCACTCTTCATGCAAAATTATGTGCAGTGTACGTGATTCACACGTGACAATCCTTCACAGCCAAAATGCCCCCTCACCTCCTTCCCTAGACCCCAAGGGGCCAGCACGCTTTCAGGATCACACGATCCTATCAGTATGGATCACTCTCTAGAAAATATCTTCCTCCTCCAGCGTCCACCAGTTTAGCAGCCAGCTCCTCCCAGGGTCATAGTAAGACACAAGCAGAGACCCTCCATAGTGCAACCAGTAATTTTATTGGTAATAGGTATAAAAAGTAGATTTCCACTCACAAAATGATGAATCTTCCAGCCTCCTACCACATGCTATGGGTGTACTGCATGGGTAATACACAGGGTGTTCCAATATGGCCCCCACGCCGGAAATGACGTCACCGGAAGCTCCTCCCCACGTACCGACTAGTTGCGTCACGCCCACTTTGTGACTTCATCAGGGTCCCTGATGAAGTCACGAAGGGTCCCTGATGAAGTCACGAAGTAAATTCCGTGCATGCGCGGTAAACAATATAAGCCGGTGACGCCATCTTGGCCCGCTCACGCATGAGTAGTGCATACGGCAGCGGCCATTTTATCGGTTATCACGGCTCAGGATAGACGATGTCATGTCTATTTATAAAATAAATAATCTCGCATCTCCTCCTTATCTAAACCAGTATCCAGGAAGCTAAAAGGTATTCCATAATAGGATGGATAATGGCAGTAAGGATGCTGAATGGTATTGATCATATTACTGCAGTATTGAGTTTTTATAGGAATGACCCAGACTCCATTAGAGTGGAGTCCACTCCATTAGAGATTAAGAGATTAAAAAAGGGGGGGGGGTCCCCCAGGCCAAATATCACTAATAATGGAGGTGCAATCAAAATGTCATTCAGAGATTATACACAGTAAATGCAATTTAAATAATAGTTGATAGAGAGTAAAAATAAATAAATAATTATAAATAGTAGAATCATGACCACAACTAACAAGTGAGCCGGATAGCTTACATTCCAGATCACGACCTACAGGCTGCTGACCCCCGATTTAGAGTTTTCCCAAAACTCCCCATTTACTTACAGTCCCAGTTCAGCTTGACATTGAGCATTGAGCAATATGTCTGTGTCTAACAATGGTCTGTTACATTGAACAAAAAGTGTATGCAATGCATAGGCTCTGAACTAGCTGTTGTTCTAACACATACACCACCCACAAAGCAAGCAATATTTTCCATCTGTCAGAATAAGATATTCAAATTCTTAGGCTCCATGCACACGGGGCGTTTTGATAACACTGGTAACATTAGCTGTGTAAAGTCACGTTAAAAAAGTGAGTTTTTCAGCTTTTTTTAGCGTTTCTGCATTAGTGTTTAGCAGAGTTTTACCACGATTAGCGGCGTTTTCCCACGCTTATCCACATTTGTGTTTTCTAGTAGTTTTTTTTTACCAAAAAAATTTGGGGGGTACAAAAAAGTCCAAAAATGCCGGTTTGCAGCGGTTTACCATGTTTTTCAGCGTTAGAGCTAAAAAAACTCCTCTAGAAACCCACTAGTCCTGGTTTTTTTTTCCAGTCAATAAACGTCCCAGCCAAAAAATGTTGACTACAGCCTATGTGTGCATGGACACATACGATAACATGCTGGGGGTTTACTAGCTGTAGAAATAAATGTCAAAAGCCAAAAACAGCTGCTGTAAAAACTTATAGTCACTACTACCACTCTGGATAGTGTATAGTATATACTGTAGGCGGCAAGTGATTTAAAATTAGCATTCATTCAAAATTGATATATCACATTTGGATGGACTGACCCTTTAAATCTGCCAAATACCATTGCAGCAATCATGTATAATTGTGGCAGATTAATAGTCACTGGATACCAAGCTTACCTACAGTAGTTGTTGGATTGTGCTAAACAGGCTAACTGCATTTCAGACACAGAATTACATTTCCACAGACTGCTGCCATTCTTCATGATTTCAAATGAAAACTCCTGTCTGAATTTCACTCTTCAGTCTGGTATTGTACTATAGGCTGAGGACATCAGATTAAGCAGTCATGAATCTGACAACAGTGTTGAACATCCGATATGCCTGTTTACTGATCAGTTCACCCTTCAACAAGGTATTAGGTTCACTGAGCAACCTGGAGAATTTCATCCATAATAAATGTCCTGAAGCCTGGTTAAATTTCATGTGGCTGTACTGCAGACCTGTGAAAAATGGGTTGGGTTGGTTTGAGGTTACATGAATTAGAATGATAAAATTATATTGTTCATTTCACTAAAACATGAGTACATCATCCATGCTCAGGGCTGGATTTAGATAACTGAAGCCTGTAGGCAGACAAGAGTTGGCTCCCTAATCAACACCCCCTGTTGGGATTACTTATTTTTCAATTCATTGTTCTCCTGGTCCTAACCTACCTTAGAATTTTGCGATAATATGTAAATAACTTTATATGAGATGACATTTCCCACTGATGATGGCAAAATCATATATAGCCATCCCTTCAGACTTTGCCAAGAATAGGAATATTTTCCTACTGTGTCCAAAGATGAATCCAGCAGTGTATGCTTCTTTCCATTTATATAGGCACATCTGCACTCCTTTTTAGCTGTACTTGCTTCTGCAGTATGGCTGCAGTCAATTCAAGTCTATAGGGTGTCAGTGAGCAGCCTGGTACCACATTTTTACATACTGGGCTACAGACAGCACTGGAGGCGGTAGCCATCAAATAGGGTAAGTAGGAGGTAAGTAGAAGTAGGGGTGGAGGTGTCTCAGTTGATAATATTGGAGGGTATAGGGACTAAGGGCACAGGAATTTTTGTAGAAAGGTTAACTTGCATTTTAAAGTAAACATGTGCTTATCACATGCATCGCAAAGCAACAGATTCCCTTTAATGTCAACACCTATCACTAATTTGCTTCCTTTTCTAGCTCTACCACCTCTTCACCCACTGGAGCATGGCAAAAAAGCCCCTAATCTCCAGATTAAAGCAGGGCTAATAATTCTCCCCCTACTCCCAGGGGCGGACTGACAACTCATGGGGCCCTGGGCAATAGGGGATCATGGGGCCCCTGTGTCCTTGCCCAGACTCAAAAAAGCCTATGAAAAAGGTACCAGGGGCATCTCATGGGGCCCCCTACTGACCCAGTGCCCGAGTTTCCAAATGATCAGTCCGCCCCTGCCTACTCCTATATAACAATGGTGGGTTACTAAAGGCCTAAAACTTTATAATATAGTATTATAGTAATATCTTATACATGCAAAGGTACTGTACAAATTAGCCTACTGCATAAAATCCTTCAAATGTGAGTCCTGCTCAACTAACTGAAAACAGGAGATTGTCGACCAGTAATCCCATTGTACAGCATATAGTCAATGGTTGGGGTGCTTCCTAGATGAGGAACCCTCTTTCTTGGAGATCTGGGCTTATTATACACTGTTTAGGTGAAGAGCACTAATTATCCTGCCTGCAAGTAATGATTTTTTTGAGTGAAAATTGTATAGTAAGGATTGAGATGGTTGCGCTACACTAATTATGTATGCAGTAAATATTGATCCAAGCATTACCACATTGGAAGTCACATGCTTCACTATAGCAAGAAATATAGAGGGGTAGATTTACTGAAACTGGAGTACTCAGAATCTGGTGCAGCTGTGCATGGTAGCCAATCAGCTTCTAACTTCAGCTTGTTCAATTAAGCTTTGAAAAGAAATGGAAGCTAATTGGTTTCTATGCAGAGCTGCACCAGAATTTGCATTCTCTAGTTTTAAAAAATCAACCCCGGAGTATTTGCACCAGCTGAAGTAAAGGAAGGAGCAAAAAGTATAAATGAGTCAGGGGAGAGCCTTCACTGGCCCTAAATAGGCAAAGTGAGTGTCTCTTTACGCACCACCATATTTAAAATATAGAAACTAGAATGGATTCTTCTGAGCATGTTTTAGAGCAGTGGTTTCCAAACTGTGGCCTGCGGGCCTGATGCAGCCCTTTACATGCCTTTTTCCAGCCCTTGGGACACTATTCTCCCCACTTACATCAGTGATGGGGCACTATTCCTCCCACTGATATCAATGATGTGGTACTAGTCATCCCACTGATACAAATGATGGGGCACTATTCCTCCCACTGTTACCAATGATGGGGCACAATTCCACCCCTCACTGACACCAATGATGGGACACCATTCCTCCCACTGATATCAATGATGGGGCACTATTCCTCCCACTGACACCAATGATGGGGCACTATTCCTCCCACTGTTACCAATGATGGGGCACAATTCCTCCCACTGTTACCAATGATGGGGCACTATTCCTCCCACTGATACAAATGATGGGGCACTATTCCTCCCACTGATACCAATGATGGGGCACTATTCTTCCCACTGATGTCAATGATGGGGCACTATTCTTCCCACTGTTACCAATGATGGGGCACTATTCCTCCCACTGATGTCAATGATGGTGCACTATTCCTCCCACTGTTACCAATGATGGGGCACTATTCCTCCCACTGATGTCAATGATGTGGCACTATTCCTCCCACTGATGTCAATGATGTGGCACTATTCCTCCCACTGATGTCAATGATGGGGCACTATTCCTCCCACTGTTACCAATGATGGGGCACTATTCCTCCCACTGATACCAATGATGGGACACTGTTGCTCCCACTGATACCAATGATGGGGCACCATTTCTCTCACTAATACCAATGATGGGGCACTATTCCTATACTTAATATTTTTTTACTCCCACTGACCACAAAGTCTGAGGCATTTTCTACTCCCACAGTTCAGCCCACCTAAAGTCTGAAGACCGTAAACTGACCCTTTGATTAAATGTTTGGAGACCCTTGTTTTAGAGAGTCTTAGTCTGGTTCCATACATGGTTAGACCTTAATCATCCTCTGTTCTTTCTTATTTCTTTTCAACATCCTTGAAATTCATAAAGCTGATGGGACATGAAGTAACCATAGAAAACAAAAGGACATTATTCACTGTACATAACATATATGTGTTAGTCCTTTATTTAATTTATTTAAAGAAGTTGTCTGTAGAAAATGTTTCTCTCTGCTTCAACATTTGTCTTACTAACAAAAGTGACACCACTTAGAGAAGTGTTTCATAATCTTTTCAGTTTTCATGGACAATATTGGGAACAAAGTGTCAGGATGCATTGTACATACTTTCACATAAACAAAGATATTTGTTTTCTGCTTACCTTGATTTTCATGATCTTTTGTTCGACTGTATTGACCTTTGCTTCTATTGCATTTTCTTTAACTGGCATGTTCTGTAATATGGCATTAGGAAGTTTTTTTCATATCATAATCTCAGAGCAGATAGAAGGTTTAATAAATATGTCATGTTTATTGGATTTAACAGGTATTATTTATACTAAACAATGATTACAATGATGTTGAAGTGATTAAAGCGGAACCCTAGGAAGATATAAAAATGATTGCCGCGTTCACAATGCTTCTCTTCACACCCGTGGCAAAAACTATCCAAGATATCATGATCAGTTGGTGGCAACCTATTCAAGCTAATGAGGAAGTGCTGCAAACACTCTATAATAATGTGCGTTGCACATGTGGGGTTTTTTTTGGCAAAAATTAGGTTAAAACAAGTGGCAAGGAGGCCACACTCCCAACTGGAGTGTAGATGAACATGTTGAATGGCCTCAGCCAGCGTTGCTCCACAAACCATGCCCGCTGATGCATTTTTCCTGCCCACTGGGGCTTGGTCACAGAGGCTGATTGACTGGGGCTGTGGGAGCTGCTGCACACAGAAGGATTTTACCTTCATGCATAGAATTCATGCAAGTAAAAGACCTTCAGCCTTTAAAACCACTTTAATAGAAGTTGCACAAAGGGGCAATCATTTTCATGTGCAAACAAGAAACATGCTAATAGGAGTAGAGAGCAGAGTGAAAGAAAGATGAGCTTATGACTGCGCTGCTTCTCCTTTCACTGTCCAGTCACTGGCTGGGGCAAGTGTAGGACGATCTGGGCTCAGAGAAGGTTGGTTAATGATGCTGGTCATCAGAACGAGGATGTCTGGTGGCAAAAAAGTACTTCCAGGTAATCTCTGGATTAAGGATGAATATACTACAGCAAAGCTGGTTTTGTTTGTTTTATCCCGTAATGGAATATATCTGCTTATCTTTTTATTCTTGTCTGGATTTCTGCTTTAAGAAAGAGAAAGTTATTAAAAGAGATGTTTTGGATTGCTAGAGGCTTTCACAATTCACCAAATTTAACAGTAATTCCTTTTCCACTAATTGGATGGATACTTCCTCTTTAATTAACCATTTGGTGTTTACTGCTACAGTGCAGCCCTGCTGTGCAGAATCACATATACATACATGATTCTGCTTTTCCAGGTGGGGGCATGAATTATCAAACACAGATCTATCTGCTGACAGTGGAGATGTACCGTTTTTTGTCAGGGAGACAAAAACTGTCACATCCCTTAGTAAAACAGCACACATTACACATAGTTAGGCACACAGTTAACCCTTTGACTGTCCCAGATTAGAACTCCTTCCTGCCCAATTTCATTAGTACCGTTTTAGTCCATTTTATTAGCACTGATTACTGTATTAGTGTCACTGGTGATGTCAGTGTCACTTAGCCAGTGTCAGAATGCCCACCGTACTATCGCAGCCCGCTATAAGTCACTGATTGCCACCATTACTAGTATAAAAACAAACTTTTTAAAAAAATCAGTATATATGCCATCATTTATAGATGCTACAACCTTCATGAAAACCAATTATCATACACTTACTGGGATTTTTTTTTTAACCAACGGAAAGTAGCAGATTACATTTTCGCCTAAATTTATGAAGAAATTTTTATTTTTTTTAATTTTTATTGGATATGTTTTATAACAAAAAGTAAAAATGTTTTTTTTTCAAAATCTTTGGTCTTTTTTTATTTTTCAGCGTAAAAAATAAAAAAAACCCAGTGGTAATTAAATACCACCAAAATATAGCTCTATCTGTGTGAAAAGAATGATAGAAATTTCATTTGTGTACAGTGTTGCATGACCACGTAATTGTCAGTTAAAGTAGCAAAAAATGGCCTGGTCATGAAGGGCGGTAAATCATCCAGAGGGCAAGTGGTTAATGCTCTCTGAATATTTGAAGCTCAGCTTTAGCCAAAATGTTTTATTCAGATCAAGGAAGGGCCACAGAGCGTCTGTTATTGGAAAAAGTTTAGGTTTTATAAAAATGTTAGGTAAAGGGTAAATCCTTTGTTAGAGTTTTATTGATGTGAGTCCCTGTTGGAGATTTATTTCCACATTTCCAGTGTGGTGTGAAATCTTTCTAGCAGAGAAAGACAGGAAGAAAGGAACTTTTCATAGCAGTGCAGGGCAAAGTTAGAATTCAGCCTGACGAAGGAGTGAGCATGCTCCAAACGTGTGCCATCTTGGAAACCCAGTCCATGCGATGACATGATCCCCGTGAGCCTCCCTGCGCCCTTCTGCTACTCCCCGAGCCCTGGACACCACCGGAGTGGCGGGAAAACACCCAGAGCATGGCCAAAGGACCTGATGCTCCCACTGGACCTCCATTACTTGACATGCCTACCTGTTACCTACCTATGTGAGTGCACTTTTACCATTAAATCTGCCTGATTTTAACCGTCTACACTTAGAGTGGCGCTGCTGTCTCTCTTCTCTAAAAGTTAGAACTTCCCTCAGGTTTTAGCTGATTTTGGTGTTCCCAGTGGCAGAAGTTATATTCACTTCCTGTTTGGTTGCCAGGACAGGAAGTGAAGGTAAATTCTCCCAAATGAGATGCAGCACTAGAAAAAAAAAAGAGAGACATTCCAACCCCTCTCCACTTTCTCTAATAATTAAAGGGCCCATTTACACTTTATAGTAATTCCCGGTAAACCATGACCTTAGTGCAATTCATTTGAAATGGTAACCCCATGCAACAACACAGTAGAAGGCAAGCACCCATACTCAAAGGGCTTGCTTTATAGTGTGGTGTGCTGCATTGAAAAAAAATGCTCATGTCCATTTTTAGCTTTGTTGTGGTGTATTGACAGCGTATTTAAAGTGGATGGTCTGCCTTAACACAGCACACGTCGACGTGCTACACAACATGTAAAGCTTGTGGTAATGCACTGAGACACTACAGTGAATGGGTCCTTTACCGTTTTGGTTTTGTTAATATTTAAGACAGGGAAAGAGTTACATTAAAAATAAAAAAGATACATATATATTACAGTATATATATATATATATATATATATATATATACAGTCATGGCCGAAATTGTTGGCACCCTTGATATTTTTCCTGAAAATCAAGTATTTCACACAAAAAAGGTATTGCATTAACACATGTTTTGCTATACACATGTTTATTCCCTTTGTATGTATTGGAACAAATATAAAACAGAGGCAGAAAAGCAAATATGACATAATGTCACACAAAACCCCAAAAATGGGCTGGACAAAAGTATTGGCACCCTTAACTTAATATTTGGTTGCACACCCTTTGGAAAACATAACTGAAATCAGTCGCTTCCTATAACCATCAATAAGCTTCTGACACCTCTCACCCGGAATTTTGGACCACTCTTCCTTTGCAAACAGCTCCAGGTCTCTCTTATTGGAAGGACACCTTTTCCCAACAGCAATTTTAAGATCTCTCCACAGGTGTTCAATGGGATTTAGATCTGGGCTCATTGCTGGCCACTTCAGAACTCTCCAGCGCTTCTTTGCCATCCATTTCTGAGTGCTTTTTGACGTATGTTTGGGGTCATTGTCCTGCTGGAAGACCCAGGATCTTGGACGCAAACCCAGCTTTCTGACACTGGGCCCTACAGTGCGACCCAAAATCCTTTGGTAATCCTCAGATTTCATGATGCCTTGCACACAGTCAAGGCACCCAGTGCCAGAGGCAGCAAAACAACCCCAAAACATCATTGAACCTCCACCATATTTTACCGTAGGTACTGTGTTTTGTTCTTTGTAGGCCTCATTCCGTTTTCGGTAAACAGTAGAATGATGTGCTTTACCGAAAAGCTCTATCTTGGTCTCATCTGTCCACAAGACGTTTTCCCAGAAGGCTTTTGGCTTACTCAAGTACATTTTGGCAAACTGTAGTCTTGCTTTTTTATGTCTCTGTGTCAGCAGTGGGGTCCTCCTGGGTCTCCTGCCATAGCGTTTCATTTCATTTAAATGTCGACGGATAGTTCGCGCTGACACTGATGCTCCCTGAGCCTGCAGGACAGCTTGAATGTCTTTGGAACATGTTTGGGGCTGCTTATCCACCATCCGGACTATTCTGCGTTGCAATCTTTCATCAATTTTCCTCATCCGTCCACGACCAGGGAGATTAGCTACAGTGCCATGGGTTGCAAACTTCTTGATAATGTTGCGCACTGTGGACAAAGGCAAATCTAGTTCTCTGGAGATGGACTTGTAACCTTGAGATTGTTGATATTTTGCCACAATTTTGGTTCTCAGGTCCTCAGACAGTTCTCGTCTCCTCTTTCTGTTGTCCATGCTTAGTGTGGCACAGACAGACACACAATGCAAAGGTTAAGTGAACGTCTCTCCTTTTTATCTGCTTTCAGGTGTGATTTCTATATTGCCCACACCTGTTACTTGCCCCAGGTGAGTTTACAGGAGCATCACATGCTTGTAACATTCTTATTTATCCGCAGTTGTGAAAGGGTGCCAATACTTTTGTCCAGCCCATTTTTGGAGGTTTGTGTGACATTATGTCGAATTTGCTTTCTTTCCTCCCTTTTTTTGTTTTGTCCCAATACACACAAAGGGAATAAACATGTGTATAGCAAAACATGTGTTAATGCAATACGTTTCGTGAGAAATACATGATTTCCTGGAGAAATATCAAGGGTGCCAACAATTTCGGCCATGACTGTATATGGTATATTCCCTATGAAAGTATACTTGTCAGTTCTTAACCGCTTTCCCGCGGCCCTATAGCAGCAATACTGCTACAAGGCGGCAGGGTTGTGCAAAATCACATATATATATATATATATATATATATATATATATATATATGTGATTTCACATTTCTGGCTAGGGGGCGCACCCTACCTGTGCTGCCATCCTTGGCCGCGGATGTCAATCACTGGGCCCGGCCCATAATTACTCGCCAGCGCCCGTTGATTTCTGAGGATCTCTGACGAGGAGAAGGACTGCTTTGTTTACTAACAGTCCTCCTCCCTATCAGCTTGTGCACACTGCTGTGGATGGCTGTGCACAGCACAGCCATCCACAGCAGTGTAATTGCCCCATACCCCCCTAACCGTGCCGCCATTGGCGGCTTCACCTGTCGATCACCGGGTGCCTGCCGTGCCCGAGTTTCAAAATGGTCAGTCTGCCCCTGGTCCCTTGTGTTGATGTTTGTGTTTTTTATTTTGGCTTCACTTAAAGTATTACTAAGCCCAGGACCCTGCATTCACTATATCTGGTCTCCCACAGTACACAGAACAAGGAAAGGCAATTATTTTAGTAAATATAAACTGCTAAATACCTTTTCTTATCAGCAGTTACAGCAGTCTTGTGACTTCAGCAGAGCACTGGTTAAAGCTTGTAGGAGGAGTTTTCAGTTTTCCCCTGACTGTCCTATGAGGCTGCATAACCCCTGACTCTCTGTCTGGACAGCTCTGATTGGCCCTGTGCTGATCACATGCACTCGCCCAAGAAAAAAAAAACTCTCTAGCAATACACACCAAACTGAGAATGTGCAGCTTGCTCCCAAGGCTTTGTTCTATCAGCAGATGGATTGGGGACAATATAAGAAGGGGAGGATCAGAGGCAGTATCAAACAGCATTTTTACACAACACAGAGGATTAACCCCTTAGGCTCCACATTGAGTATATCAAGCATGCTTTACTGCATATACAGGCTGATTTTACTGTTGTGGGTTTAGTAACACTTTAAGCTTTAAAGGAGAACTAAATCCTCATCTCCTTTTCAGCCAAGGAAGCTGCCATCTTAGCCTCTGTTTGATCTTCAACGACCATGGTGCTGCACATGTGATCAGGTATGCCCTACCTATTTGATGGCTTGACAATTTGGTGAGCAGAAGCAAATCTGACAGTTAACATTACCAGCATGCCAGGAATGTAACTTTTTTGAAAATGTTAAATTGATGGGTTTAGTTCCGCTTTAAGTCACCTGTCACCACATTTATATTTGCGTGATTTGTGTGCAATTTCAGCGTAATTTAGGTGCGATTTCTGAAGACTTTATTGCTACTTGTGAAGATTTTCAACGGTTTCTTGCAGTTTGCAGTGCGCTTTCCATTATATTCTATGTATGTGAAGTCGCAACAAAACTACAGAAAAAGTATTGCAAGAACTACTTTAGAAATCGCACCGCAGCAAATCGCACAGGTTAAGACACTGACATTCACATTCATTAGATATGATTTCAGGTGCAATTTCAATTCACAAATCGCACCTGAAATCACAGCGATGTGACCGGGCACTTAATGTCATAAAGTTGGAGTTCAAGTCTTTTATATATACAGATCCCCTTTAACCCTTTGAGGACCGTAAGGTTTTGGAACGCCAAAAGAATCAATTTTTTTTTTTTTTAAAGTTCGTACACTTCAGTTGCTGTAACTAAGCCATTTCATGAAATAATTGGCAAAAAGCTAGATCCATTTGTTGTTTGTTGATAAGAACTAATATTTTGACTCAAACCAAAAAAAAAAGAGTTTTAAGTTCTTAATCAGATGATACACGCAATTAAAAACGGGACAAATACGTCCCTTGGTCCTCAAAGGGTTAAAAGACTTGCTAATGAGCTCAGCTAGAAGTCCAATAACATATAACTGTCGGACATGTCACTTCGTCCCCCTCTGTGTTCTGAATATCAAAATTAAATCGTTGCCATGCATCAAAATTACAGCATAACCTTAATTAGTCAGAGAGGTCGACCAATTCTGTGCCCAAAGCTGTGTAAAATCGTGCCCTATTAAAAATAAATCGCCAGACAAGTTCCTTCTGCGACTGTTTTATTCTGAGGTTATTTGCGGGTTATTTACAGAGTAAAAAAATAGGGTTTTAGGTTATGTTTTAGCTTGTAAGTTAGCTGCATGTGCTACTCATTTCAGTAAAAAAACACTTTTTGGAGGGATCCACAGAGCATAAATGTTTAATTAAAGTATAAGTGCACTTTTAAAGCCCTGCGCTCAGCTACTCCGCTACCTGAGTATATTTCTACTAAATGATTCTCACCTAAATGGAAATCGTTGAAAACAGTCACAGGGTTGCTACACTGCAACTCTCAAACATGCAAAGTGCAGGCTCTGTATACTTAACCACTTGCCCTCCAGAGGATTTACCCCCCCCCCCCCTTATGACCAGATCATTTTTTTGCGTTACGGCGCTGCATTACTTTAACTGACAATTGCGCAGCCATGCAACGTTGCACCCAAATGAAATTTATGTCCTTTATTTTCCACAAATGGAGATTTTTTTTTGTTTGGTAATTTATCGCCTCTGCATTTTTTATTTTTTGTGCTATAAACAAAAAAAGACCCACAATTTTGAGAATAAAAACTATATTTTTAACTTTTTGCTATTAAACATATCCAGTAAAAAAAATAAAAAAATCAAATTTCATCATAAATTTAGGCCAAAATGTATTCTGCTACATGTCTTTGCTAAAAAAAAGTCCTAATACGTGTAAATGAATTGGTTTACATGAAAGTTATAGCATTATGGCGGTATATATACTGGAATTTTTTTTTTTATATATACTAGTAATGGCGGCAATCAGTGATTTATAGCGGGACTGCGGGACTGCGGTGGACATTCTGACACTAGAGGGAACTCACTAACTGTCACTGACATCCCCAGTGACACCAATACAATGATCAGTGCTAATAAAAAGGGTAGTATTAGATGCACTAGCAGATTTAGATGGACGTTATTAACAAATTAAAGCCAAACTCCAGCTTTTAACCTCTTGCCAGCCTGTCAAAATACATTTACTGCAGCAGGTCAGCTCGTTGAGGCACAATCACGCACAAGCACAATTGGGCACAGGTGCAATCACGTACCTGTACGTCTTGACTTTATCCCAGAAGACTGTGCTGTCATTCGCTGCAGCACAAACCTATCGGTGGGTCCCGGACAATTAGGCATGGCCAGAGCTCACTGATTGGCTGAGCAAATGACAGAAGAGAGCCCTGTGTTGGTAAACAGCACAAGACTCTCTTCAGACAGCAGCGATGTTCCATTTTTTTTCTCCCTGCAAAGCAGGAGGAAAAAACTGGCACATTGCTTACTAAAACAGCACACAGTGCACACAATAAACATTTTTAGGCACACATTTAACATCTTGACATCCCTAGATCAGCAATTCTCAACCAGGGTGCACAGGCACCCTGGGGTGCCTTGAGGTTTTTTCAGGGGTGCCTTGGCAAAATTTCTATGAATTGCCCAAAACTTGTTCACAAGCCAGCGGGTGGAACAAGCCTGCCTTTCAGTTACACAAAGCTACAGGTTTTAATTGTGCACCATTACAACCTTCCAGCTGCAGGCGTCCTGACAACCAATGACATCATCAGTTGATAAGGAAGATGTCAGCTGCCTGCACAGCATCCTAGTTTGACCCTCCCCCACCCCTCTACATCACCACTGGGGTCACATTAGCTCAATGATTGATAAAAACTGAGGGAGAAGAGAAACAATGGAATACTAGTCAGTACCAGTGTGCAAAAATGTATTTGCATTGGAAGAATAAGTCACCTCTAATGTTGGGTGTCCTACATGTGTGGATGTTACCGTGTTATTTAAAATTATTAGAATAGTTTTTCACATTTCAGAATGGGGTGCCTTAAAATTGTCCATAATTTTAAAGGGTGCCTCTGGACTGAAAAAAAGGTTGAGAAACACTGCCCTAGATGTCAACCCCTTCACAGCCAGTGTTGTTAATACATTGCCAGTGTATATTTTTAGCACTGATCACTGTATTAGTGTCACTGGAGATGTCAGTGGTAATTAGTCAGTCTCCCCCCCCCCCCCCCCCCAGCATCAGTTAGTGTCAAATTGTTCACTGCTCTATCGCTGTCTCACTATAAGTTGCTGATCACCACCGTAACTAGTATAATAAATAAATAAATATCCTAGTACCATAGTTTGTAGACGCTATAACTTTCATGTAAACCAATATACACTTATTGAGGTTTTTTTTTTATCAAATACATGTATCAGAATACATTTTGGTCAAAGTTTATGAAGAAATTTGATATTATTTCTTTTTTTATATATGTTTTATAGCAGAAAGTTGAAAATATTGTTTTGTTTTTTCTTCCAAAATGTTGGGTCTGTTTTTGTTTCTATTGCAAAAAAATGAAATAAAACCCAGTGGTAGTCAAAGAAAGCTCTATTTGTGTGAAAAAAAATGATATCAATTTCATTTGTTGTTTCTATTGCAAAAAATGAAATAAAACCCAGTGTTGATCAAAGAAAGCTCTATTTGTGTGAAAAAAATGATATCAATTTCATTTGCATACAACACTGCAAGACCATGCAATTACCAGTTAAAGTAGCACAGTGCTAAACAGCAAAAAAATGGCCTGGTCATGAAGGGGGTAAAATCTTCCGAAGCGGTTAAGCAGCTACAGGTGTTTTTTTTTTTCACAAAAATGAATAAAAGTTGACCCTTGAAAGCACCTCTGCCAGTATTAGATGGTTTACCTGAACACTCTAATTGTCACTTTTGCTGGACACATAGGTCTATTAAAGGATCAACAAGTGAAAATAAAGGCAATAAATTCTAAAATAGAGCAAACAAATGCAGCCACCAAATCTAATTGGTAAGATGCAATACATTACAATGTCACCGTTAGGTTTAATACCACTGTAAGCAGAAAATGGACTAGAAGATAGTTTTTCATGGAGGTCTACAGAGTACAGGTTACATGGAGCAGAACTGAGATGTATTTTAAAGAGATCTTGTAACAGGAACATACTTTTCATAGTGGGTAAGGTAAAATAAAGACAACCGTCCATCCAGTTCAACCTGTGTGGGTGTATGAATGTGTATATATTTATGGCTCTACAATTTGCCATATCCCTATATTTTGCATTCGCTAAGCTACCCATCTATGAGGTTTTCTTTTTTTTTTTAATTATTGACACTTTCCGCTGACACCACCAATTGTGGAAGGGAGTTCCACATCCTTACCGGTCTAACAGAAAATAACCCACTACGCAGTTTGTGATTAAATCGCTTTTCGTCCAACTTCATTAAATGGCCATGTGTCTTCTTAAATGACCTGAGAAAGAAATAGTTTTTTTTTTTCTGTATGCCTCCTATAAAATATAGGATACAGGTGTACCTCGGTTTACGAATGCCTCAATTAACGTAATTTTCAGTTTACGAATGAAAATCCATTAAAAATAATGCCTCAGTTTACAAATTTTTTACAAATTTTTTTCGCAATAGGAAGTGTATTTCGGTGCCGATTTTTAAATGCAATAATTGCTGGCTTTTATTTATAGCTTGCAGAATTAGCTGTCACTTTCCCCCGGAGCTGAAGGATACTTTGTTTCTTTTATCTTGGGAAACAAACTAAATGGAAACATTGTTTCTTTTACCTCAGGGAAATAAACTAAAAGGAAGCTTTCTTTCTGTTAGCTGGGGGGAAAGTGACAGCTGATTCTCTGAGCTATAGTGAAGAAAAAAAAGCACCAGTAATTACATTTATAAACTGGCACTGACCTATAATGACAGTGACTTTTTTTTTACTTTTTTCTGACCTCCAGAACGGATTAATGATTTTCAATGCATTCCTATGGGAAACCACATTTCGGTTTACAAATTTTGCACAATACAAAACCTCCCAGAGAACGCATTAAATTTGTAAACCGAGGTATACCTGTATATGTATATTATAAGATATATGGGATAATATACAATATGTATGTAGCCACCCTGCCCTAAGCAGGAGTAATGTTTTACATTTAGCTCTGCTATGCTGTAACTACCCTAACCTGAATTCACAATTTGGTATTCACCTGGTGTCCCCTAAGTTTATTGTTTGCTTCTGTCTGCTGCTGGGGAGTGTCGCTGACAATAGTGTAAGAAATCAAATAAAGTTAGCTTATGAATATGTATGTCTTCCAGGCCAACTACTAGGAGATTTATCATCAGTGGTGCAGGCTTGGAGAGGATATAAATATTGGTGACCTTGTAAAACTTTCTTCCCTCTGGACTCCTGCCCTGCCTGTGTGTGCTGGTAGTCTCTTCCATATAGGCTTGCTGCCTAAGGAAGGCACACATATGGCAAGACAACACTTGAGTCAGAGGCCTAGGCTCACACTACCGTGCTGGAGGTTATTTCCCAGGGGTAGGATGAGCTGAACTGCCCTGGGTTCGATTCAAGCAGGGTTCAGCAAACTTCAAAGAAGTTCAAGTGCCAAACCTGAACCTCAATAAAATCAGTGGGTGCTAAATCTGTCAGATTAAAAATAGCATGGGAGTGGGCACTTCCTGGAAACCGATGCTAAAAAAGTTTTCAAAAAATTCCATTCAACAAGGAGCAGCATTTTTTAATTTCTTAAAATGAAACATTAAAAATGGCTAATTTCTTTAGACCTTTCATCGCCAGGTCCGTACGTCATACGTCACATTGCAATACATCCAGTGGAGGCCAGAGGAGATCCTGCATGTCTCAAAAAAGAGAACTTGTCACCTAAAAATCATCACATAGGGGATTTTTATGTCCCCTATGTGACGTAAATAGAAAAGTTAAGTATTTTTTTTGTTTTTAATTGCAAAAAAAATAAAGTTACAGTCAAACACATAACATTCCCCCCCCCAAAAAAAATTTTGAGGCCCCCCACCCCCACATATACACAAGTACAAATATAAACTCACAGGTCAGGGCACCTATACATAAAAACGTTGATTGCGATACACATGTAACATATCGCTGCGCACGCTGGAGTGAGAACAACAATTCTAGCACAATACCACCTCCGTAATGCTAAGCTAATGACCTGTAGGGGCTTTTGAAGCATTGCCTATTGAAAATATAGGGTACTGAAGTTTGTCACCATTTCATAGGCAAATTTAAAGTTTGGCATGTTGGGTATCTATTTAAACGGTGAAACCTTGTCTTTTATATTGTACCAAAAATTTGAGTAATTCATTTTTTATTTGCCCTAAAATTCACTTTAGACCTGTGCAATAATATTGTGTGATATAAACAATTTGAACTACCACTATTTTATTCTCTAGAATGTTTACTTTCAGAAAATATATAATGTTTTTAGAGGTTTTATGTATTCTTCAGGCCTAAGATAATTTTTTAAACATGTGTGCAGAAAAATACAAAAATGGCTCTGACAGCGAAAGGATTAAATAACATACCTGGTGGTACCCTAATCCTGCCTGTGAAAGGGCACATCACTGTGATGTACAGAAATGCTGTAGTAGCATTGACATTTACAAAGCATATAAGTGTTTAAAATTGCAGGCAATTGACATTTCATTATCATCTTCTATTAAAAACAGCTCACAGGCCCACTTCTAGATCTATCTAGTAGCAAAGTGGTGATTGTTTTGTAATTTTAACATTATTGTACTTATTAAGGTACATTTTTTGTATTTGGTTTCCCTATATACTCCTGAAGAAGTGGAGTAACCCCACAAAATGCATTGAGGTTTTCTGCTCCCTTGGATATGCCTGCACACCATTTTTATCACTTGAGGATTTTTTGCCCTACATTTGTGTAAATTTACAGCATATGTACATGAGATGCTCTTATTATAGGCATGGAATGCCAAAGGGGCTTATAAATTAGGAGGAAATCACATAGTCCTACCACACAATAGAGGCAGGGCAATATTAAAAACATTATTTCATTTATCTTAATTTTTTTTCTACTTTGCATGTAATTTATTGATTACAGGTACTTATATAGCACTGTCAATTTATACAGCGTTTTACATATATATCTAGTACTTGCTGAAGTTTTTAGGTCCCCCCTATAGTCCTGCACAGCCAGGCAACATACATTTCCACATTAACTTTCATCCAGGAGACAGTAACCAGTCCTTGAGCTTTGTTTTAAAGTTTTATTAGAGGATTTGAACTGGGATAGGGTTAGGGGTGTACGGGATGACCAACGGAACTGTGAAACTGAGGACAACTTCCTGGAACTATATACAAGTTTTTAGAGCAAAACTCCTCTTCTTGGAGAGCTAGCCAGTGTCTCTGGTTGTACCACCCCTGACCCTAGATACTCCTTATCCAGCTGCTCTGGGTGAATCCCTTTAAAGTAAGACATTCCCTGGTTGTTGCTAATCTGGATTGCCACCAGAGTTCTCCTTTCACTATCTGCCCTAAGGGGTGCAGGTCTACTCACTCAGTCTTTCACCTGTGTTGCTGGTGGGTTAGTGGCTGGCATTCTAGCTGGGCCACTCCTTCCTTGCCACACAGGTGGTCCTCTCTCAGGGGGCCGGTGAAGACCCAAGCTTTCTTCCTTTCAAGCTTCCTGCTTGGATGTGAGCCCCTCTCCCATCTGAGCCCCCTCCCAGGCTCCTGCTCTCCAGCCTCACTTCCTCTCCATCTTCCACCCAACCTCTCTCTCCACTCTCCTGCTGCTGAGCAGGTATGGTTACTCTTAAAGGCTGTCCTGGCCCCTTACCAAGCCTCCTGTTGGGGATTGGCCAGGATCCTCTAAGAGTACAGACTAGCCACTCCTCACCTCCACCCATTGTTTCTAGATATTTCTCAAAAGTTCTAGAACAGGGGGAAGTCTCAAGTTTGCAAGGCCTCTCAGCTGTGACCCAAATTTGGTCCTGCTAGCTATCACACCCAGGCTGCTAATCAGCCCTCCTAACTAACAATTGAATTAGAGCTCCCCCTAGCTATCTAGGAGGATGGTACATATATATTGTACATTCACATTGGTCCCTAACCCTCAAGGAGCTTACAATCTAAGGTCCCTAACTCACATTCATACATACACATACTAAGGACAATTTAGACAGGTGACAATTAACCTACCAGCAAGTCTTTGGAGTGTGGGAGGAAACCAGAGTCCGCGGAGGAAACCCTCACAGGCACAGGGAGAACATGCAAATTACAGGTGGGTAGTGCCATGATTGGGATTCAAACCAACATCCCTACTGATGCTAGCTGGAAGTGCTAACCATTTTGCTAATAAAGTGCTAATGAACTTTGTACAATTTTACTTATGTTGTGTTTTTGGTGGGCACCTTTTAGGTCCATTGGGGCAGCACAGTGGCTAAGTGGCTAGAACTTCCACCTAGCAGCACTAGGGTTGTTGGTTCGAATCCCAACCACAGCACTAACTGCACAGAGTTTGCACGTTCTCCCTGTGACCGTGTAGGTTTCCTTTGGGTACTCCTGTTTCCTCCTACACTCCAAAGACACGCTGGTAGGTTAATTGGCTCCTGTCCAAATTGGCCCTAGTAGGATTGTGACATAGGGACCTTAAATTGTAAGCTCCATGAGGGCAGAGACTGATGTGAATATGCAATATACAGTATACTGTATATTAGTATGTAAAAGAACAAAAAATTTATGGCACTATATAAGTACTTATAATAAATAAAATACATTTCCAATGTACTAATTAACTAGGATGTGTGTGCCCCCACCCACACCACCTTTTTAAAACTAGTGGTGGATTTGAGGAGATTTGTAGGGGTGGGGTGGTTAGAGCCTTTTTTCAAAGAAGAATTCCAGTAAAAATACATTTCGGGCACACAGCACCAGTAACATAAATAACCTCTAATAAAAGATAATCCATGTTTTGCTGCCTTACAGTGCAAATCTGCAGGGGTTAAGAGCAGAAACTCCAACTGTGACGGATTCATGCCATTTAAACTCCCCTTCTTCTCCCCTCATCTATTCACAAAATTTCCTATACCCTTCTCTCAGAATGCAAGATATTTTGTGAATGGACAGTAGAGATCCTTGTTCATGTATTCATCTGCCTCTGATCTGTTCACAGAACCCCATGCATTCTAGGGGAATAGGACAAGGGGAGAAGGGGAGGGTGAACGTCATGAGTCCTTCACAATTGCAGCTAATGGATTGTGGGAGGGGCCAATAATTTGGTACCTGGAGAGGAGAGAATGCACACAGAGACCAAGGATTGCAGTAAAGTGTATTGAAATAAAAGTTCTCACAATGTGGTAACAGAGTCGGTGTACACAGCTGAACTGGCCCGGGAACACTTACAGACAGTTTTGCAGAGGATACAAAAAACAACTAAGCAACATCTGACAGAGGATGTGGCTGGAAGACAGCCTGGCAACAAGGCTCTTGCCCGGTGACACAGGCAAGCAATGCCTAATTTGTCCCTCCTCCACTAGAACCTTTCCTTATCATTGACTGTCCCTGACCATCCGGTTCCTGTCCCTGGCCTAGCCACTTTGCAAATGCGCTCCAACTCAAGGAGGGAAGTGTTATTTATTAGCATTGCCCACACTAAAGATGGCTGCTAAGGTCATCCAGGGCAGCAGCATCCTATTGGACAGCTGCTCTCCTAATGACACCTATGGAGATCTCAGAGGAACATGAACTCCCCCTGTCCTTTGCTCTCTCTGTATGGTAGCTGCTGAAGAGTGCCACCTGTGCAGGGAGGCTGAACGGCAACTGCCTACAGGAGGATCACTACTGTGGGAGGTATTTGGTGTCACTGGATGGGGGAATTTGCAGTAACAAACAAAACAGGGAATATACTTTAGTAGAGGCAACTTATGTGACTGGTTGTGTGCCCAAAAAACATTTTAATCAAGTTCAGCTTTAAAAAAAACAGTTTGGGTGGGAATGGATTTGTTTATCCAGAGCTGTGCTTTAACAACATAAAATAAAGCCAGCCATAGACGGGTGGTTCAGCAGGAACCGGTTGGGATTCTAACCATGTATGGGCACAGGCTGAATATTGGGTACAACCAGCCTGCCAGATTTTACACTCGATTATTGCTAGCGACTGTTATAGCCATCACTCATAATCACTGTGTTCTCCTGGAGAGGACAGCTTACCCCGCTGCTAGGAGAACACAATAGCTACCTGGGAAGGATTCCCCTATCAACATTTTCCATGTTGATGGGGGAATCAAGCGACTGGTAGCAGGAAATAAATTAGCTCCCCATATGGCCAGCCTTAGAAAGTTTTTTTATGTTATTTTGGCTAAAATCTGGAGATGCCCAAAAGTACACAAAGAAACAACTGAGATAGAGAAAGATAGATAGATAGATAGATAGATAGATAGATAGTTGGGCTGTGCATACACCGTCATGAAACCGGCAGACTCTCTCGGAACCCACCAGTTCCCCATGCTGTGTGTGTCCCTTCTTCCGTCCCTTCTTCCGAGAGGCAGTGCTGCCCCCCCCTGAAAAATGTCGCCCTAGGCAAATGCCTTGTTTGACTTGTGGTAAATACACCCCTGATGGATGCCACTAGATCTTTGAAGGTCTACTGTGGTATCTGGCACATAGCCGTTAGTAGCAGATCCTTTAAGTCCTGTAAGTTGCGAGGTGAGGCCTCCATTCTAGATAGATAGATAGATAGATACATTTTTTCTCCTCTGCCATTCCCTCTTTCTTCTTTTTCTTCCTTCTATCCCCCTTTTTTTCTTTTTTCTTTCTTATATTTCTATAGGATTGTAGCAAAGGAGAGTTTCTCGAAGCACAAAGATGTTACATTTTCTGCCTGATGCTATGACCACTTAGAGTTTTTGTATTTATAACACAAAGCTATGTTGGCTCTCTTATTTTGATTATATGGAAGTGAGTTTGGTTCTGACTATACGCTGATAAATGTATGTAACTTTACTTTTTCGGTAATGTATGCTTCATGGAAATCTTTCGTCATGCTCTACATATGTTTTTCCATTTGATTAAATAAATACATTCTTTATGGGAAAAAAAAGATAGATAATTGTGTCTAGCAATGCCTAGCCTAGACTGGGGCGTTTGAGAGAAGTACAGATGTTGGTGGTTAATTTGTTTTTTTTTAGAAAACCCAAATAAAATATTATCTTTTTTTGCTAGGATCAATTCAACATAATGGATAGACATTAGAAATCTCTATATATACACATCTGAACCCCACTGATAATCTTCCTGAATTCCTATTCTCTCCGGTACACAGATGAATCATATTTCAGCTGAAAAACTGCTCAGGACATCTTAATGTATTTTTCAGGCAGAAGATGATAAAACCATCTTCACACATAATGTACAGAGACTCCTTTTTTTTTGCCATACAAACCGGATGTCACTGTAGCTGTCGCCTCCAGCTTTGAAAAATAGTGTATTCTTTAGAATGTGATTCATTACACATATTTTCATTCCTATTACCCCAGCAGGAGATTACACAGATAACTCTACCACGATTCATTGAAATTCTAATCACAGTTTCTGTAACTTTACTGTGAAAATCTTTTATCAAAGAGTAATTGATACATGAGATATGATTTGACGGTTTACATAATTTGGTATAAAATTGGTTGACAGCACCTGAGGACATGAATACAGATTTTCTGCCTTACCTATGAGTAGACTGTAATCCCATGGACATGCCGAGGATGGGAGATCGATCTGAATTTTACAGAGTAACACAGGTATCCAGTGTGATTCATCAATATTAATTGCAGATTTAACTGGGGAAGAATACAACATTGTCTGCTGTTTTTCTACTGAAATAGGCTCAGTGGTTGAAAAATCTGGGTCTTCTGAATATGTATAGGGATATTCCAGGCAGAATTATGCCTTCAAATGCATGCAAAGGACAAATAATACCTGCTTCTATTTTCCATCTAGGAGACTTGGAAGTACCAGGTCAAACTAGTGCTTAAAGGATAAGTTCACGTTTTGGACAAAATAATAAATGCACATTTTTTTTGCAGGTAAAACAACGTGCATTTATTATTTTTGTCCAAAGGAGTCTGTAAAGCATTGCACTGGTGATTGCTGATGCCATGCAGGCCTCCTGCAGACCTGTCAGAATATCGGCTTGCCTTACGGGATGTATGGTCTAGCAGATATTCTGACAGGAAGCTAAAATGAATTACCACAACGCCGTGGTAGTTCATTGAAGACTACAAGCCTACAACTGCTAAGGCTGCCGGGACTTGTAAGCACTCATTCACAGAACTCTGTGAATGAATGACGCGGCCATGTGGGCGGAGCCCCGCACAGCCACGCTGTATTCAAATCTGACGGATAGCACAGGGAGACTTCTCCACATATTATCTGTCAGACGGAGGAGGGCAGCGGTCACAGCTGAGGCTTTGGGAACATGTTACATGTTCCACCCTAAAAATGGGTGGAACATGTAACATGTTCCAAGTGTGAACTGATCCTTTAAAGTGAACCTGTCACCTACAATGATCAGCCATACCTTTAAGGCCACCCAGCTACAATTGAGTAAGTCCCCCTTTTGCTGCCAAAACAGCCCTGACCCATCAAGACATGGATGCCAGTGATGTATTTAGGTTTAGTGCTGCCCTAAGCAACACAAAAATCGGTGCCCCCCCCCCCTCCTGCAGAGAGAGCCTTACATTGACTGACAACACCCCTGACCCCCACCAGAGAGAGCCTTCCACTACCACTGACTCCAACACAAGCCACCATCCCCCATAGCAAGAGAGAGACACTCAGCTTCACAGCTCCAGACATCCCCAGGAACGAGAGTCGGGCTGTGCATACACCGTCATGAAACCTGCAGCCTCTTTCGGAACCCACCAGTTCCCCATGCCACTGCCCCCCAACACCAGTCACCATCCTTCATAGCGAGAGAGAGACACTCACCTTCACAGCTCCGGACATCCCCAGGAATGAGAGTCAAGCTGTTCACACACCATCATGAAACCCGCAGCGTCTCTCGGAACCCACCAGTTCCCCATGCCATTGCTCCCCAACACCAGCCACCATCCCCCATAGCGAGAATGAGACACTCACCTTCACAGCTCCGGACATCCCCAGGAACAAGAGTCAGGCTGTGCATACACCGTCATGAAACCCACAGCCTCTCTCGGAACCCACCAGTTTCCCATGCCACTGCCCCCCAACGCCAGTCACCATCCCCCATAGCGAGAGAGAGACACTCACCTTCAGAGCTCTGGACATCCCCAGGAATGAGAGTTGGGCTGTGTATACACCGTGTAATGAACCACGTGGCAGGACCTCTAGCAACCCACAGGATAGGATTCCCCAGAGCGCGAAGTCTAAGTCCCAGTCCGCTTGTTCACCAGGGCCCCTGATGGTGGGGATGGACTGGGAGCGGACCGAGACCAGGTTGCGGACTCTGGGTACACCCACCTGTGGTAGAGGAGACAGCCAGGTATCTGCAAGGAAAGAGCCTGATGTGAACAGGCGGATGGCCTCAAGCGGGACGGATGGATGAGCAGAAGCGTGGTCAGACAAGCCGAGTCGGTAATCGTGGGAGCAGCACGGTACAATGCAGTGGACAGAGAATAGTCGGGTCACTCGCCGGGTCAGCAACAGAAGATCCAATCCAAAAGGGGGCATCCAAAAGAGAGATCAGGCAAGCCAGGGGGTCAGAGCAGGAGAAATCAGCACAGTCAGGGACAATCCGGGTCAGCAACGATCAAATACAGAGGCTACAGGCACACAGGAACACAGGAAAGACCAAATGGCAATCCATGTCAGCGCAGGGCAGATTTAAATACCGTGCCCTGCGCTGTCATTGGTGCCAGGCGCGCACCTGTGGCCGCGAGTGCGCATGCGCGAGTTTATCTTCGTCGCAGCCGGCCAGGACCTAGTGCCCGTACTCCAGCGCGAGTTGGCACATTGCACCTGCGCCGAGCCCTGGGCCGAGCCCTGCGCCAAGCCCTGAGCTGCGGCGGACCCTGACACACCGTCATGAAACCTGCAGCCTCTCTCGGAACCCACCAGTTCCCCATGCCATTGCTCCCCAACATCAGCCACCATCCCCCATAGCGAGAAAGAAACACTCACCTTCACAGCTCCGGACATCCCCAGGAACGAGAGTCAGGCTGTTCATACACCGTCATGAAACCTGCAGCCTCTCTCGGAACCCACCAGTTCCCCAAGCCATTGCTCCCCAACACCAGCCACCATCCCCCATAGCGAGAAAGAAACACTCACCTTCACAGCTCCGGACATCCCCAGGAATGAGAGTCAGGCTGTGCATACACCGTCATGAAACCCGCAGACTCTCTCGGAACCCACCAGTTCCCCATGCTGCGTGTGTCCCTTCTTCCGTCCTTTCTTCCGAGGGGCAGTGCTGCCCCCCCCCCCTGAAAAATGTCCCCTAGGTAAATGCCTTGTTTGACTTGTGGTAAATACACCCCTGATGGAGGCTACTAGATCTTTGAAGGTCTACTGTGGTATCTGGCACATAGCCGTTAGTAACAGATCCTTTAAGTCCTGTAAGTTGCGAGGTGAGGCCTCCATTCTTTTTCTAGCACATCCCACAGACACTCAATTAGATTGAAATCTGTAGAATTTGGAGTCCAAGTCAAGTCCTCCATCTCAATTTTGTCATCACACTGCCTCCACCAACTTGCCTTCTTCCCATTGTGCATCCTGGTGTCATCTCTTTCCTAGGTAAGCGACACACATGCAGTGAGCTATCAATATGATGTAAAAGAAAATGTAAATCATCAGACCAGGCCACCTTCTTCCATTGCTCTGTGGTTCAGTTCTGATACTAACGTGCCCATTTGTAGGCTCTTCTGGCTGTAGACACGGGTCAGCATGGGCACCCTGACCAGTCTGCGGCTATGCAAACCCATACACAACAAACTGCGATGTCCATATTTTCTGCTTATAACTCATCAACTTCAGGGACATTATGTTTACATACTGCTCATTATATCCCAATGACTTTCAGAAGCCTTTGTAACGAGATAATCGATGTTGTTCATTTAACTAGTTGCCGACCGCAGATAGCCGAATGACGGCTGCACTGCAGCCGGCCAGTTCTGAGTGGACGTCATATGACGTCCTCCCAGAACGCGCTCTCCTGCGCTCCCCAGGGGGCGCGCACCCGGCGATCTCCGTGATCCCTGTGTCCTACGGACACAGCTGATCACGTGATGTGGTAAAAGGCCAATCACAGCGGCCTTTTACCACGTGATCAGCGGTGTCCAATGACACGCTGATCAGAGGGAAATGCAAGTGCCAGTTCTCGGCTGCACTTTCCTCACGCTGTCAGATCGTGAGGAAAGTACTGCCGAGAACCGGCAGTTGTCAGAGCGGGGATCGGCACCGATCATCAGGGCACTGATGATCAGTGCCCTGATGATCGGTGCCCAGCAGTGCCACCCGCAAGTTCCGCCCACCTGTGCCCAGCAGTGCGCCCACTAGCTCCGCCCACCTGTGCCCAGCAGATCACCCACCTGTGTCCAACAGTGCACCCACCTGTGCCACTCTGCAGTGTCCCACACCTGTGCCCAGAAGTGCCGCCTACCTGTGCCCAGCAGTGCCACCCACCTGTGCCCACCCACCTGTGCCCACCAGTGCCACCCACCTGTGCCCACCCACCAGTGCTGCCCACCAGTGCCACCCACTAGTGCAGCCCAGCAGTGCTGCCAGTCAGTGCCACCAGTCAGTGCCCAGGGGTTGTGCCAGTCAGTGCCGCCAGTCAGTGCCCAGCAGTGATGCCAGTCAGTGCCGTCTATCAGTACCCATCATCAGTGTCACCTATCAGTGCCGCCTATCAGTGCTGCATATTAGTGCCGCCTATCCGTGACACCTCATTAGTGCTGTCTATCAGTGCCGCCTATCCGTGCCACCTCATTAGTACTGCCTATCAGTGCCCTTTAGTGCTGCCTATCAGTGCCCATCAGTGCCGCCTATCAGTGCCCATCAGTGCTGCCTCATCAACGCACATCAGTGAAGGAGAAAAAATACCTGTTTGAAAAATTTTATAATAGAAACAAAGAAACTTTTTTTTTTTTTAATTTTTTGCAATTTTTTTATTTATAGAGCAAAAAGTAAAGAGCTCAGTGGCGATTAAATACCACCAAAAGAAGCTCTATTTGTGAGAAAAAAAATTATCAAAATTTCATATGGGTACAATGTTGCATGACCGCGCAATTGTCAATCAAAGTGCGGCAGCGCTGAAAGCTGAAAATTGGCCTGGTAAATAAGGGGGTATAAGTGCCTGGTAGGCAAGTGGTTAACCTGTTAGTGATCTTAATGTTATGCCGATCAGTGTATATATATATAATCAGTTAACAAGCAAAGCGTGGACCTTCCCAGTCTCCACTGTGCTGTTAGCCCTCATGCACACGGGACATTTTGATAACGCTGGTAACGTTAGCTGTGTAAACTCACGTTAAAAACGTGAGTTTTTCAGGGTTTTTTTAGTGTTTTTGCATTAGCGTTTAGTGGCATTTTGCAGCGTTTAACAGAGTTTTCCCACGTTCGTTATTTTCTATTCTATTATTTTCTATTTCTTTATTTTCTATTCTATTTCATTCTAATCTTCTTTTCAAATTCGAATTTGCTTTCAAATTAGTTTTTTTAATTCAAATCGATTCGAATTTCGGCCAAATTTCTTTTCGTTATTTCATATTTGTTTAAATATGTTACTATTGTAATTCAGAATTCGGGTACATCCGAAACTTTGAACAACAAAAGATTCCTGAGAATTTTGATTCAGAACGAAACGAACCGCACATATCTAAGAGGACACAAAGTGAAAACAGCTGGGCCGAACACATTGCTGAGTCCTAGAAACAAATGAGTGGTTGCTTATTAAAAGTCAGCAGCTACAGTTTTTGTAACTGCTGACTTTTAATTTTTACACAGCAGACTGGAGCTCCACTTTAAGGTTACAGGCATTGGCACTCCATGTTTTGTATTTTTAAAAATGCTGCAAGTACAGAAAAAGGCCGGCCAAGTGTGATCCTACTTTCCTGTGCACTCTGCCTCTGCTGTACTGAAATCTTTGGTGAGGAAACTGAAAAAAGAAGAAAATGTAATACATCTGAGGAGATCAACACTGCAAAATCAACATATTATTGGATCATTAAATGGGTTTTACCCATTCCTTATTCTAATCAAAAAAAAGTCTGGGCTTACATATTCTCTAAAGTACAGTATATGAAAATTCTAACAATAAAATTCTCTTATTTGCTCCCTATTGGTCTATTAAATATACAATTGAAAGTGTTTTGTTATATCTGCTTGACAAGTGCAAAAAAAATCTGTCATCTGAAATTCAGAGATGCCCTCTGTCCTATGCACACATCTGGCATTATCACAGTGAATGTAATTAGTCCTCCTAGCTGTTATCTAGTGGCCATGGATAAGAGTCTATTTTGTGGAGCAGGAAAAGAGGGCGGGGTTTAGTAGTTTAGCAAAAGGCAACTGGGCAGGGCTGACACCACACCATCCAAATAAATACTGCGTTGTCAGCCCACAATAAAGCCCGTCATACATACGTCAAATTTCGAAATAATTTTTTTTCGGAAATCTTTTCTAAGAATTTTTGTTTGAATTTTGCACCATTAGTAGGCCACAGAAATGACCAATTTTTGTGCAACTATTGAATTTGAGTGATTGGGCATGTTTTTTGAAAAATTAACAAATTTCTAATCAATGATGGGAGAATCATGCGAGAAATACAATCAAAAAAGAAATGAGCATGAGCTGTGGCCTGGAATGAAAAGAAAATTCTTGGCCAAACAAAATTCTTTTCTGTAGCAACATGTGAAACTGAAGGCTTGGTTGGTCAAATTTCAAAATCATTGGTGGCACCATTGGATTACAAAATGTACAAACTTTTCAATTCTATAGAAAGTTTGTTTGGAATTTCACCCATGTATGGCCTGCGGCCTGCGGCCACACATGGGTTGAATTCCAAACAAATTTTCTTTAGAAGATTGGAAAGTTTGTGTGTTTTGTAATCCGATGGTGCCACCACTGATTTTGAAATTCAACTAACCAAGCCTTCAATTTCACCTCATGTTGCTGCAGAAAATTTTTGTGGCCAAGAATTTTCTTTTCTTTCCAGGTCACAGCTTGTGTTTGTTTTTTCTTCGGTTATATTACTCGCACGATTCTCCCATGATTGATTAGAAATTAGTTTATTTTTTTTAAATTTCCAACATGCCTGATCACTCAAATTCAATGGTCGCATGAAAATTGGCCATTTCTGTGGCCCACTAATGGTGTGAAATTCAAATGAAAATTCTCAGAAAAGATTTTCAGAAGAACATTCTTTTGGAATTCGACCCATGTATGGTCTGCATAAGGCTTTAAGCCGGCCATACACAGGTTGAATTCTGAAAAAATTTTCTTTCAAAAAGCTTGAAGTGAGGTGATTGTAGCCGTATTAGTGCATTTGCGACAGAAACAATTGAGTACTGTCCGTGATACTTTTTTTATTTGCACTAACATACAATTTTGAGGACACGCTTTCGGGGAGTGTCCCCTTCTTCAGGTCTAAGCAGTACTGAACAGTACTGAACACCATTAGTGGGCTGCAGAAACAGACAATTTTTGTGCAGCCATCAAATTTGAATGATCGTATGTTGGAAATTTTTTGAAAAACAAACTAATTTCTAATGAGTGATGGGAGAATCGCTCAAGAAATATAATAAAAAAAGAAACAAGCATGAGCTGTGACCTGGAAAGAAAAGAATATTCCCAGCCACAAACTTTTTTTTCTGTAACAACACGAAGTGAAATTGAAGGCTTGATTGGTCGAACTTCGAAAGCAACGGTGGCACCATTGGATTGCGAAACTCAGGAAATTTACGATTTTTTAAAGAAAATTCTTTCAGGATTCAATCCATGTATGGCTGGCTCTAGGAGCTGAGTGCATTTCTGGAAGATCAACAGGTGCACTTTACATGAACACCACCTTTATAAACATACTACAGGTAAACAAATACTGTACATGTATTTTTAATGGAGACTTATTGAAATTGTTCCATTGTCATGCATAGTCTGAAATGAAATATTATTTGATATGATCATTTTCATTTGAGTGCATCCATCGGTTTGTGATGATTCTGGAGCACTCCGCTAGGAATGACAGCCACATTAACTGAATGAGAAATTTATGAAGATGGAAGCCTTGCATACAGAGTATTCTATATTCACAGCATTCAGAACTGCTATTTCAATAATTGCGGCTGGAGTGGCAGGTGTATTTAAAGCTGCAATCAAAGTTTCCCCTGTAGGAACCTGCTGATTAGCTCACCTGAAGTTTAAACTGATCATTCATCATAAAAAACGTATTATAGATTGTATAAAACCTTCTGATGGAAGTGTTGAGTCATGTTAGCCAAACTTTAGAAAATCTGAAACTGCATGCATTTTGTAATCCAATGGTGCCACCGTTTATGTTGAAATTTGACCAACCAAACCCTAAATTTCACCTCATAATACTACAGAAAAGATTTTTGTGGCTGGGAATCTTCTTTTCTTTCCAGGTCACTGCTCATGCTCATTTCTTTTTTTATTGTATTTCCGGAGTATCCCAAATCCTTAAATCTCATCCTGTTCACATTGCTGAAAATAAATTCCACAAAAAGACATCCACTAGACTGAGCCTGTGTTGTTGGTTTGCTGGGAAATGTGTCTGTGGCAGGCAGTCTCTATACTAGCAAGGGAGACCTGGGCATGTTCTCTGCGGACCCTACAAGTGTGAGCGCTACAGTAGTGCAGACACTATCTGCATGGAGCTTGCATGTTTGCATTTTCTCCCTCTACTTGTGTTGGTTTCCTTCCACACAACAAACACTTTACTCCTGCGCTAGGAAAGGACTCAGTAGACCCAATAGGAATGTTCTGGAATTTTCTGGAATATGCACTGCTTGCTGCCCTCAAAAGACCGGGGTGGTCCAAATACACTAGATACATATGGAGAAACAGAAAAAAGGCGCACCGACCTAGTGCATTATCGTTTAAAATAATTTAATTGAAGAAACAAAATAGGTATCATACTCACAATAGACATAATAACACAGGCATGTCAAACTGAACAAGATGTTTGATCCAAACAACATCTGCGTCCATACGATGGAACCCTGGATGACCAACTGGCTAACGCGTTTCGAGGACACAACCTCTTCCTCAGATGTTGGAAGAAAGAAAAAAGGAAGAAGAAGGAAGAAGAAAGAAGGAAGAAAGAAGAAGAAGCGGTTGCGGTTGCAATGTATCTATTTGTATCCAAATAAAAACATCTGTATCCAAAATGGATACAAATAGATACATTGTTGCAACCACAATACTTTTTCATGTTAAATATAATAGCGGAGCTCTCTGCAAGGGACAGAAGTAATTAAATGCCGGCTGTAGACGGGATGAAAATCGTCCAATTTTTTTTACCACTGGTGGTAACGTCGGCCTATTGAACGACCGATTTTTCATTTTTTTTTTAAAAAAACGGACGGTTTTCGACCTGTCTATGGTCTGCACAAGACTGGTAGATTAATTGGCTCCTGTCTAAATTGGCACTAGTATGTGTCTTTATATGCATATGAGATAAGGACCCTAGACTGAAAGCTACTTGAGGGCAGGGACTGATGAGAATATACGGCATTCAATCAATACATAAATTATTGTTGCTGTGTAAATTCCTGTAGTAAATACTGTAAATAATAATAATAATAATAAAGCGACCTCTGGAATCTTGTGATCTAATAATCCCTCAAAGGGAAATTTAATATAACCCAATTATTACCACTAAACTAATGTCTACGTTGTAGGCAGCAATAAATAACAGTTGGAATTTCAAAGCGCTCCTGTATTTGAAAAAGTACTATGTATCGTAAACAATAGCCATTTTTTCCTTAAGTCTAGGTTCACATCTGTGGGGTGGTGTAACTTGCAGGGAAAAAGCTACTGGCCTTTTTTTTTTTTAAACGCTGCCAAATGGAACGGTGTGGTGCTTTGGCTCCATGTGGTTTCAAGCATCTGAAAACATGTTGTGTTAGGAATCAATGACATCCTCATGCGTCTGTTAAAGAGCAGTGCATTTTGGCTGCAGATGCAGGGATATGTGAAATTTATACACAAGAAAATGCTGTTTTATTTTTTTTTTCATCCTGATGGTGATAATGGTGAAAAATACAGTATCTGTGTAATGTGAATCACCTGTGCTGCCACTAATGGAAGTCTGTGTTTTTGCATGACATAATTTATGGGTGTGCTCATTTTATTATGTTTCTCAAATATCTAGTTTGGAGTGATGGGAATTTTCTCTTGTTGACTTAGTAGCACTCCTATATTCTACTGCTATGTAGCTGGGCAGCACTTATAGATTTATTAACCTTCTGGACCCTGGCAGTGGGTGGTGCTGAAATGGCCCATGGGAGTCCTCTAAACATGGGGCATCCCTTGGTTCCAATCATGGGATGGCCCTTCACTGGCTTTTTATCCTCTAGAAAGCCCTAAAGGCAACTCAGCCTGGCATGACCAGGATCCAGCGGTTTATCTGACATTGAGCCTCCAGCCAGAGATGCCACTTTTCCAAAGTGCATGGAAACGTTCCAGGAGAAGTTCCTGTTAGTTAAGAATAATGCAATGTCCAAACTGATGCAATGCTTTACTGAACTGTGCTTAAGAAAATAATACAAACACAGTTATGAAGAACTCCTTAAAGTTAGTGGATAGATACCAGGAGTCCCCATCCATGGCTCATGCCATAGTATAATATCACAGGTAGGAAGAGGTCACAAGCTTCCCCCCAGAGGGGAAACATGAATTAAACTACAGTCTATACCTCTCCTGGCTGCAGACTAATCCATACGTGACTGTACAAACCACGTGACCTTTTAATACCTCTCCTACAACATAAGTGACTGGTAGTGACATTGCTGAGCATTGGGGAGGAATTAATTAATAAAGGGCTGCTGTAACAGTACCGAGAGTGTCCCCCACTAACAGACAGTGATACCTAGTGAAACTCTGGGGTGCTGCCTGTCTAAACTCTTGGCCTATACCAGTGGTCTCCAAATTGCTGCCCAGGGGACAGATCTGGCCCTTGAGGCATTTTTCCTGCCACTTATGCTAAACACTATTCCTCCCACTGACACCAACAATGGAGTATAATTCCTGTTACTGACACCAACAATGGGGCACTATTCCTCCTACTGACACCAACAATAGGGCACTAGTCTTTCCACCCGAACCAATGACGGGGCACTATTCCTCCCCCTGATACCAATGATGGGGCACTATTCCTCTCACTGATACCAATCAGTGGTCTCCAAACTGCAGCCTGGGAGCCAGATCCAACCCTTTGCCTGCCTTTACCTGGCCCTTGGGGTACTTTTCCTTCCACTCATGCAAGGCACTATTCCTCCCACTGACACCAGCAATGGCGTATAATTCCTTTTACTATCACCAACAATGGGGTGCTATTCCTTCCACTGACACCAACAATAAGGCACTGTTTTTCCTATTGACCCCAAACAATGGGGTACTATTACTTCCACTGACACCAACAATGGGGAACAAATCCTCCAATTGAAACCAACAATGAGGCACTATTCCTCTCCCTGATACCAATAATGGGGCACTATTCCTACCACTGACACCAGCAATGCGGTATAATTTCTTTTACTAACACCAACAATGGGGCACTATTCCTTCCACTGACACCAACAATGAGACACTGTTTTTCCCATTGATCCCCAAAAACAGGGTACTATTCCTCCCACTGACAACAATGGGGTACTATTCCTCCAATTGACACCAACAATGGGACACTATTCCTTCACCTGACACCAAAGATGGGACACAATTTCTCCCACTGATACCAATGATGGGGCACTATTACTCCCACTGATACCAATGACGGGGCACTATTCCTCCCACTGATACCAATGATGGGGCACTATTCCTCCCACTGACACCAATGATGGGGCACTATTCCTCCCACTGATACCAATGATGGGGAACCATTTCTCTCACTAATACCAATGATGGGGCACTATTCCTATACTTAATATTTTTTTACTCCCACTGACACAAAGTCTGAGGCATTTTCTACTCCCACAGTTCGGCCCACCTAAAGTCTGAAGATCGTAAATTGGGGTACTATTTTTCCCACTGATACCAATGATGGGGCACTATTCCTCCCACTGATACCAATGATGGGACACTATTCCTTCCACTGAAACCAGCAATGCGGCACTATTTTTCCCATTGGCCACAACAAAGGGGTACTATTCCTCCCACTGACACCAACAATGGGGTACTATTCCTCCAATTGACACCAACAATGGGGCACTATTCCTAGCACCGATACCAATGGGAGGGCACTATTTGATACATGATGGGGCACTATTTTCTCTTTAATGCCAAAAATGCACTGTTTACTCCCACTGATGTCAAGACAATTTCTATTCCCAATGGCCACAGTGTGCCCCTTAAGGTCTGAAGGACAGTAAACTGGCCCTTTGTTTGGAATGTTTAAAGACCATATGTCTCTACCAAAGAAGGAATAGCTGTAAGCAACTCCCTGTAGACTAGGTGAGTGACATAGTGGCCAATTAAGACACTACATGGCTACCAAAGACTACAGTACTATTGATTCTCTGAGAAGATGGGCAAGATAAAAATCTAACTTTCTGTGTTACAGGGTGACAGCACAGGAAAGCAATTGGAAGACAAAAACAGTGTGCTGTCAGATTTAAAAAGGAAATACCTGATCAAGGACTTTAATGGCAGGATTACCAACTAATCTTTTCTGAAGTAATCTTTTTAGACCAAGTAATATTTTAGATGTGAAAATATTGAAACTTACTTTAAAAAAAAAAATAGCATGATAAAAGTTATGTCAGGTTTGAGTCACTGGCTTGGATCTACTTTGAACATGATGGTACTTGTTAAAAAAATAATTAATGTTGTTTAAAGTCTGATCATGTCTCTACAGAGGTTATGAGTTGGAAGCAAATATCTGACCAGTTGCTATGGCAAATGCTATTTTCTTTTCACACTCTCTTCTGAAAATAAATAAGAGAATTATTTACAGGATGGATTTATAGAATTAAAGTGAAAAGATGAGCAAAAAAAAAAATATGTTGATATGTTGTAGGCTGACAATGTTGTCATTTCTGCAGCATTGTCACCCTGGCCATACAATCTTTGTACATTCAACTTTAGATTTACCAAATGTAATATGAAGACCTACCTAATCTATCCAATTAATTTGTTTGAGTCAGGAAGGCCCTTGTACTATGCAATTGTTGGTGGATCTAGAAATTGGATACACAGAGCAGTGGCTCGAAAGTGAGCCTGCTTGGGTGCCCTCAAAGCAAGCCGTTTGTTCTGGGGGCAATTGGCAGAAGGGAGGGGCCAGGACCACTGGCGGGGGACCCGAGAAGAGGAGGATCAGGGCTGCTCTGTGCAAGACCACTGCACAGAGCAGGTAAGTGTAACATGTTTGTTATTTTAAAACAAAACAATGTCTTTAATATCATTTTATGTATAGGACATTGGCGATTTGGGTTCTCATTTTTCTTGTCCTGATCAGGGAGTGTCATAGATTCAGATAGAATATCAGTCCTTTTCACAGACACTGGACCTTTGTGGTGTCTCTGTGAAGTCCATAAGCTGCCAGGCTTTGGAGAAGTTGGACCGAGAGGGTTGGACTCCCAAAAGGAGAAACTTAAATCATACTTGCAATACTAATAAACACGCAAAAGTAGAAAAAAGGAGGAAAGGGAACTTTATTTTCTTCCTTGTACCTTGATCCAAGTAATGCTTATTTTTCCTGTATACCTTAAGGTAACTTGGAGACTATTGGGTTAACCCCATAAGTGGTTTTTAGGTAACTGAGGCCAGTTAGGTGTGTATCACTACCCCTTAGGGACCGCTGAATTTGATTCGCCTATTAGCTTGGTGGCTGCCTTCAGGCCTTATGCTGGACTGGCTCTTTCCCTGCTACACAGGATGTCCACCGTGGGAGACATTGAGGCAGTGGATATTCTCTTTCCAGCAATAGCCTGTAAGCAGTCCCCCTCCCTGGGGTTTCTTCCCAGGCTCCACACTCCAACCTTCCTCAATCCATCTTCAATCCAACTCTCCCAAGTTGCACAGGCTCTGCCACTTTTAAGAATTGCCATGATCACCATGCCCAGACTCCTGTCAGGGGAGTGGAGAAGGTACCTCAAACATGCAGATCTTGGCCTCCTTCCCTTTCCCTCCCCTCTTCCAAAAAGCTCTCAGGTTTCTGTAAAAGTGGGAGGGCTCCAGAAACTCTGATCTGATAGAGCCTCCTAGCCTGTTCTGAGGTGAACTCCTGCCTCACTCACAGGCTGACTCATCCCAGGCTTCTACTCAGCCTTTATCTAACAAAAACTATCTGACTAACCTGCAGGGCGTTACAGGTGGGTATCAGCTTTGGTGGGCTGAAGCTCTAAGAAAAGGTCACTGAGCTCTTGAAACTTTACAATGTCTCTGCCAGATATTTTTGGTAATGTTTTCAACCTTTTAAGTAACACATACTCAATGGCTTCTGGGCTGCCAAAGTTAAGCTCACGTTTATCCCAAGCAACGATAAGACCTGCGGCAGGATTTTCAATGTGAACAGCTTTGAGTCTTTTGATACGTTCTGCAAATGGGGGCCTAGCCACCTCATAAACAGATCTAGCTCTTCTATAGTTGTGATATCTAGTTCACCGATTGTAGCTTTGAAGGTAAATTTCCAACCTCTGTAGTTTTCAGGTTTAAGAAGCTGCATAAAAATACGGCTAGTTGTGGACTCAACCAGAATATTGGATTTGTTTAAATATATTAATAATGCAAAAGCAATAATTCAAAGGTGGCCGGTGGTCAGCGGGGCACACTCATTTCTTAATTCAACAGACAATTCTAAAAACAAAAAAGGAAAAAAAATCATACCACACTCCACAGATCCCAAATAACCCCTGAGAGGGGAATACCCACTCATGAACAAATCAATTGGTAATAATAGTAACTCCCTTCAGGAATGATACATGTGCTCCATATACAAAATTGCAAAGCTAGGTAATTCACAGGTCTCCTGAAAAGGGAACGTGCTCTTTATCACATGTGGTATCTCTGCCAGAACAGGATCACCATAGCTGTAATATTTGTTGAAAATCCCATTCCTGGGCAGGAAGGGGGTATAAGTGCTCTGTAGGCAAGTGGTTAAACAAACCCAATATTTTAGTTGAGTCCACAATAAGCCGTATTTTTATGCAATTTCTCAATATGTTGGTGACTAGGGACTTATTTATCAGCAACATTTTTTTGGGTCCTTGAGGCTTTCTTTTGGAGGTTTTGCAGTTTTCAGGTTTATCATCAGACCTGTCTTGGTGAGCTCTTTGTGAACCATATATTTAACAATCTGTGACATGTCTGAGTTTACAGACAAAGTCACAAACCTGTCACAAGTTAGCCTGCAGTTTCTTGTTTGTGTATTCTTACTTCCTTGCTGCAACACTGTTCCTGATTCTTTTCACGTGTGTTTGTCTGTGCTCACCTATGGGCATCATCTGCTATTCTCTGGGTTTTATTTCCTTCCCTTCCATCACTTCCTGGCCCACTTCCTAGTTTGGTTGTCTATATAAGACATGCTCAGTCTAACCCACTTTGCCTGAGCAACATCTTAGTTCTTGGAGCTCCTGGCTGATGCTACACCTGCAGCTGACAACACGTGTGCTGACCCTGGCATCGTCCACTGACTGTGCTTGATTTCCACCTGTCCTGACCTCGGCTTGTCTATCGGCTTTCCTATTGTCTCCAGCCATTACACTCTGCACACGCAAGTGGTCTCCGCATCCTCAGCTCGGCGTATCTGGGGGCCGCGACCTGGTTCTAGCTTGTTACAAGTCCATCCTCACCATCAGGTGCTCTGGTAAAAAAGCAGACTGGGGCTTAGGCTACACGCCTTGGGGAACCCCAAGTTGACGATCTACAAGGGCTCACTACCACAGGTGCGTGTCAGAACCGTGCAGGGGCAGAGCCTTTGGCATCATCAATCACCCCTGGAGGTGAAGGCATTGGTTATTATACTGTGCTGCTGGTCTGAAACCTTTTTTCAGGTGAAAGTGTTTGGTGAAAGGTGGTGGAACATGTGGATGTCACATTATTGGATCTCTGCATTTGATTTCTTCACTGATTCTTTCAGTGGTGGAATAAATATGTTGGACTTTTTTTTAATGTTTTTTTATATTTCATGTCATTCTGTGCACTAGGAAGATTTTATATGCAAAAGTTGTAATTTTATTTATGTTAAGAGGTGTTATATATACTTTTCAGTATGCTGGTAATTTTTGTTTAATAATCTCTTTTTTTTAACAATTATTTGCATTGTGATTTGACTTATCCTACCAATAGCGGTGATGCTACTACTCATGAAACTCTTTATTGTCAAAGTGGTCATTCAATCAGTACTTACAGTATGTATGTGACAACTAATAGCTATGCTGACTGCTACCTGCTATACTAAATATCATAGCAGATCACCAGGCTAGTGACCAACTGAGGGTAGTGGTCATATCTACAGAATCAACAAAGCTAAGGGTAATCATTTATGTTTTAGGGACCATAGAGCAGTCAAGACAAGTTCTGAGTAACCTTTCCAGAGAACTTCACAAAGTGGGTCATGCCCAGATAAAGTTTCAGGAAGCACCACTGGTAGGTTTTCTTGTACCACTGGATATCTATGAAGCACAAGGTCATTACCACAACCATTGATGGAGTGCATGGAATTTGACTGACCGTAACTTCCAAGCTGAAAAGTCCACAACACTAATGACAGCTGTAACTGGGAGAAGATCTTTAAAGGAGGCTTTCATGTTCTAGAAATAACAGACAACATGAGAAACAGCACCAGAGAACAAGCCAGCTTGGACACAGGCAGACAGAAAAGGTAGCAATGTACTAGGCAGCAGGCAAAGGTTGGCAACGATAATATGAGAGCACAAAGTCTCAAAACAAAAATGTAAGGCAGGATTCGGCAACATACCAAACACCAAAGACAAATATGTCCAGTAACAGTTTCTAGACTAAATGGATAACAAGACACTGAAGAGCAGGTACACAGGCACAAGAGCTGAAGCTATGTCAGCAAGGGCCCATGAAGAACACCTGACTTAAGAGTGTAATTAATCATTGGGAGCCTCTTGCAAGTGCTTACAAATACATTAATGTGCCTAGGTCCAGTCCATCCTATGGTGGTGTCAGCCTACATCTCCCTAAGTAGGAAGAGCCTAGTGGATATTGGCAGGACGCAACCGATGATCCTGTGGCTAAATGAGTAGCTGGCCCTCAATGCTGGAGGAAAAGTGACTGTGTGTAGCTTTGCTAAACTCTAGGAGGCATACAGGCCATCTACAGCATCAGAGACTCTGTGGGACAATCAGTTGCAGTGCAGCCAGAAGTTCTGCAGTGCAGCCAGCAGTTTGTCTAGTGCAGCCAAAAGTTGAGCAGTCCTCAAGCTGTACAGTTTACAGTTCCAGGGAATCCCACATTCCCTATCCTTATCCAAATTCATTGTTACCAAATAAAAACCCAAAAAGAACCCCCTAGACTGTTCTTTTGAGCCAGAGGAAGGATGGCAAAAATACTACGTGCCTGGCTGTGCGTGTTCTAAGGGGGAAATAAGACTCAATTCACCAGTTGCTCTTTAGGGGGTGCATTACATTTATATGGAGAAATGTCCAGTCATTTGACCTCTGTTGAATGGCTGCTGCAGGCAGCCAAATAGCTGTTTCATGGATCAGAGGAGATGATGAGGAGACCTGCCAATGGCACAAGAAATACACACATGGCAGCAAAACATAGCGAATTTGCTACAAATGATTGAAGTAAAGTAACACAATTTACCACAAACTGTGACTTGCACACATATGTTCACTCATCCCTAGTAATGGTGACACAGAAGAGATAATCATATAAACCTTTCAGTACTGGGTCCTTTGCTTTTGCTTCCTGTTTAAGGTTTAACCAGCTCACATGCTGTATACGTAAAATGTATTAATAACCTCTTAAATTATTTAGATGATGCTGAAAGAAAGTTCACTCATTCATTGGGGGACCCGTTAATGATCTGTATCCATGAAGATTACATCTTATTAAGTATGCATGAGGTCTGGTGATGAAAATCTCAGAAGTTCCGTCCGTTGGATTTAATGGATGGGGTTTATTTGCTATTCTGTGTCACCTGCGGAGCATTTCATGACCGTGTCAGGGAGCTAAATGCAAAGATATATCCTGTATATTTACTTTGATGTCACAAAACCAATGGCATCTTTCTCTAGGATGTTTCATGAGCCCTTTGTATTAAGCATACACTTTGATTTCATCAAATACAACTCCTAACTCAAATGATAGGCAAATGTACATTGGGTCAAAGGTGAAATATTTGCATTTTAACTGATGTGTCCAAGTTTTTCTACCTGTCACTAAGCTAAAAAGTGTCCCCAACAAAAAAAACGTAACTCTTTTCAGTTATCTCCTAACCTAAGTCACTAAAACAATGCCTTAACATATAAACTCCTGCAACACTTTGGGCTCAGTTCACTAAAGGATATTGTATGTGATATTAGGGTCATATATCTAAATATTGCATGCAATATGAAAAACATCAATTTACTATAGGTTCATGCAGCAGTTAATGACAAAAATAATTAAAGCCTGGTAAATACCGCATAAACCTGTCTAAAAGTCAATTCACAAAAAAGGTAATCAAACACATTCTTGATATAAGTTGTTGTCTAGCCTAAAGCTGTTTAAAGAATATCTTCAAATACTAGCTGGTTGTTAAGGAGCCAGAACCCACCACATCCTTAATAACTAGTGACTTATCTTCTGTCAGTAGTGACCTCCCCAAAACTACACCAGGCACCTTTGAGGGGTACCTCGTGTTAAAAGTAAAAAATGCCCCCCCCCCCCAATCCATACCAGACCCTTATCCAAGCATTCAGGCCAGAAAAGGGGGGAAGAGCATATGTCCACCCTCCCTCCCCCCACACAATACCAAGCCTTATGCCTTCAATGTGCCCTCAACATGGGGGGGGGGGTGCTTTGAAGAGAACAAGGGCCTTTTCCCAACAGCCCTGGTGATTGTGGGGGGGCACATTGTAATCTGGAATCCCCCCTTTAACAAGGGGGCCCCCCAAATCTCTGCCCTCCCATGCAAAAAGGTACATAGTACCACAACTTATTCACCAGAAAAAATAGAATATACCGTAGAAATAAACACACTAAAACTTCTGTCAAGTTTAATTAACATTATTTTTAAAAATATTAAAAATGTCTCTTAATGTACATCCATCTTCAATCATGATGAACACCACCCATCAACATAATTGTTCCATCACCTGAATCCCACCAACTGACATGCCGCACCCCCTGTCACTGAAATAAACTAAAAGGTGGGGTCACCTGGTGACATCCTTGACCATACATGGACATGTCGAGGGCATGTGGCCTGGCATGGTTCAGGAGAGGGGAGGCCATACACATGTCCCCCTTTCCTGACCTGCTGGGCTGCAGAATGCCATAAGGGTCTGGTATGAATTTATGTGAGGGACTGATATGTGCTGCTTGTGGGTGAAAGTGACAGTGTCCTGGGGACTGGGACAAAGAATATCCAAATATTCGTGTTTGTGACTAAACAGGTAATAAGGGAAAATCTTCCAATAGGGTCACAACTCAGGGTACATCACATGCCCCACATTTCCTGTGGCGTACCCTAAGTGCCCAAATCCGGGATCACCAGCATCTGCAGTAGCCAGCATCTCCACCAGTTGGCTGCCTGTCAGAACAATGCAATAAATAAGGAGGTCCCTCATATACTTGCCAACATCCCTATTCAAGGAATATACACAAATTCCCCCCACAATTATGGGACTTTTTAGGTAAATTAAAACCAATTAAAAAAAAAAAAAAAGATAATTAATATTCTCTATTCCAATATTAACATAAAAGTATTTTTGTTAAATACTGTATATTACAATGTGACCAATGTATGTAAGTACTTGGTTATGATTTTTCCAACATATTTCCTTTTTCAGAATTCCCTGTATTGCCTGCAGAGTTACCCCTGAAGAAGGAGCTATGGTCTCTCCGAAATACGTTAGTTACTCATTTATATTTTCTGTAAGTATAAGTTTATTATGTAAACAACATTGTATGGACACATTGTAATGTACAATATTAAACAAAATAAAGTTTTATGATAATATTGGAATAAAGAATATTATATATCTTTTTTTAATGGTTATAATTTGCCTAAAATGCCCCATAACTGTGGGGGAAATGGGTTTGCCTATATTCTTGTCAGAACAATAGACTTCACAGCCAAGGAAAGCTCTCCCTAGGCTCCTGCTTGGCTCTGGCATGTCATATGACACGTTTAGAGCCTGGGTGGAAGGAAATGCCCTGGCTTTCTGGTGCATTGTATTTGAAGTCGGTAAGGTCAGGGAGAAAGGAAGGGGGGACTGTGAGGGATTTGTGCTGAGAGGGAGGATTTGGGGAGGAAGATGGTGTTTGCTGGGAGGTTTTTGAGGAGGGAGCATTTGTGCTGGGTGGGGATATTTCTAACGGTAGATTGTTGGTATTGGGAAGGTATGTTTTTGGTGGAAGGAAGAAGATATGTGCTAGGAGGGGGGATGAGGGGGGTTTGCTGGGAGGGACTATTTAAAGTGGGGATGGTTTGTACTGGGAGTTGGGAGAGGATTTCTACATAGGGGAGTTATTTTGGTGGAGGGGGGATTTGCACTGGTATTAGGAATTGGGGGGGGGTCTTCTCTTGGAGGGGGGATTTTGTAGGGGTAAAGGGATCTGAGATGGGAGGGGAATTTGTGGAGGGGGGATTTGTGCTAAGAGGAGGAGATCTTTTTGCATTTTTGTATGGGGAGAATTTTGGCTTGCAGAGGTTGCCTAGCAGTGGGATGAGCATGAATAGTAATGCTGGATTATTGTCAGGATGATTTTTGCTGTGAGAGGAAGTGGAAGAGACCATGCTTGCGGTGGGAATATTGCACTTTCTTGACCCCTACACTATCACCCTGATGCCTGCAATCTTGTAACCATGACCACTACAATACATGCTCCTGACCCCTGCACTCTACACACTACATACTCCTGACCTCTGCAGTCTGTTCATTAGACCCTCTTGCCCCTTTCACATGGTGCAGTACACACACCTGACCCCTGCATTTTGTGTGTTATGTATTCCTGACCCCTGCACTGTGAGCTTTACATATTTGAGACCCCTGCACTCTGTTTGTCATGTATTCCTAAGACCAGATACGACTTCTCCTTCGCTCTAGGACCCAGTCAGGTGGCGAATGAATGGAACCAGAACTGGAAAAATCGACCACCAGTGCATATAAGGTTGTGCAGCTCCAAACAAGGCTGGGGAAGCCCGACCATCACTGCAAAGTGAAACAAAAAAGAGAAGCGCACCAACCTTGTGCATTACCTCAGTAACCAAAATTTATTAATTGCAAAATGGTACTCACAAACAGTGAATAAATCAGGCATGTACGTCCTCAGAGGGACTTCAAAGATAAGGAGCCAGCGCGAATTCCATCATGGGGGTAGACTCAGTACAGCTGATGCGTTTCGAAGGGCATGCCTTCTTCATCAGAGCTTCTCTGAGGTTGGTGCGCTTCTCGTTTTTGTTTCATGTACTCCTAAACCAGGCACTGACTATAGCACTGTATACAATATGTACTCGTACCCCAGCACTCTGTGCATCATGTATTCCTCACCTTGCGCTCTGTGCATTACATAGTCCTGACCCTTGTGCTATGTACTCCTAACCCTTTCACTCTTTGCATTAAACATTCACCGGACCCCCTATTTGTGCTATCCTTCTGCTGCTCTGTGTTTGACCCAGCCTGCCTCCAGGCTCTGCTGTATCCAGATCTCATGCTGCCAACTTTGGTTTATGTCCTGACTTTACCTTCTGTCTGCCTATTTTGTACTTCTGCTGCTCATCTGATATTGCCCCCAGCCTGGCTTCTGACCCTGCTTCCACTTTCCAATTTGGTAGCTCTGCTGCCGAGCTGTTGCTGACTTGCCTTGACTTTGGCTTTCTTTCTGCACCTGTGAGTCCTGTACTGTAGTCAAGTGCCATCTTTTTGCACAAGTTCCAGTTTGAGCATCCACAGCATTCTAGGAGTATGCTGTGGATGCTCTTTTGCTGTGCCTGACAGGGCCATCTTAACAGCATTATGTGCCCCTGGGCAAAGTAATGCACTGGGACCCTACCAGCCTGCCCCAACTTATGCATCTACTTTCAAGAGTTAAACATACAGTATATTCTATATACAGCCATTCCAGGACAGCTTAGTAAAAAGCGTGACTGTCCCAGCAAATCCGGGACAGTTAGTAAGTATAATGTAATGTATGATTATCTTGGGGTCCCCATGCACCTGGAGCCCGAAGGGCAGTGCCTAGGGTGCCCATGCATTAGGACAGCCCTCCCACTGCATGCAACCATGCCACTTTTTGTCTTGCTACACCCTTTTACCAGCTCCAGGAGGTATAGGACAAGAGGTGCAAGGGAAGTCTCATCAGCTCTGCCTCTACCAGGTACAAGAGAAATGCTCTATATGGAGGTCTATATCATGTGTCAAGAAGTGGTAGTTCTATCCAGAAGCACTGTTATTTAACCTGCCTATACTGAATTAATAAAATAGTAAATGAGATACATTGAGCCGACTTTATTATGGTCTGGCATTGCAATAGTGGAATAAACCTTTAGGAAGGAGCTACTTCAATCAATGTCTGCATAACAAGGAGTGTATTACTGAAATAACATTTCATCGGCTGAAGCACCATCATCATACTGATAAAGCACCTGTAATTTAGACTTTTTCATAAAGATTAAATTGCTGTTCACATAGCACGCTATTGTTAATCAAAAGGATAAAAGACCTTAAAGGAGATGACGATCCAAGATTGTACGTCTAGTAGAAAATGTATTGTTTTGCCTCGTAATGAGCTGCTATAGCGGTGTGCAGATTATCATTCAGAGAATCACACAGTAAATGGATGATTGATTAGAGGCAATGTAATTATTTTGCCTTATACTTTGAAAGTCTTATTTTCCAAAAATAACCATGGGCAAAAACTGGAGCAATAACAAAGCAACAGATGCGCAGTCTTATAAAACAGAAAATGAAAATCAGTGAAGTTGGAAAATAGGACACATGACTGGTTTCATTCCTTGCTTGCTACGTCTTTCCACTGCTGCAAAATGACAGTTGTAGAATTCTCTACAATTTGCAATGAAAAGAACTACAAAACATAATCCAAATGCAATAACAGAAGCATAAACCTTTATTTAAAAAAAAAGCATAGCTCCAGTCAAACCATTATAAAAAATAAAAGTCAGCAGCTACAAAACCTGTAGCTGCTGACTCTTTAAAAACAGCCACTCACCTGTCCCATGATCCAGTGGTGTGTTCATCCCAGACGGACTCACTGGCTGTTCTCTGCCCCCAGCTCTCGCACCTTAAGTGTGGGCACCCAGCTGTGACAGTTTGCACCCTTACAGCCGAGTGCCCACTATGCATGAGCACCCTTCCTTTAGATTGTAAGCTCCACGAGCAGGGCCCTACTATTCCTTCTGTCCTGAAATGTATTGTAATTGTATTGTCTCCCTTTATATTGTAAAGCGCTGCGCAAACTGTTGGCGCTATATAAATCCTGTATAATAATAATAATAATGAGCGAGCAGCGCTGCGCATTATGAATGGTCCCATAGTCTTCTGGGACCTGTCATGTGTCCCAGAAGACTGCATGGAGGGAGTAAGAGAACTTCCGATCGCCTAGGCAATTGGAGCGGAAGTGGGTGGAGGTACTTGCCAAAATCGGGTACCTGCACTCCCCTCTCCACTCCCCAAAGATGCCAATTCTTAACAGCAAGCAGGGGACCAGTCCTTAAAGCAGAACTTCCCCTTTTAGGTGGAGATCCACTTTAAGTTTAGTAATCCACTCTGCTGAATTCATTCTTCTGAAATCAACACAATACAAGGTGATTCTGGTTGCTATGTGACACTGATACAAGAAGTGGGGGGCATGTTTGTCACTGGCGCAAAGGCTCAGAAAGCAGTAAAAAAATATTCTAAGAAGTTTTAACCTATCCTCACGCTGAAAAATGTGTTTTGTCTATGACTTTGTTGGAGAGATTTTCTGTTACTCTGTATCTAGACAAGAAGTAGAAAGAAATCACTTCAACGGGGACAGAGAGGTCAACTATCACATACCTGGTGATGACTGGAATGTCGTGGAGGCTTCTCTTGCACCTCTTGCTCCTGCCAACACTCCTGAAGGTGGAGGCAGAGAGTGTGAGGGCACGGAGTGGCACGAGCGGCTGGCTGGCAAAGTCTGCTTTTCAGGTGGTATGAAGCGAGTCCTGGTGACTCCAAGGAGGTTTCTCCCAGCCCTCTGCTTGATTTCCCACTCCATGCAAGCCAGTGTATGCTGTTACCATCTCACACAGACTCCTCCACCATCGGATCCCATTCTACCAAGTAATCTGCTCTGATTATCTACTTCCAGCATGGTGCATGAGCCAAATTGTGGTTTAATATTTATGTCTTATCTGACACTTGACTTTTTATGGATGTTCCTAGTATTGGATTATTAAACGTTTACCTTGGACATACATACTGTCGGATGATTTTGAAATTGGGTTTATGTTTACTTTCATATATATTTGGCTTGATACCAGTAGCGCTCTGCTCTTTGCTTTATCTGATTTTTATTTTACCTACAGGTAAGCTTTATTATCAGCATAATTAAGAAAAATAAATACCTCCTAAACATGCACTGTTTAGGAGATATTTGGGTTTTTTTTAGAGGTGACATATGCATTCTGAAGGAACGGCATGCCTGTGCCATTCCTTCAGAGCACTGTGTTGTGTCTAATTGCAGGAGGTCTTGGCCCTGACTCCTGAGCATTGCACCTCGTACTAACAATGTATTAAGGAAAAGAGCAGCACTAATGTCTCTATCTCACCCAAGACTGCCCACCACCAGGATAACAAAGAAGTCATGTGAGTGCCCAGAAAAAGGTATTACCCAAACCCCACCCTTACCACCCGAATGGTAGTAATTTTGCTACCGGAGCAGGGCTGTGCTCTTTTCACGTGTCATAAATTTGTGTGTATGTGAGAGGTTTATATAGTTACGTATTAGATCTCTTGGTTTCCTTCTTAAGAGTGGACCTGTGCCCCCCTGGCTGCTGTTTATTCCTGCTCCCTCCCTTTCTGCTCACCACTTTTTCTAGATATCCACTTCTCCTCCCACTCCTTCCACTAATTCCCCTCTTTTTTCACCCTCCATAAAACATATTTCTTATATTGTTTTGATCATAAACATGAATCAGTATGGATCAGAAATCAGTTCTTCCGTACCTTAGTTTGTTTTTCTCAACTGTTTTTCTCAACTTGAGGGATGGGGTCCTCAGGGGGCAGAGGGGCAGAGGGGCAGAGGGGCACAGGGCCCTGAGTTAAGCTTTAAAGAAAAAAAGTGATCATTGATTTCTGTTACTTCTAAGTACAAGCTGTTAAGCTCAAATATGTTAGGCTTAGACAATTCCTCTGTAAATAGTGTGCATTAGTTGCACAATGTTGCAAACTAATTATACGAGTTTGGCTTAAAACATGTCAAGGTTATATATAAAAGCTTAGCTGGAATTGTGTATGCCTTTGTGTGCATTCCTTGTCACTTAATGTTATAATAGAAATGAACGTTTCGTTGCTGCAATGTAGTGTCTTACATTAGATATATTCCACTAAATTCCCAATATTGTAGCTCCATTAGATGCTCATGCATGCTACAAACTTACATGACCAATTGGAAATGTGTGGGTATTAAAAGGGGTGTCTAAAATAAATCTAAAAGTTTTTAGTAGATGCTAAGGTTAAATAAACATATCTCCAAGGACTCTGTAGTGTTACTTGTCTGGATGTTTGGTTGGTTAGTTATGTTAAAGCAATCTTTTCTTAGAGACACATAGGGCTGTCATTGCCACTCCCAAACTGAAGATAGCTAGTACACTGGTCAACTGGGTTCAATAAGGTTTGAATCCATATGGTTTGAGTTACGTTTGACCTGGAATGAGCACTGATAGTTGACCAGTGTACTAGTTATATTCAGTTTGGGAGTGGCAATGACAGCCCTATGTGTCTCTAAGAAAAGATTGCTTTAACATAACTAACCAACCAAACATCCAGACGAGTAACACTACAGAGTCCTTGGAGATACAGTATGTTTGTTTCACCTTAACATCTACTAAAAACTTTTAGATTAATTTTAGACACCCCTTTTAATAGTAAAATTAAAGTCAAATAAAAGTCAAATTAAAGTCAAAATCATTCTTAGCAATAATCACATCGAGAAAACTAGCTGAACAGATACTGTAGATAAAAATATGCCAGTTCCACAAAATCATATGCCCTTAAGAACTAGAAGTCAACATGAATTTCCATTCATTTTGAAACCAGGGGCAATTGCCTAACTAGGAATTCAATTTTACCCCCCAAAAAAATTTGCAGTTAGATACTAAACACTGGGATAACCCATTCCTCTCATGGTTTGGCAGGACAGCCACGCTGAAAATGACTGACTACCTAGATTTATGTATGTCATGTAGGCCATGCCCATTAAACTTTCTCCAGCATTTTTTTCCTATCTGCGAAGGACTTTCAGGTATTTTATCTGCAAAGCAGCTAAACTGAGAATAAGTTTATCACAGGGGCGGACTGACCATTTGGAAACTCGGGCACTGCCCGAGGGCCCGGGGTCAGTAGGGGGCCAGATGAGATGCCCCTGGTACCTTTTTCATAGGCTTTTTTGAGTTTGGGCAAGGACACAGGGGCCCCATGATCCCCTATTGCCCGGGGGGCCCCATGAGTTGTCAGTCTGCCCCTGGTTTATCACATATGTTTCTCCCAAAAGACAAAGAAGGCATTGACCTTTCCAAAATGAAGCTGTACTATAAATCGTGGCAATTGGATTGGGATGTGCACTCATATTCAAAATATTGGGTCAGCTTAGCAAAATACTTCACTCAGGGTGCATTGAAAGTGATACTGTGAATCAGATATGGAGAGACTTGGGGAAGCCTTCAGTCATCCACTTACAGGACCAACTCTACAGTTCTTTCGCCTGACTTGTAAAACTTTATCACTGTCCTTGATACCAAGCAATAATACTTCTTTCACACAAAATCCAGATTTTCCAGCGTGCTTACAACTCAGCAGGTCTTTTCTTTAGTCAAGGAGTCTTTTGGAACTGCCTAGATCTCACTATGCTGACTGAGGACACATAATTCCTCATGTGGGCCTCCTACCTGCAGATATGACTTTTCCTAAACCACTCAAATACCAGGGATACCTATAGCAGATCATATAGCATTTGTAAGAAACTATGTTTTTGCACAAACACCATGTCATGTCAAGTATCCTCACTTAGGGACTTGCACATTGGTTAAGAGAGCAAACCATTTAGGGTTGATAAATGACAGAGAGACATATTGCCTAATTACATGCAACTACAGAGCACCACCTATAGCAAGGGCTCAAGCAGATTAGCCTTAACATAAAAAACTGATCTCCTCCTTGAGGCATATCGCTGCTTCAAATTAGAGCAGTGTTACATCGGTGATATCCCCTACACCTCAATCCCTATCCCTCCCACACCTTTTTTGACTTTATCCTGAGCTCAGCTTAGGCAGGGGATAGCCCGATGTGCAACGCATGCAGTTTAAACAGGCCAGAGCAGCCACTAGGGGGCACACAATTGTAATGTCCAGCCCATCAGGCAAATGGCAAGAAGGAGGGGGATCAAAAGGCTACAATTTTTGTGAATAGCCCCGCTCCCCAACAGTTGCATGTGTAACAAGAGGTTGTGCACCATTTAAACCAGGAGGAGCGCTGGTATGTACTATACGGAACTGCGGTGGGGCGGGAATTGGAAAATCTTGCTGAAGGTGAACTTACTCTAAAGAAAACTGGAATTAGAATTTCTGTTGCATTTGGTGGGACCTGAGGTTCAGAACAGCTTGAAAAAAGATACAGAAGAAGATACCTAATGAAAGATATACGTATAGTATGTTAAGACAAGCTACACAGAAATGGGAGAAACAATTGATAGTTATGTGACCAAGTTAAAATGTCTAGCAAAGCCTTTTGATTATGACACAGCAACAGAGGAAATAATCCTGAAAAAAGGTTATTGAAAAATGTACAGTTCAGCTACTCAGAGGGAGATTACATAGAGGAACTAATCTAATACATAGTAGTTTGCAGGAGATCACAAGGATTGCTGTATTAGCTGAGTCTAAGCTTTATACTGTATAATGAGAATGAAGAGTCTGCATCAGTTAATGCAATCTCCAAACCTGCATACAACAAGAAGAAAACCCACAGCAAAAAATGACAGTATCAAAGAAGTCATGTCTAGGCAGTTTGCACTAAATGTGTCAGAATGGGTCACATGAGTCAGAGCTGCACTGTGACACTTAAAAATGGGTCATTTGGCAGCTTTTTGCCGCAGTAAAATCTCGACGTTAACAAATCGCTATTATACCTTTATAGGGTAAATATATATATATATTGTATGCAGTATATACTGTATATACAGGATTTCCTTTTGAAAAGGAGACATAAACTGTGTAAGAAAAGAGATACCTAGGTTGTACTGGAGAATTATGTTAGAGACGCATTGGTTCAGAATTTATAATTTGTTAAAGCAGAATTAATCCTCCCGAGTAAACGGTCAGTCAAGCATGCTTTAACAAGACTTTGTGCACAGGTTTAAAGTTTGATATGCTTTATTTTGGTGTTCAGACAGTAAAAGGTCATTTTGTTCTTAAAATATATCTGTGGCCAGGGTATGGACATTTGATTACATACATATTCTTAACAAACGGTAAATCAGGATGTTTTACAAGCCTGCGCTGACCTCTGTAGCTGCAGACAATATGGAGTAATTCATACCTACAGAAGTATTACATTTACATTCAAAAATGTATTATATTACAGCTTACCAATTCTCAGATGAGGTGGCTGCCTTAGTTTTCTTTTTGTTTTGGCTTTTTATTCCTTTATATTCATCTGGTGATTCTGCCATTAAGTGTGTTATTTTTCAACGTCATTTAACCCCTTTGCGCTGGCGCCTCCCGGCCCTTTAAGAGTTTCAGAAGCCGGGAGGCGGAACGGGGTTATAGGGTCATGTGACCGCCGTGATTTGCCATTATGGTGGTCACATGATCAGAAAAGGTCCCGATCAAAAGGGGAGATCGGGACCTTTCCGTGAGTCACGGACATATGTGCTGGGAGCGCGCAGGGTGAGCACTCTCAGCACATATGTATTTTCTAATGGCACGCAAATATGCGGCTGTTCGGCGACAAGGCCCAGACTCTGAGAGGCCGCATATTTACGTGCACCCGGAATCTAGGGGTTAACAGACCTGTCCAGCAAAAGTAGCAATAAAAGGGTGAACACAAACCATTTAACACTTACAAGGGTGCTTGCAATGATTAGTTGTTTATTCATTTATGTAAGACCTTTATCCCAAAAGAAAAAGGAGAACTGTTGCTGGAACTGCTTTAGCTTTAATTTGTTAGTCAAATGCATCTAACTCTGCTAGTTCATTCAACACTGCCCTCTCCACAGATTGATAATGGAGCTGCCCAAACGTGTCTCTTTTGCTCCTCCATCCAAAGAGAAGACACCCTAAAACAGTAAGTGTATTTCTGGGCAGATCACCAGGGGAAAATAAAAGAAAAAAGCCTAAAAAATTAAAATAATGCAGTCACCACGTTTAAGAATTGGTAGGCTGCAATACAATATATAAAATTTTTGATGTAGGTATAAAAAGCATAATTAAAAAAAGTGTAACAAATCAGTCATAAGTCTAAATGTGAGATCTGTATTATTCTTTTTAAAGATGGGACCTGACCAAGGCTAAGGCCATTTTGCTAAAATCACACTTATATAAAAAAAACTATGTGCAAGTATCTCTTCAAAGATTAAATTCTCAGTGCAGTAAAACTTTTTAAACCCAGCCATCTAAAATAGACATGATAGTGTTGCTTTTAGGAGGCTTAATTCATTGGAAATTTTGCAGTACTTTGCAGTACTGGGATCTTCAGCTCTATTTATATCAAAGGGGATGCATTTTATTCAACAAGCTGTACTTAAAGTGCATGTATGTAACCACCACCTTACAGTAGGTCCATCTAGGCCTCAAAAATTGCAGGGGTCATTAAAAACATTCCAGACATAGGAGCTGTCAGATACCAAAAACACCCTAATTTCACAGCTCACTCATCCACAGTACAGTACTGTCAGGAGAACACCTTGAATTGAGAGGCCAGTAGCTCAAGGCATTGCACAAGGGTCTGACGCTCGACTCAGCAGGATGGTGCAACCTTGAGCAGTTGGCCTGCTGCAATTAATGGTAGACCCAGCATATAGCTCCAACACGTTGCACTCTTTTGTACAGGCCAACCACACCTTCCAAACAGAGCCCATTAGCAGATCTTTTTAACTCTTCAGGTATGAGAAAATTTCTCACTCAAAAAAGAAGAGAAGACTCAGTTCCAAGTAGTGGCTTATGATTACATTTTACTGAGCATTAAACACAACTTTTCACAATGCTTTACTGTGGCAAGAAGGTACAGCCTTTTTGAAGTGAAGAATATAGTCATTCCCTTAATAGAGTACAAGTATTGAGTTTCCCACAACAGGACACTTCACCTACAACTTCTAAGCCAGTCTAAATGGTTACCTTACAATAGGAGGAGAGCCACGGTACCCACATCTGATTATTTTTATTATCTGACATACTGTACTTTGGCAGAAATCGGTTCTTGCACTTAACTTTTCCCTCCCCATCAGGGGGTGCCCTTCTTGCCTGTTTTCCATAGAAGGAGAAAGAGATAGTAGACACAGTCCCTTGCATGGTCCTATGCAAGGCCATCATTCCATTGGAAAGCAGGTTTGTCTCTACTGGCTAATTCTTTCTTCTCAAACTTTCCCGTGCACTCCCACAAGGACTTATATATACTGGATAGGGAGGTAGAAAAGCTCCCCAGCCTACATCGGTGGACCATACACTCAGGGTAGCCAAATGTGCATATTTGCACGGACAGCATCCCAATTTCTCCTACTTCTAAAAGTCCATGGACAAGAGACAGTTTGTGAAAATCCAGTAAAAGGCTACTTGCTTCTGTCAGTTCAGGCTGTCTTTGACTCTCTCTGCCCAGAATTGTCCACCCCTGCATGAGGAGGATGGAGAAAACATCTGTGAAATTGTAATTTGTTGAACAGTAATAGGTAGTAGTTTGTGGGTACAAAGACTTTGGCATAGGCATGCAGGGTGTACAACAATTAGGCTCAGATTCTGCTTAACTATCATTCTTTAAGACACTCCAACTGTTATGCAGAACCTGACCATGACACCATTTGTCAGACATATTTTTCTGCTCCATCCCAGGGCTCCCCATATCTTTCATAATCCTAGTCAAGCTCAGATTTGGTCATGTTGTTTTGACAATGGCCTGATCTTGTCAGTATATTTTCTTCTGTCTATGAACTGTTGGAGGAATTTCCCTTTCCTTCCTTTCTCAGGTGTCCCCATAGCTCACCTCATTTCCTGTATCCACCGTAAATCAATAATATGAGTTGATGGTCACCAGGACTAGCAGAAAGGTCAACTCTCCCCATGGACAGCAATACAAACCTGATACCTATTCTTCAGTTGGTGTGTCGTCCAGCTCTAGCCAATATAATGAGTATGGTATGGAAGAGAATTATAGGAAATCCTGACTAAGGCTAGGTTCACACCTATGCAGTTTGATCCATTTTTGCAGTGCTTTTTACAGTGCGTTTTGCATTTTTTGCACATGTGATTTTGACACATTTTATGGGGTTTTTTTTCAACTTGTTGCTGGGAAGATTAAAACACATTAAAAACACATCAAAAACACACTGCACGCATTTCTGCAACTTCTCCTTTGAAGTCTATTAAACCAAAAATTCAACGTTTTGCATTTAAAAAAGTCCCTGACCCTTTCCAAGAAACGCACCGAGTGAAAACGCAGAGATGTGAATGTGTGCCATAGGAAATCATGTTAAATGGACTGCTGTGCATTTCCGCAAAACACAACAGAAAACCTAGACTAATACTGAAGTATGGTGGAGTCTTATTTTATGACGCAACAAACAAAAACTTAAATTTTACTTTGGCAGTTATGGAAAAACATATTTCAGTAGCATGAAAGGGAACTGTACAATAATCCTAAATTACAGTTAATCACAAATTGCTTGTTTGGAAAATTGATAAATGTTTTATTTTTTTAAATTGAGTTTCACAGACACCTTATATATTACGGAACATTGACAACAAAGCAAAGGTTTATTACATGCTGTATTACATCTTGTCAAAATCGTATTTTGGGTTCAAAAGGCTGTGTTAATTAGAAAAATGCAGGTTAATCCACTCTAACAATGTCTTCAGCAAAGTTCTATTTATTACGATAGTGTGTGCTTATTTGTTTTTCTAACGATGTTATTGCAGTAACTTTTACAAGGACATATTTTACAGGAACACATTATCTGTCAATGGCTGTTGCTATGGCAACATTCCATCTTATTTAATGCGTTAAAAATTCTAATTCCCTTGCATGCCATTGTCAAATCAAACATTCACCGTAACTTAATTGATTAAGTAAGTATCAGAGATATGCAGATAACATATATTTTCAGTCAAATTCATTTCTTTGTGTTGCTGCAATTTTTGTATGATTATCAAAAGCATTCAATCTCCATGGTCATGAAATATTAAATATCTGCTACAGAGTCAACAAAAACTTTTAAGGCACGTTATGAAATACAGTATTTGTTGACTTTTCTAAATGGAGTCCCTGCAGAACATTCAGGGGTGGCCATTTTTGGGATTTAAAAGTGACTCCATTGTTTTGCCAAATCAAGGGGAAGAAACAGTGTTCGCAGATAGCCCTCCCTCCAGGTTTTTGTACTTTACCAATTCATTCTATTTGCTGCCTTCCAGCTGCAGTATTTGAGCATATCTAAGCTCTGGTGTCAGTTGGTGTTGGAGCTTACATAGGGCGATGACATTACAGGCCCACCCACATGACAGAGTTCAGGCCGTGTGATTGGCCACTCAGGCCTGAGCACTGTCACATAGGGGAGGTAAAGCGTACTTGCACTTAAAAGCTCTGCTACCTTAGCAAGGGTTCCATCAGCTTCAATGATTTTTGATCCACCAACCTTCAATTGTGCACATGAGAAGTCTAGATTTGTCCTAGAAAGAAAACTTCAAAATCTAAACTCAAACTCGTGCGTGGTCATGCAACACTCTACACATATTATATTTTTATCATTTTTTGAGACAGATAGAGCTTTCTTTTGGTGGTATTTGATCACCACAGGGGTTTTTTAATTTTTGCTGAACTTTTGCCCTTGTAAAACACAAGCACAAATGCCCATTTGGGGCAGCAACAGACTGATTAATTGTACACTGTCAAATGCCGCATATCCACCAGAAGAGTTGTCCAGTCACTGTCAGCCAGTCAAATGCCTGTCCCGATCCACTTGGGTTAGCCTCCAGGCTTCTTTTGTGCAACTGCATATACGTAACTGCTTTTATTATACACTCTTGATATCTCCTGCAAAAGTTAACATCACAATATGTGAAATGCATCAAGAGAGTAGAGCCTGCCCGCCTTCACTGGACCTGTCGTTATCTTTTGATTTAAGTAAAGATGGTATCTTCAGAGATAAATATTTAAAAATTACCTTTTTGTTCTGCAGTGAGTGAAGAGAATGCTCAGATGTGAGTGAGGTGTTCAATATATACAACAGTTGGAAACAAGAAATTTCTGGCTATGCTTTTTTAAAATGTTTTATGAATTAAATTAATGTTTTAAGAAACTACGTAGTTATTGTTGTTTTTGTTGTTTATTTTTTGTTTTGTTAATCTCTGTCTTTGAGATGCAACAAAAAGTGAGGGAAAATCTATCCAAGGTAAGGGGAAATCCTTCTCAGTCATCACCAGTGGCCTCACTGGAAGTTTTCACCTCAGTTTTGGATTTCTCATCACTTTCTATCCCAGAAATAGGGAGGTCAATCTCCCCAGCAAGGATATATAGACAGCAATAAAAACTTAATAGGGGTTCTAATCCTTAACTACTTTATCTAAAAAGTTTAATTATTTTTTACTTTAAACATCTGTTAGGGAAAGCGACATTCTTTCAAGGACAGTGTGGTACGTATTTTGGACAGAGAGGACAACTGGTTAGCAAGAGACATTGTGAAGGCAGTCTACATCACCCTGGAACAACCATCTCTAAACTAAATTACATTATATTGCCAAAAGTATTGGGACACCTATCCAAATCATTGGATTCAGGTGTTCCAATCACCTCCATGGCCACAGGTGTATAAAATCAAGCACCTAGGCATGCAGACTGCTTCTACAAACATTTGTGAAAGAATGGGTCGCTCTTAGGAGCTCAGTGAATTCAGTCATGGTACCGTAATAGGTTGCTACCTGTGCAATAAGTCCATCCATGAAATTTCCTTGCTACTAAATATTCCACGGTCAACTGTTAGTGGTATTATAACAAAGTGGAAGCAACTGGGAACAACAGCAACTCATCCACAAAGTGGTAGGCCATGTAAAATGACAGAGTGGGGTCAGCACATGCTGAAGCGCACAGTATGCAGAAGTCGCCAAATGTCTGCAGAGGCAATAGCTAAACACCTCCAAACTTTATGTGGCCTTCGGATGCAGTGGTATAAAGCATACCACCACTGGACAGCATTAGAGATGTGTTCTCTGGAGTGACGAATAACACTTCTCTGTCTAGATATCTGATGAACGTGTCTGTTTTTTGTGGTTGCAAGGAGATCGGCACTTGCCTGACTGCATTGTGCCAAGTGTAAAGCTTGGTGAAGGGGGGATTATGGTGTGGGGTTGTTTTTCAGGGGTTGGGCTTGGCCCCTTAGTTCCAGTGAAGTGAACTCTTAAGGAGTTAGCATACAAAGACATTTTGGACAATTTCATGCTCCCAACTTTGTGGAATTATTTTGGGAATAACCCCTTCCTGTTCCAACATGACTGCTCACCAGTGCACAATGCAAGGTCCATAGAGACATGGATGAGTGAGTTTGAGGTGGAGGAACTTGACTGGCCTTTACAGAGTCCTGACCTCAACACCTTTGGGAAGAAATAGAGTGGAGACTGTGAGCCAGGTCTTCTTGTCCGACATCAGTGCCTGCACACTCCTAAACCTTGTGGACAGCCTTCCCAGAAGAGTTGAAGCTGATGGTTTAAGACTGGGATGCCATTAAAGATTATGTAAAGGCAGGCATCCCAATACTTTTGGCAATATAATGTATGTTGGAGGCCGTAGACATCCTCAGTCACTTACATATAATTCTATTTGTAGTTCTACCCCGTAGGAGCCACAGTATTAAAGGTCCCTTAGGTCATTTTCCAGCATTGCCCTGCAGCCAGGCACACAGTCATAGTCACTCCTTTGCCTTAATGAACAGTCCAGGGGTACGCTTTTCTGATGCTTTATTGTGGAAATTGAACTTGGATAGGAACAGGGTAACTGTTGGATACTCCAATAACTCTTAGTGTAGCGGGGCCATTGCTGTTTCCCTTTTAAAGAACTGTTTCCCTTTTAAGACTGCATGTTGTCAGAAAGGGTTTGATTGGCTCAGCTCTCAGCAGTACTGGAGTGTTTGTGGGAGTTGCAGTTTCATCATAGAGGCAGATAATTTACCTTTATACTGCACAGGACTACAGGACCAGGGTGCTTTGCAAGGACGGAGGGGGAGGAGAGCCAATTTCCCTTTGCAGAAGACATGTGGGAGCTAGTCTGCAGCCCCTACTGTTGAAGTACACTGACACTGTTTCCAGAACAGCAGAGGTTGCTAAGGACAACAGTTATCTACAGTAGCTGAAGTCAGCAGCAACTGTAATCATTGGTACCAGTCACCCGCGATGGCAGTTACTGACATCAACGACATCTCCCACCGCAGAGAGAGGTCAGAGTGTTGGAAATCTCAGAGGAGGCGTGTGACCAACCCAGGTGAGGCACCGCAGAGATTGTGCAGCACCGACAATTGACAACAGGAAAAAACTAGCCAGAGAGACAGAGCCCCATTCATCATCCCTTCAAGAAGTTAACCCCTGGAGACTGTTCTTCTTGGATGTGGTGAGCAACTGCTAACCAGTGACATGTCAGCCCTTAAGAGCGCTCCACAGATTCACTAAAACAGACCTGTGCAACACATAGACTCACACAGTGTTACAATCCTACAGTATACAAGTGAATTTGGGACGGAGTCTAAAGAGACATCAGTTTAGCTGGGGGCATATTGCTGCTGTAGTTGCAGGGGGTTAATACTGATCTATAGCTATACCGATATATATATATATATACATATATATATATATATACGCATATACATGAATATTGTGTTTATTGATGTTATTATGTCAGTTCTAGAAGGTTTGTGTATTCAGTGCATTTAACTGCTATTTTTCAAGATAATTTGCAGTTTATTTGCAGAGTTTTACCTGTCTTATTAATCCTGTTATAAAACTTCCCACAAGGTGTACTGGTGTGCTGTGGATCCAATATATATATGGTTCATCACTGAAGTATGGACAGAAGTGCCCGTTAATTCCAGCGGCTCCTTTGGGGTGAGCTCTACAGTAGCAATTTGAGAACACTAACTTTTCTTTTTTTAAAGATATGAGCAAAGTTAGCTGGTGGACTGAGCTTTGTAGTAGCAACTTGTGGACATTAATCTTCCTCCTACAGATAGGAGCAGAGTCCTTGCACAAGGAATTAATGGACTGAGCTCATCAGGACACTAGATACAATGTCCCCTTTGAACACAGCTGACTTTATAGCACCAGAGGAGTGGCAACTGCACACAGTCTCAAGGGTCTCTCACACCTGTCTATACTCACGAATGGCCTTAGATAATTGGTGGCCTCCTTCCAATATCTTCCAGATGCTTTCTCCCAGTGATACCAAACTAAATCCTCAGACCAGAAGCCTCTCAGTAAGCTCCAGCGACTTTCAGCAAAATGGGCTCCCCCAGCTAAATTAGCTGGAACTTCGATAAACCACAAGCCCATTTCATGCTTGCCTAGGAGGCAAACAGCTCCCCTAGGCGGTGATCTTCTCAGGGACAATACACTTCTGATCTAGGTCTCAGAGTATTCATACACCCCCAGCCACCATCTGGGCAATTCTCATCAGGGATTGACCAGGGCTGCATAAATATTCAGCTGCTAATTTGACTTTTCCAGCCTATCTTCCAGAACATTTCTAGCCAAACAAAGGAAAACAGTCAAATCTGTCACCAGTGAGACACAGAACAGACCTAACTAATCGCATGCAGCCACACTGATTACAGTGAGCCAAGAACTACATTTACCTAACCTAGCACCTATTTAGGAGGGTGCAACATATTTTAAACATCTCTTCCTCCATTATTTGACAAATTATTAATTGATATAGTGAATAATATGATGGGAAATTGGCAGTTAAAAAGTAATGAATTGGTGAAACAGTCAGTCCTCACTTCATAAATATGCTCTTTGCTACCTCACTGCTGAAAGATGGTAAACTAAATTCATATAATTTTTATCCAGATTTTAATCTTGCAAAGGTTAATATCATTTTTAACTAAGTAAAATTAGTGCAGTTTAAGATATAATATAATATAATCAAACCTGCCCAGGTTCAATTTGCCAAGGGTCCAGCTGATCTTGTTCAAAGTTTGGAGAACCTAAACTTAGAGATGAATCCTATTGAAGTATATAGAGGGAGATCTTGTTGTTAAAGGGTTAGTTCACCTTTTCACAAAATATTAAAAGGTGAACTAACTCACAAAACCCTCTCCAAACACTCAGTCCCCACTGCACTTACCTCCTTGGATGATTATCTTTCACTGCCCATTCAAGCTGATGTACCAGTCTGGGCATTTCAAAGCCGTGCTCTTCTGCACCTTACTTTCTGCTGTATATCATCCTGAAACAAAGAGGTCTCATGTGTCAGTGCTGGCAAATGCCCACTCACCATTGTGAGCATTATGATGCTATACAACCTATGGGCTGTGTAATGAATTTTCAGATGTTTAGACCATTACATTAGCTGGTGTTGGCCGCAGAAAATAAGCAATGAAGGAGATAACTGCAGCATGGATGAGGGGTGTAAAAAGGATGTCTTAAGCTAGTTCATCTTTCCATTTTGTGTGAAAAGGTGAACCAACCCTTTAAATTCTGACCATTTTGATGAATGTAGAGTTTCTAATTGGCCCTAGTCGATCCCTTTGCAGTTTGTCAGCTTTCCCTGCAACATCTTTCAATTTACTATTGCTGCTCTGCCTCCCCTCCCTTTTTATATTGAAGGAACTGTGTTAACCAAAAGCCCCCTTTCTGGCCCTTCTAAGCCTATTAGCCATAGTTTAAAGGAAATAAAGTGCATTATGTTTAAAATAATTATCCCAAGCGAATTTGAACATGAATCACCAGGACCTGGAACCTGCTGGATTTACCTCATACCCATGATAGTGGGGAACCTGAATTTCATACCTAAATATTATTCTAGAGAAGCACACACTTTAAATGAAAAAAAACCACAAGTGCTAAGTTGATCTGTAATAAGATTTACAAGCAACAGATGTTTCACCAGCATTCTGCACTCAAACCTTGTTTAGTTTATTTTCTGAGGTAATAGAAATAGCATGGGTCACAGTTCATTTTGTTATCTTGGTAATAAATACAGTTTTTGTTTAAGAATGATAAAATTTATTTTACACTTTCATTAGATCTAAACCAAAGCCAATAAAAGTTAAACATTCCACTAATCAATGATTTGTGGAGGGAGCTAGGTGCCTATATCGGTGTTTACAGAGCAGGTGGTTAAAGTCATTAGCTATAACAACCAATAAATTAGAAAAGCAATCTTCCTTGCACATTCTATTTACAATATATGTAAAAGTGTTGAAAATGTATTGAGTAAACAGAATAAGTGAAACTTGGAATAAATTAAGAAAGGCTTACATTTAGAACACAAACTGCAATAAACAATTTGTATATATAACATGGTTGTGAGAACATGTTTCTAAATAGGCTGTATAAGCAGGGCAGCTTGGTACTAACACAGTAATACAACAGCCCTATTGCTTTCACTGATAGGCGGTCTGGATACTTAATTGCATGTGTGTGTCAACCTGAGGCTAAGCCTCCAGTAGGTGGGAGAATTCACTTTTTATAAAAGTTTTCATTGGTGGTGTCACCACTCCATTGGTTGCTTACGACAGCATTGTTCGAAGTAGTGAGTCTATCACAGCAACGCAGCGGCTATTTTGGCAGGATGGTGCCACAGTGCATACTGCCAACGCACCAATAGAAGTTCTTCAAAACATGTTCCCTGGGTGCCTTATATCATGTTTTGGCGACGTGCTTTGGCCCCCAAGATCTCCTGACTTGTCATCATGTGATTTCTTCCTATGGGGCACCTGAAGAGCTGTGTGTACACTCATAAACCCCGAAATTTGAATGGATTGAAGGATGCCATCTGACAAGAAGTGCTCACAAATGATCTACAGCTGTTAGCCCGAGTGATGGACAATTTCAAGCAAAGGATTGAAAGCTGCATTCAAGAGGATGGTCATCATCTAAATTACATTATTTTTCATAACTGAATAAGTAGCTCAAATGGCATGTCTTGACCTCTGTTTTTGTAAAAATAAATACATTCTGAGTTGAAAATCTATGGATTACTGTTTTTTTCAAAACCATCTGACTTCTGTCGGTCACCCTGTATAAGTGGGACCCTCAACTGATATCTCCTTGTGTCCAGGCTTTGTGCTTACTAGCTTGGGTACTTAGCAGAAAAGCCAGCCCACTAAATAGATGTCTTTTGAAGCTTTATTTTCAAACAGTGGAACAGGGATAAATGAAATACTCCCATAAAAATTACATTGTACTTTCTCAGTCAGCTCGTTCCAATGCAAGTGCTACCTTTTTTATAACCTTTCCTTCATTTTCAGATTGTAAGCTCTCTTGGGGCCACTAACTCTCTACTCTTCAATTGTATTGTAAATGGACTGTCTTTCTTTATATTGCAAAGTGCTACTCAAACTCTTGACAATATATAACTCCTGTATAACAATAACATAATAATGTTCTCAGGCTGACGGTCCTCTAATGGGGCTCATACTTCCCATGCACACAGCAAGCTGAAGTAGTATCCAACAGGCAGAGGCTCCAGTGTTTTCTCTGCACCAGGTACATGACCCCAGTAAAAGGTTCAGGTGTCATACCATTTTCTGTAGCTCTCTCATTGCTCAGCAGGATTAGCATATCCTTTATCTGATCCAGAAAAACAGTCAAACAGCTCCAAGAAAAGGTCAAGGACTCCAGAAGCAGACTATATCCTTCAGCAATAGTAAAAACCAAAAATCCATACAAAAACTTGTCTACAAACATGCAAGGCCCTCAGAGCAGAGCCTATACAGAGCAGATGGATGAATCTCTTGATGTGCCTGTTGTATTCTGACAGCCCCAACTGGCAGCTGTCAGAATACTCCTCCGGTGACTGCATCTGATTGGATGCAGCCGTGTTCAGTTAAATATGTTCCATTTGGCTCTTTGAAAGAATGTTGGGTGGGATGGGGCTGACAGAGCCACCGTAGCAAAGTTTGGTTTGTTCATCAAGACCCAGAAAAAATGTGCATGGTGTATGACCAGCATTATGCTGTTTGGTATCTTTGTGTGGAGATGACATCTTGATAAAGGCAGTGCTTTGCATCCTCATGTTAAATCTGCCTCTTGATGACTGGTGATCTGATGCCTGGTAGGGGAATGAACAAGAAGCAGCAGCAGAGGTGAGGGAAGCATAAGTCAACAGGAGGGATGAAGCAGAAGCAAAGAGATCCTTGCACTGCATGTCCTCAGGCACAACTTCCCCTCCAGCAAAGAGAAAAGTGAGGATCACAGTAGTGTCATCACCAAATCTCACTCAAAATCTCTTGAGACTATCATTCAGAGGCTTTTGCAGTGTCTTAGATGATCTCACACTAAAGATATACAGCTATGAGACTCAATACACAGCAAGCGCACTGCTATATTTCATGAGGAAGACAAGATAATAAGAAAGATTATGAGATAATAACATAAAAAGACAAATGGTAACAATTTTAGAGTATTGTGCTCAGGCACAATTAACCTCTCAAGATGTTCCCTAGAAGATAGCAAATCTTCACATCTTGAGTTTAGGTGCATTATAATAATACACAGGTTGTCAATCCTGCTGTCAAAAAATATCAAGAAACATCAGTTTAAACTGGCGGTTCTATACAGAAAATCCAAGGATCCTACTTTTAAAAAAACCCTGTTGTCATATTTTTGTCTCAGATCTAATGCATTTTCCATGCCCTGGTTGTCCCAAATCACTTATCACTTTGGGAAGATTTTAATATCCTGGTTGATGAGCTTTAAAAGGCCCCATTATTTAACTAATTGTCCTGATGGGATAATGGATGACATCTTTTCACAAAGACAGCTGGAAAGCATTGCACTTGTTGTAGAAAAGATTATGGTATTTCGTCTTGGTTCATTACAATTAGCTTTCTTTGTTATGTTAATATATTATGGAAATGAGGGGGAAATGATAAATCAATTATCCTACATCATTAAATGTTAATCGTTTAGCAATTTTCCAATATCAATTTGTATTTAATAATAAATTGTGTTTTTTTCCCCGAGAGTTAGAAAATAAAATGGATGCTGGGTGTAATTAAAACTTAATCTACATTTTTAATGACCGACTCAATTGTGCATGCTGTGTTCCTTGTGCCTGCCAATGAACATGTTAATTCAAATTGCCACTATATTGGAGTCTCGCAGCCTAGCATTTTTAGAAGAAATGGTCAGCAGTGATGATTCTAGCATAACAGGTTGTTTTTCAAGTGCATGATAAACAGTTTAGTGCCCATAGATCCTGGTGCCTTTTTAAACCCAAGGTCTAAATCCATGAAAGTAGGTGCTACTACTTCCCAGTATTAAAATACAGCTTTATCACCGGTGCTGTGGCAGAGGCACCTCACCCACAAAATCTGTATAAGCAAAGAAAAGCCGCCAATCCGGTGTTTACTCTGCAGTTTTATGTTTATTGGCGGGTAATAGATGACAACCACAAATGACAACGCATTTCAGCCAAACTGGTATTATTTATTAAACCCAAGGTCTGCCTATCCTCAGTGCTGTATTTTTTCAACTCTAGTTCCTTATCCTGAGTTCCTGAAAAGTCTACTTACCTACCATGTTCCTGACCGGGCTATGTCTGACACTTCTCTTGGATCACCCTTACCTGTTATGTCTACTGCTCACTTATGTTATCGACCATGGCTTGAACTTCTGACCACAATTCCCCTTTTGACCTGGTTCTTTGCCATGAGCAAGATACCAACTTCTCCATGTTCCTGGCCTTGAATTTGATCCTGACCCTGTAGTTGTCTGCCTGGCTGCTGTCGAACATAGCTTGTGACCTGATTCCATACTGCCACTGGAAGCACTCCTGTGTTTCCAGGCTCAAGCTCACTACTCCAGCTTCCTGGCACCTGCGTCCTTCCACTGCCCTAGCAGTCCCTGTCTCCACTACAAGGGGTGCTTGGATGGAAATTGCACAAGAGGCAACCTTTGTCATATCAGGCTCCACAATACGGTAAGTAACACTTGCTACGCGTTTAAACTTATACTATTATATAATCTAGCATTTGTACTGCGCATACAAGATCTAAAAATAAAAAATAGGCATTTTTATATTGGGGACATCTATGACACTGGTGTCATTATGCTTTCAGGCACCCTATCTCTAAATGAAAAGCAATATTCTCAACTGAAGAGAACAAGTGGGAAAGGAGGGGAAGGAGGGGGGGAGAGTTACTACCCTAAAGAGGGAAAAAGGTACAGGGTCCAAAGAACCCCACCAGAGTTCATCAGATCCTCCTGCAGGTGATAATGGACTTTGTTGTGAATGGCTCCTGAGTTGCGGCCCTTGGTCACATTCAGGCATGACAGCAGGCAGAAAATATGCATAGCACAGCATCGTCAGGCAATGTCTTGGTCAAACTGGCAAAATGATAGGGGAAACAGCAAGGGAGTAAGAGAATGTCTAAAGACAAAGCTTGGAATAAACTGAGGACAGGTTCAGGTATTGAAAGGAATATAAAATTTATTTTGAATAATAATTGACTTATATTTTACAAATATGCAACCTAGCTGAGGATATATGAGGATATACTGTACACTGTAAAGTGCAAACCTAATCCAGAAAATCAATGTCAAAATTCCCAGTTACAGTACATGAAGACTACCCCCATGCTATCCAGCACATTGAGTATATCTTTTTAAATCATATTAAATAACATCATGGTGAAAGTTTCTTTTATATTTATTACAGGTACTTATATAGCACCCTCAGTTTACACAGCACTTTACATATATATATTGTACATTCACATCAGTCCCTGCTCCCCAAGAAGCTTACATTCTAAGGTACCTAACTCACATTCATACATACACATACTAGGGCCAATTTAGACAGGATCCAATTAGCCTACAGTACCACCATGTGTTTGGCGTGTGGGAGGAAACCAGAGTACACAGAGGAAACCCACACAGGCACAAGGAGAACATGAAAGCTCCAGGCAGATAGTGTTGTGGTTGGGATTCAAAGGTATGGCAAGGTAAAATAATATATATATATATATATATATACACTCAACAGCCACTTTTTTAGTTACCCTTGTTCAATTGCTTGGTAACATAAATTGCTAATCACCCAATCACATGGCAGCAACGCAATGCATTTAGGCATTTAGACGTGGTGAAGACAACTTGCTGAAGTTCAAACCGAGCATCAGAATGGGGAAGTAAGGTGATTTAAGTGTCTTTGAATGTGGCATGGTTGTTGGTGCCAGGCAGCTGGTCTGAGTATTTCAAAAACTGCTGATCTACTGGGGTTTTCACACACAACCATTTCTAGAGTTTACAGAGAATGGTCTGAAAAAAAGAATATATATAGTGAGTGGCAGTTGTGTGGAGCACAATGCTTTGTTGATGTCAGAGGTCAGAGGAGAATGGGCAAACTGGTTGCTGCAACATTCAGCTGGAAGGGTCAGAATTTGGCATAAACAACATCAAAGCATGGATCCCTCCTGCCTTGTATCAGCAGTTCCAGCTGGAGGTGGTGTAATGGTGTAGGGGATATTCTCTTGGTACTAGCAAAGTGTACCTAATAAAGTGGCCATACACACACACACTATATTACCAAAAGTATTAGGACGCCTGCCTTTACACGCACATTAGCTTTAATTGGCACCCCAGTCTTAGTCCGTAGGGTTCAATATTGAGTTGGCCCACCCTTTGCAGCTATAACAGCTTCAACTCTTCTGGGGAGGCTGCCCACAAGGTTTAGGAGTGTGTCTATGGGAATGTTTTACCATTCTTCTAGAAGTGCATATATATAAAATAGCTTTTTCTATGCATTGACTGTGTACACTTTACACTAAATACACAGGTACATCACAACTCGCTAGGAGCAGCAGGAAGTCTTGTCTCCCAGGCTTCATAGTGTATGTTCAGGGCATATGTGAGTACGCATGCTTTACACAAACACCGGCGCACAACCACCCATAGCTGCCTCTTCTAATGCATCTAAATGGAGGGCTGTACATGCCAGAGAAGGAGAAAAAGCCTGAAAAAAGAAAATGAATGCAGCCACTACATCTAAGGACTTTTAGCAAAAATATATTATATTTTTGTTCTTGGATTTGGATACTCTTTAACAAAAAAAATCCCTAGTTCTGCTTCATATTTATGAAATAGCCCCTTCAAAAAAGTTTCAAAGTTTTTGGAAAACTCAGTTTAAAGTTTATTCATTAGTTTATATGGAATATTCTACAGGAAGGCTTCTCTCATTGTCAAGACACATCACTTCCATATAATTAATTACGCAGTTCCACTCATATGAAAGGCTCATCAGATACAGTCTACCCAATACATTTTAACTTGGATTTACTGAAATGCTATTCTGCAGGATGTAATTGGAATCTGTGAAATTGGAACTTAGCTTTCCACAGTCCTGCAGTAACCGTGTTATAATAGGTTATCATTTAATGATTTAGGTCATGAAAAGTAAGCAGTTTGCAGGCAATGTTATTTTAAGCTGAACTGCAGGCAAATATGAAAACCTTTAATCTAGTTATGTATTAATTAAAAAACAGAGAGCTGAACTCTAGCCTTCCCTTCAGTTTTGCACAGTTGTACCGGCTCCTCTCCTGTATTGAAATGCTTACTCTGATTTCACTGCACACTGTGAGCTTCTTTTAGTGTGAAGCTGCAGCAAGCCTCTTTCATTCATTGATTCCAGTTTTGTTTCAATTACGGAAACTAAACATCACATGTGGATGTTACCTAGGCTAGTATGCATGAAAATACAGCCTGCCTAGGATTACCTACCCCTGCCTTATTGACATCCACCTATCAAGGCATATTTGTATTTGTATAACTCCTCCCAAGAGCTAGCCCACTGCTTATATCAGGGCTCATAGACCTCTTGAAATGAGTACAGGGTGCTGTAATGTCTTTAGGAAGCTATATACAGCACCATGCCAGCCCCTCCCACCATCCATGATCTGCCTTCATTGCATAGAGAAGCACAATGTCCAGTGATGACATTACCGGGTCTAAAGCAAGGTTACTAATGAAAAGGGAAGGGCTTTATTTAAAAATAGCATTAGTGTGTTGCTGAAGGGGAGAAGAAGAAAAATCAGGAAAGGTAAAATATAAGCAGATTACATTTTAGTTAGAAATATCTTTCAATACTGCTAGTTTGGGTGCTTGTAATCTGTCTTTTTATGAATGTCCAATCATTTCCATGCACACCAAGGATCTGTGAAAGTGCCAACAGTATAAGCTAATGAGGACTCTACTGCATGTCACAGTTGTGTCCATCTAATAATGACAGCTCACTAACAAGAAGGTAGAGGACAGGAACAATGGCATCATTAAGCTGCCACTACTTCACTAGTTGGAGGAGAAGAGGTGACCAAGGAAGCTAAGCTTTGACAGACACATTTTTCTAAAGCCACCAATGCAAATGGTGACTACCATAACTATTATTCTGGAAGGAGTATTACAATATACATGTCAACGGTGCTTGTATTTATAAGGCCCCTTCAACAGACCCATCAGCGGATCCGCTTGCCCAGCATGGGATCTGCCCGGTGATCCCTGCTGAGCAAGCCGATTTAAAGGTCTGTGTCAGCTCCTCTTATGCAGAGTGGACATAGTCACAGCCCACTGTCCTTTATGGACTGTCAGATGGAAACAGGCTGCCTGTCAGCTTCTATCCGACTGTCTTCAGTACTTTGAGTCCTGAACCTTCAATACTTTGAATCATGGGCCTTCAATACTTTGTGTCATGGACCTTCAATACAGTGAATCATGGACTTTCAGTACTTTGAATCATAAGCCTTCAATTCTTTGAGCCATAGACTCAGAACAAGTATTTAGATTGAGGCTGATGACTTTTTACCAACTTTTCTGATTAGCATACCTGTTCCAGGTGGGCCAACATGACAGCCAATCAACTCACATTTTCAGGTTAATAGTGGTAACAATAATATTCCTCACACGCTAGATTTACTTTAAGACAAGCCTTGAAATTTCCACTCGCCTGCTCAGAAATTATGGTGGAGGCGAGTGTGTCCCCCAGGGCCGTCTTGCTGAGCAGGCTCGGAGCTCAGGCCAGATCTGTCATTGGCACTGGGAGCCATCAGACTGCTCAATAGCTGAGCGCAGTGAAAGCAAAGGAAGGAGTGTGCGCTGTTCTCTCTGCCTCCCCCTAGAGTGCAGTACACGGCTCTGTGAGTGAACAACAAAGTACTGCAACTTTTTAGAGGGCTGTGTGCGTGTGTGTGTGTGCCTACCTAATTTCAGCTCACTCTGGTCACATGATCCTCTGTCAGCCAGTGGTGGCTTCAGGGGAGAGAGCACTTAGCGTGCATGTGTGTGTGTTTGTGTATGCATGTACATGTGTCTGTACATGTGTGTATCTGTACATATGTCTGCGTGTATGTACGTACATGTGTCTGTGTGTACATGTGTCTGTGTATGTATGTACATGTGTCTGTGCATGTGTATCTGTGTGTATGCGTGTCTGTACGTGCCTGTGTGTGTATACATGTGTCTGTATGTGTGTGTACATGTTTCTGTGTGTATGTACATGTCTGTGTGTGTGTGTACAGGTGTCTCTGTTTGTGTGTATTGGTGGCGAGTAACTCTTAAGGCCTAGCTAGTAGCTCAGGACTTGAAATTTTAGGCCCTGCTTTAAGGTACATAGAAATATTGATTTATTATACTGACATACTAAAATATACCAATATTTGAATTTAGGGAAAGGTGGTAATGCAAAGTTGGTGTTACAAGTATGAACTGTATTGCTTTATGTTAATCATCAGAAGACTTTTCAGTTAGAGTCAATAACTCCTTTAGATAAAAAAAATAGCTTTCATTCATGAAGTGAAATAAAAAAAAAAAAAAAAAAAATGGTGGTGATCACCAATTCCTTTGCTCCATATACAGTATAAATTTCTATTAAATTTCTCATATGCTTCGCTTGTAAAACGCTTTAATTTGACATGCTAGCTAATACTGGGAGCAAAACAATTATAATTGCTCGATTAATTGAACGTCAGATCTAATACTCTTACAGTAAGGTATGCAATGACCTTCTTGTTCCCTATGCTTAAGAAATATCTGACTATTTATTGTGTGCATTTAAGCATGCCCACCATATAATTACCATACGCACTTTTACAGTATCGCTGAATTTTGTCACATTTTCTAAGAGGGGAAAGAAACCAAAAAGACCAAATAGCTGGGAATATGGCTGTTTTTATATATTATCTTTTAGCTCAGGGAAATTGCTGCTGACAGTCTTTTGGCAAAGGTCTTCCTAAGCAAAAGAACACACCCTACCATAAAGACCTCTCTCAGCACATTACCTTTCTATGTAACCCTAATACCCACGCAAACCTTTTTTGGTAACCCTAACACTAAACCTCATACTAACCTTTTCTGTAACCCTAACACTAACCCTTACACTATCCTTCCCTGTAACCCTAACACTAACCCTTACACTATCCTTCCCTGTAACCCTAACACTAACCCTTACACTATCCTTCCCTGTAACCCTAACATTAAACCTCACGCTAACCCTCCATATAACCCTAACATTAACCTTCAAACTCACTGCCCAAATAAAACTTACACTTAACCTCAAATTAGTCTTCCTATAGTCCTGATACTAGCCCTTACACTATCCCTCCCTTTAACACCAACTCTCCCTGTAACCTCAATATTAACCTTCACACTCACCCTTCAATTAACCCCAACACTAAACTCCACACTACCTGTACCTGTTACCCTAACCTATGCCCCCCCATTGCATCCCTAATATTAGTCCTCATTGGAACCTTAACAGTAATTTGAATCCTAACCTTCCCAGTAACCCTAACAATATCCATTCCCATAACCCCCAAATTAACCCTTCCCATAACCCTAATGCTGGCACTAACACTAACCGCTATTTACCTCCTACTCCCATAACATGAACACTAGCCCTAACACAAACCCACCCTGTAACTCTAACACCAAATCCCACACTAATCTTTGCTATTAAACTCACCATCACAACATCTGTTTGTGTAACCCACAATCCTCTTTATAACCCAGACACTTGCCCGCACACTAAATGTTTCTATCACCCTAACACACTAAGCCTCCTGGTAATTCTAACTCTAACACTAACCTTCCTTGTTACCCCAACAGTTACTCTCACCTTCGCCGTAACCTTAAAGTGTTACTAAATCCACAACAGTAAAATCAGTCTGTATATGCAGTAAAGCATGCTTGCTATACTCACTGTGGAATCTAAGGGGTTAACCATCCGCATTGTGTAAAAGGCCATTTGATCCTGACTTCTCTGCCCCTCCTCTTGTTCAGATGTCCACCTGATAAGACAGACTGAATCCGTAACCACTTGCACATGCTCAGTTTGGTGTTTATTGCTAGAGAGGTTTTTTTTCTTGGGATAGTGTATGTGATCAGCACAGGGCCAATCAGCACTGTCCAGATAGAGGTCAGGTGTTCTGCATCCTCCTAGTGCAGAAAGAAAACCCCTTCTACAAGCTTTAACCAGTGCTCAGCTGAAGTCACAACACTGCTATATACTGCTGACGAGGAAAGGTATTTTGCAGTTTATATTTACTAAAATAATTGCATTTCCATGTTGAGTGAGCTATGGGAGACTAGATATAGTGAATGCAGGGTCCTGGGTTTAGTAACACTTTAACACTAATCCTTCCTGTTAACTTAATGCTCACTAATCCTGAGCACCAAATATCACATAACCTTTCCTGTAACCTTTAGAATAACGTCATAACCCTAACACTATGCTTCACAATAACCCCTCTTGTAATGCTAGCGCTAGCTCTCACACTAATCCACCCTTTATTGCTAGCACTAGCCCTCACACTAATCCACCCTGTAACGCTAGCACTAGCCCTCACATTAATCCACCCTGTAACGCTAGCACTAGCCCTCACACTAATCCACCCTGTAACGCTAGCACTAGCCCTCACATTAATCCACCCTGTAACGCTAGCACTAGCCCTCACACTAATCCACCCTGTAATGCTAGCACTAGCCCTCACATTAATCCACCCTGTAACGCTAGCACTAGCCCTCACACTAATCCACCCTGTAATGCTAGCACTAGCCCTCACATTAATCCACCCTGTAACGCTAGCACTAGCCCTCACATTAATCCACCCTGTAACGCTAGCACTAGCCCTCACACTAATCCACCCTGTAATGCTAGCACTAGCCCTCACACTAATCCACCCTGTAATGCTAGCACTAGCCCTCACACTAATCCACCTTGTTATGCTAGCACTAGCCCTCACACTAATCCACCCTGTAATGCTAGCACTAGCCCTCACACTAATCCACCCTGTAATGCTAGCACTAGCCCTCACATTAATCCACCCTGTAACGCTAGCACTAGCCCTCACATTAATCCACCCTGTAACGCTAGCACTAGCCCTCACACTAATCCACCCTGTAATGCTAGCACTAGCCCTCACACTAATCCACCCTGTAATGCTAGCACTAGCCCTCACACTAATCCACCTTGTTATGCTAGCACTAGCCCTCACACTAATCCACCCTGTAACGCTACCACTAGCCCTCACACTAATCCACCCTGTAACGCTACCACTAGCCCTCACACTAATCCACCCTGTAATGCTAGCACTAGCCCTCACACTAATCCACCCTGTAATGCTAGCACTAGCCCTCACACTAATCCACCCTGTAATGCTAGCACTAGCCCTCACACTAATCCACCTTGTTATGCTAGCACTAGCCCTCACACTAATCCACCCTGTAACGCTACCACTAGCCCTCACACTAATCCACCCTGTAATGCTAGCACTAGCCCTCACACTAATCCACCTCTAACACTAACGTCCCTTAAAAACCCAACAGTTACTTTCACCCTTACCCTCCCTTACCACTATCCCTTATTGTAGCACTCCCTTTAACTGTAACACTAATCCACACACTAACGCTCCTGTAATCCCAACACTAACTCTCTGTGTACCTTAACACTAACCTTCTAATATGTAAACGTCCCTTGTTTGCGAATGTACTCCTCCAGTGCAGGGTTCCTCTGCAGTGAAGACCAACCCTTTCTTCACTCAAAAATAACAGTGCTGAACTCCTAGTGATGGAATTTGCTGATTCTGCTTTTTGGAGTTAATATTGTCAACAGGACAGAAAATGAGGGAAGATTTCCAACACTGGTGGTAGTTCCAGCCTTATCAACAATGTTATCAAGGTGGGATGATGGACCTCACAACCTAATAAAGAGGCATCATTCCTTAGTAAAGACAAAAAACATTTTCGCAATTTGTGAGACTTTAAATAGTAATACTTACACCAATGCTTTGCATTCCATGAAACACGTAGACTTTGGTCTTTAATATGAGCATCTAGGATTGCTTTATTTGAGATAATGTGACGTTTATCCTTAACATGAACAATTATGTACAGTTTTATCCAAGATTTGTGTGTTTTTAAGCCTCAATTGGCACTATTTTATCTAGTTTTTGTAATAAAATCTGTGATTATTTTAAAATTGAAGCCATATTGTGAGTGTTGATGTTTGAGACATATTTAAAGTCCCAATAATTGCTCAAATGCTTTTTTTTGTAATTCCAGCCTACTCTAACCTGCTTTTGTGTCCCTATTAAAGATTCTCCTCAATCCCTGTCTTGGGGATATTGTTGCCACCATAACAAGAACTGAGGGTAAATCAGCATAACTGGGCCACAGAGCAGTAAAAACTGACAAAGGTTCTACCTCTTTCATGTTCTATCCAAAACTAACAAAATAGACAGCCAAATAAAAGCAGAAGAAATCAGAGGGGTAAATCAGAACACCGAAACAAAGAGCTACATGTACTTCTTCTCATAGACAACATCCATCTCAGTCTAGGGTAGCTCTGGTAACACAAGTGAACATCTGGAGGGATCCCAGGCCCTACGGAATCATAGACTCACCCCACTGGAACTACATTACTTTAGCAGTAATCAAGGAGGGGCTATTCACGGTATCTGGATGCTCTGGAGAAACTTTGTGGTATTAGATTCCTGCCTGGCTGTCTGCATGCTGGTTCTAAAACTGGAGGGCCCCTCACCTGGCTGCAGAAGGCTTGCCCAGCTACTCTGCCTCACCAGGTGTAGACAGGGGAGGGAAGCACAGTAACCTGTCTTCACTGGGAGTTTCCAGGAACCCAAGGAGTTGTAGAAAAAAGAGTCAAAGGTGACTGTGTCTGCATCTAAGTATGGTGGATAAATGAGCACTCCATTACATAGCTATACAAGGTTGTCCACTCAAATTATCTCCACAGTATCTGATGTCCCTCTTTGCACTCCACAACCAGACAACAGAAATCAGCAATACATACAATGTCCAACATAACGTAGATCTTCAGCTATACCCTCAGCATACTTTATGATGTTCCTTGGACATAATGGAATCTACCCCTCTCTTACCCTTTCCTGTGTTATCCAAAACTAATAAAAGGAAAAGACTAAAGAAAAGTAGAAGGGATGCGAGGAGTACACCACCAGAAAAACAAATATTTCAGTGATAATTATGAGTCATACTGTGACTTCAAAGAAATATGTTTCTCGAAAACCGTACAATACTTGATTAAGATTCCGCTCTTGTTCACACTCACATATCACGTCCTTGTTCAGAGGCAGAGAACAGACAGTTCTGGAATTGTGTACCAGAACACTACTAGACATCCCAGCGATACAACAGCTGCTTAGGTATGAACTTGAACACACTTGAAATCTCCCAAGACTTGTGGATATAAAAAGATTGTTATTCACAGAGGCCACAATCATGCAATTTTTATAGGTCATGGCAATGGCAACATTACAGCAGGATGGATGACTTCCTCTTTGTATTGGCCACATTATGTCAGAGTAAAGGACATTCTTTGTATTGCAGTCAGTACCATACATCACTAACTAGGTAACGGAAGCAGCTTACAGAATCTAGACATTCATTAACTCTGATAAAGTGGGGGGAGGGGGGGTTCATCACACTAACAAGCAAAACTGACGTGAATGTGTCAAATGAGAAATTTCTGTTTTAAGACATACCAAACATACAGATTTCCATGTATAACTGTAACAGGATGGGTAATCTGCCAAATGATAAGACGGAGTAATTATTATTATTAAAATATCATTGTTAATATTTTACAGGATTTATATAGCGCCAACAGTTTGCACAGCACTTTACAACATGAGGGCTGACAGGACGGTAGTTAAAATACAGTTCAATACCGGAGGACTCAGAGGGCCCCGCTCATTAGAGTTTACAATCTAAAGGAGGAAGTCAAGAGATACAAAAGGTAATAACCAGGGGCGGACTGACCATTTGGAAACTCGGGCACTGCCCGAGGGCCCGGGGTCAGTAGGGGGCCCCATGGGATGCCCCTGGTACCTTTTTCATAGGCTTTTTTGAGTTTGGGCAAGGACACAGGGGCCCCATGATCCCCTATTGCCCGGGGGCCCCATGAATTGTCAGTCCGCCCCTGGTAATAACTGTGGTGGATGAGCTGATAGAGAAAATAAAAGAACTATACATGCGCAGAACAAAAAAAATAATTTTGTTTTGTTCAAGATCAATTCAATAAGTTACTAATTTAATTTTGTTGCATTGGGAATTAAATTTGTTTCATTTTGTTTATTCCTTTTCACATTTTTCCAATGGATTCAAAGTATTCGAACCAAACTTGAATCAAAAATATCTAATTGATCATTGAGAAAGTTCATTGAGAAGAAAAGCTGGTTCTATTTCATTCAAAATTCGAATTTCAGATGACAGCTATATTCTTTCCATTTTATTTTGTTCTATTCTATTCGAAATTCGAATTTCAGAAGATGGCTATATTTTTTCTAGTTATATTCTGATATATTTTATTCCATATTTTTGTAGTCTATTCTATTCTTTTCTTTTCTATGCTATTCCTTTATGTTCTATTCTATTCTGTGGCAGAGTCACTTTAACTCCCAAAAAATGTCATCTGTAGGCTGAAGTTGTGACTAAAGCCATTTTTTTCCACACAACTTTCAGTGTTCCAGAAGAATCCACTTAGAAAAATGTGTGAATCATGGATGACATTAATCCCTTTGCACCAGCGCCTCCCGGCCAGAGGCGTCTCTAGGGTTGGTGTCACCCGGTGCGGTAACACTTTATGACACCCCCTCCGACGATCCCCGCAGAATGGATCGGATCTGCGGATTGAGTTTAATGGATCGGACTCCAATCCATTATGCTCAATCATCAGATCTGATCCATCCTGCGGGGATCGTCAGCTTTCTTTACAACTTACCTTTTCTTGGAGCGGTCTAGTGTCACCCCGTATAGGTTGCATGCCGGATTGAACATAATGGATCGGAGTCCCGGATTATGCTCCCCAATCCGCAGATCCGATCCATCCTGCGGGGACTGTATTGGGTGAGCCTGCTGTGTCCCTGATGATATCAGTGCCACTTTTACAAGGAAATATTTGGGTCTGAAAGGCATTTGGTCCACAAAAAGAGGATTTATATCTTCCGTTACTTTTGAAGAATATATCTAAATGAAAGTTTTTGTGCCTGGAGTTCATCTTGTAAAACATTATTTTTATTTTATTAAAATAACAAAGATGTTATACTTACCTACTCTGTGCAATGGTTTTTCGCAGTGCAGCCTTGATCCTTCCCTTCTCAGGTCCCTTGCTGGTGCTTCTGGTTCCTCCCCTTGCCAAGTGCCCCCATAGGAAGCTGCTTCCTATAGGGGCACTTGTCCAGAATTGCTCCTGAGCCCCACTCTCTGTGTCTATAGGCACAAGCATCAGGGTTTGGCTTTGTCCTCCACTCTCTCGTCACAGTATTTGATTGACAGCAGCAGGATCTATCGATCTGCCCTGTGAGAAGGAACAAAGCGGAGAGAGCCAGTGATCTTGGGCACAGTGCTGGATTGTGATTGGGTTCAGGTAGAGGGGGGTGGGGGGGGATCCTGTTCACAGAACGTTTTTTACCTTATTACATACACCCACTGGCCTCTTCATTACGTACACCTGTTCAATTGCTTGGTAACACAAATTGCTAATGAGCCAATCACATGGCAGCAACTCAATGCATTTAGTTTGTAGACGTGAAGACGACTTGCTGAAGTTCAAACCAAGCATCAGAATAGGGAAGAAATTGGATTTAAGTGATTTGAATGTGGCATGGTTGTTGGTGCCAGACGGGCTGGTCTTAGTATTTCAAAAACTGCTGATCTACTGGGAATTTCACGCACAACCATCTCTAGGGTTTACAGAGAATTACCTGAAAAAGAGAAAATATCCAGTGAGTGGCAGTTGTGTGGATGAAAATGCCTTTTTGATGTCAGAGGAGAATGGACAGACTGGTTGCTGCGACATTCAGATGGTAGGGACAGAATTTGGCGTATCCATGAAAACATGGATCCATCCTGCCTTGTATCACCGGTTCAGGCTGGTGATGGTGGTGTAATGGTGTGGGGGATATTATATTGGCAACAGCAAGGTGTACCTAATAAAGTGGCCGGCCAATGTAGAATGCATTAAGGTAAAAAAATCTTAAGTCTTAACAACCACTTTAGGGCTCGGTTCACACTATTATGGTGCAATTTTGACTCAATTTGCAGTTCAATTATGTAATGCAACTTTGGTTGCATTTTGGTAGTTTGCATATTCTATAGAGCCAAAATCGCAATATAAATTGCACCAGAGTAGCACAGGACCTTTTCCCAAAGTTGCATTACAGCTGAGCTGCATTGATGTGAATAGGCACCATAGGAAGCAATGTTATTTCTATTGTTATGCGAATCAGTGAACTCCAAGTTGCATCTGAAATCGCATTACAGTGAACCAGGCCTAACTGCCATAGAGAATGTCAGATCATTACCTTGGCTCTGCTTTCCGGCAGGAATTGCTGGCCAGAATCACAAATCTTTTTATAGGGGAAATAACTTTCATATACTCGTACTGTACACGTCAGCTGTGCATTTTGCTTTTTGCAGACAAACCAGCTTTATTTTTTTTCAAAGAGTATGTAGCTTCAGTTGTTTTGATGGCAGTTGTAAAAGGGATTTCTTCTTTTTTCATTATTTACACATTCTAAGCTATTATTTTAATTCTGATGAGACTTGCGTATTTTTACCTGCTTTCATATTTTGGTTGCTGTATTCTATATACAGATGTGTAAATGCTCCCTCTAGTGCTCATCTGTATGTCTGGGAATGGATGAGAAGAAGCAGAGCATCTAGGGTCCTTTCACACGGGCATTCCGTTTTTTTCCTCAGTTCACTCATGTTTTTCCAAAGAAAAAACGGTTGAGTTTATATCTATTATCTATAGTTATATCTATATCTATAGTTTTTTCATCTATTTACATCCATTTTTCATCCGTTTATATTGGTTTATGTCCGTTTTTCATCCGTTTAGATCCTTTTCAATTCCTTTTTCATCCGTTCCAACCGCTCCGTTTCCGAAACCCCCCTCTGCCATTCCCTCCACTGGCTTCCGATTGCCCAATGGATCAAATTCAAAATCCTAACACTGACGTACAAAGCTGTCCATCATACTGCCCCAAATTACATCACCGACCTGATATCCAAATACCACCCAACACGTACTCTTCGCTCCTCACAAGACCTCCTACTCTCCAGTTCCCTGGTCTCCTCCTCCCACGCCCGACTGCAGGACTTCTCCAGGGCATCGCCCATCCTCTGGAACTCCCTACCCCAATCCATCAGACTATCACCTACTCTCCTTTAGGTGCACCATGAAAACCCACCTCTTCAGGGAAGCCTACCCTGCCCCCTGCTAATTGCCTATCTCCTCCACTCTTCCTACCACTCCATCCCCAACAGCTTTTCCTCCTGTACCACTATCCCCTCCTGCCTAGATTGTAAGCTCCAAGGATCAGGGCCCTCGAACCCCTCGTATATCGCACTGTATTGTTATTGTACTGTCTCATGTCTTGTCTCCCATTGTAATGTACAGCGCTGAGCGAACTATTGGCCCTTTATAAACACTGTATAATAATAACTAGAAAAGCTACAATTTCTGGGGAAATTGTGTGAAGTGTTCTTGCCTCCACCAGTAGTCTACAACTGGAGTGGGCGGAGTAACTGGGTGGAGTGGCTTGTCACTCTGCTGCCTGCTCACACACCTGGGTTCCTATGGCAACTCACTCTACAGCAAGGGCAGAGAAGAGCGGTTAAAAACAAACTGCTCCAACTTGCTCACTTCACTGGCTTTTCCCATCTTCAAACGGTTGTAGTTACAAAAATTATAAATCCTACACCAAAGAGCTTTATATTGTGAGAATCACAAGACCCAGACCTATATTTTGATGCATAGTATGTCTCTGAAATATTAAATATGAAGGCACAGTCGCAGTTTAGAAATTGTCCTTCAAATTTGAGGTGGCTAGAGTGGAGTTTCAATGAATGTCAATGGGCGGCGTGAGCTGCAAACAAATGGTCATATTGTGAAAACTATCAGGACTATGGCTTAGCTGTGGACATTTTTCGTGGCAGCAGGGATAGCTGAACGTTTTGATATAAGATTTGTGTAGGTCGGCTTGAAAATGAGGGAGTGATGGCAGTTTAGAAATCATTAAATACAATAAAGAATGTTGCGCTACTCCTTAAGATATATGTACACATAAATAATAAGTGATGTGTAATCACAAAATTGCATCAATTTAAATAAAAATAATAAAAAGTGAAAGTGATATCGATTAATATTAATTATTAATTTGTGCCCATGATTCATTAAATCTATAAAAATAAATTCATATAATGGAAACAAGTAAGAAACACATTTAAATATATACATAAATATATATATAATACCGTGCATATAAAATCACACGTGCCTCTCGTGTAGTGGGAACACCCCAATACAACTATACATTAAACAGTGCTCACAAAGTCCAATAGGTATTAATAGTGATATTAGTCACATGATATTGTGACGCAACGCGTCGGCGGGACGTGGTGTTGTATTTCCGGCGTGGCGGCCATCTTGGTACACCTGTTTGCAGAGTTGTACACCCATACATACATGCCCCTATCCGAAAGCATGGGGTATTGAATTGGCTGCCACGTGAGTTATAAACTTTTATATGATTTTATGCTATTTGTCCCTACTGTGGAAAATAAAATATACTGCACTATGGGAGGATCTATCTTATTTCTCATTTGAGAGATTGATGCTGCAAATTACTTGGAGAGGAGCCATTGGTGGGATACTAAATCCTGAGAGATTTGGGTGCGACAAGGAGCAGCATTTGGAGTGATAGCTATCTTGGAGGATCTGTGAGGGGGATCCACAAAAGCGCTTTGATCCGCAAGGGTCGAAGTGATGAGGTGAGAGGCTAATCCAGATGGTGGTCGGATTGTCAGAATTCACATTCACCCAAAGATCCACATGATTTCTCTTTATTTATGGTCACCAACTGTAGTCATTGGAAGCACGTGTTTTATTTTTATCACTATTAATACCTATTGGACTTTGTGAGCACTGTTTGATGTATAGTTGTATTGGGGTGTTCCCACTACACGAGAGGCACGTGTGATTTTATATGCACGGTATTATATATATATTTATGTATATATTTAAATGTGTTTCTTACTTGTTTCCATTATATGAATTTATTTTTATAGATTTAATGAATCATGGGCACAAATTAATAATTAATATTAATTGATATCACTTTCACTTTTTATTATTTTTATTTAAATTGATGCAATTTTGTGATTACACATCACTTATTATTTATGTGTACATATATCTTAAGGAGTAGCGCAACATTCTTTATTGCATTTATTTTACACAATCACTGGTATATGATTTAATGTTAGCAGCTTCTCCCGGTGTGTTTTTTGTTTGTTTTTTAGTTGATACACTTGGGAGCGCAGGAGGTTCACACCATTACAGTTTAGAAATCATGTCCTGATTTGTCAGCTCCTACTCTAGTTTTGAACATTCCGCCATTCATTCCTATGGGACCAATTTCACCACAAAAACGCCGATATTTTGTGAACCATTCGGCGAAACGTTCCACAAAGTAATATCACACCAATCGGGAACAATCCGCACGTTTCGGTATATTACTTGTCTATGTCATGTAAAAACTGTGGGAGGAGTTAGGGTGGTAAATTTGGCTATAATAATAAGAATATATATGTGAGATAACAGTAAGTGATCTGCCATGCAAGAACACTTATTAATCCGTTTACATCTGTTTTCAGTAGTTGTTGGTCCGTTTACATCCGTTGAGATCTGTTTTTCGTCCGTTCCGGGTGTTTTTGCAGAAGAAAAATAGTTTTCTCCATTCAAAAAAAAGGATGTAAACGATTGCGAACATTAAGAAATTTAAAAAGATGTTCATCCATTTACATCCTCAAGTCCATAGAAATACATGGAGGTCCATTTTTCATCCGTAAACAGACAGATGAAAAACGGACATACGGAACGCCAGTGTGAAAGGGGCCTAAGGGCTCGTTCACAGGGGCAGAAAAAAATGCTGCCTTTAGATGTGTACAATGTAACGTTTTGTACAGGGCTATAGTAATCAATGAGCCCATATACACAGCTGTGTCTACAAGCTCATTCACAGGGGCAAATGCAGCTTTTAGCTGCATATTTTGTGTGTGAAAGAAAGGTTCTTACTGGCAGAGCTGGAGCTCATCCACACAGGCAGAAAAAAAGCTGTGTTTAACCACTTGCCCTCCAGAAGATTCACCCCCCTTCATGACCAGGCCATTTTTTTCTTTTCTGCGCTGCGCTAGTTTAACTGGCAATGTAACATTATACACAAACGAAATTTATATAATTTTTTTCACACAAAAAGAGCTTTCTTTTGGTGGTATTTGATCGCCACTGGATTTTTTATTTGTTGTGCTATAAGCGAAAAAAGACCAAAAATTTAAAAAAAAACTTTTTATTTTTGCTATAACACATATTCCATAGAAAAATTAAATTTCTTTATAAATTTAGGCCAAAATGTATTCTGCTACGTGTCTTTGGTACAAAAAAAAGTGTATATTAATTGGTTTGCATGAAAATCATAGCGTCTACAAATGACAGTATATATACTGGATTTTTTTTTTATACTAGTAATGGCAGCAATCAGCAATTTATAGCAGGACTGCGATAGTACAGTGGGCATTCTGACACTGACTTACTGACATGACCAATGACACTAATACAGTGATCTGTGCTAATATACTGTACTGACACTGTTCTAATGACACTGGGCAGAAAGGGGTTTATAGCTTTGGAAATCTCTCTCCTGTCACTCACTCTGGCAATCGGTGGGCCATGAATAATTGGCTGGGACCCTCTGATCTACATGTCAATGGCAGCATGGGTAGGTGGGTGCACGCGCAGCCACTACCCGGAAGAGCAAAATCACATATATACAGTATATATATATATATATATATATATATATGATATTGGCACTGTCAGTCCGCACTGTAGAAGTAAAGCTACAGTGCACAGTTGGCAAGCAGTTAACCGCACACAAAAAAGTAGGACACAGCTTCAGATTTTACATGCGTAGATCTACAGATTTTCAGCACGTACGTGCATAAACCTGTATGAATGCGCATAAAACACGAGTACTTTAAGCATGTATTTTACGCAGCATCGTGTAGCTTTGCCAGCAATAACCTTTCTTTAAAGCAGAAAATACACATCTGAATGCAGCATTTTTTCTGCCCGTGTAAATGAGCCCTAAAAATCGAATAAGTAAATGTGGCTGCCTTCATGTCCATGTGTATTAACAAACTATTGTATATAAAGAATGAGATTGACTGTGCAATTCACATGCAATTCAGTGTGGTGCGATTTGAGCCCATTCATTTTGAATGGGCTCAAATCGCACCAAGCATGGTCATTTCGGACTACGTGATCCAGTACGATCCGATGCAGGCAAATGCACTGAATTTGCGGGGTGTGTTTGGGGTGTCATTAAGATTGCACTGACACCTGTTGCAGATTGCAAGGGCAGTGCGATTGGATTGCGTTGCAGTGTTTTCTGCACCGCATTACTGTGAACACAGTCTAAGACTAATAAAAGAAATTAAGATCAGAATTGTTTCTCACAATGACCAATTGGAATTCCTGTTTAGCAGCTTGTCTGAATATTTTTTGGTTCCAGCCATTACCTAGGGGAGGGTGCCCAGATGATGGATGAGAGGAGCATAAATAAGTTAGGGCCTGAAACAGAGAGGCTCTTTTGCAGGAGGAGGAGATCCCACCCTGAATGGCTGCTGCCCTTCTGGGCAGTCCAGCTGTGCTTCTTCCTTTTGCTTATCAAGGTCTCAGCTATGCTAACTGGGGGGATCCTATGCTACTGAACTCTTCTGGAGCTGACTGAGGGGCTTCTTTTGGGGATCTGGACTGAAGAATTCACAGAAGATATGTCTGACAGATATTGGAAGGAGGCATCTAACTATCCAAGGACATGTATGAGATTCCAGTGATTGTGTGCTGCTGCTATCCCTATTGCATCAGTCAGCTTGTTCTAAAAAGTGGACATTGTTCATGGTGTCCCTGTGTAGATCAGCCCATCATTTGCTGCTGCAAGGACTGTGCTAAGAATCTAAAGGAGGAAGACACTGCAGGTGTCTTCAAGTTACTACTTGACGCTATTGGAGTATCCCAAAGTTAACCTGCACCCATCCACATTTAAGTTTTTTTCAATAAAGCATCAAAAAAAGGATACCCCTAGCAGAGGCGTCCCTAGGGTTGGTGTCACTCGCTGCGGTAACATGTGGTGTCACCCCTCCAGAGAGGAAGGAGCGGTGCCGGTGTAGCGGTAAAATTAGTATCCCATGAAGATATGTATCCCCTGAAGCAACTGCGCATGTACCGGTTTCAGGCCGAAGAAGCTGTTCTCCGACTTTAGCACAGAGCTGCCAGTTAACCCCTTACAGGCTGCAATCCACTGAAGCCGATCCCACGGATCACTATGGGTTTCAAGATCAGTTAATCAGTTAACCCCGTAGAGGTTGAACCTATATGCGTCAGGGAGGAACTGAAGTACAGTGACGTCCTACTGCCGCCAGCACCACCTGGGTCCCGGCGGCCATCTTGATTTCTCTGGTCAGTATTTGTTTTCTTATTTACCCTTTGCTGGATGGAATAAAAAACATTTTCAAGCAGTATCACGCTATTCTGGCCTCCTTTTCTCTCTGGGGCTCCTGGTGAGCTTCCCACTACCCACAGAGTTTCGTTTAATGGAGGACAGAGCCATGCTTGATAGCGGGAGGACCAAAACACGAAAATAGACCAGACTTTATTCCAGACGGTTCCTGGATCCATATCTTAAGAGGGGTTATCTCTTACATGCGCATATCAATTGCGCATCTGGTGAGTGCGCAGTCTTTTATCAGTTTTGGATATCACTACATTCGATTTTGGATACCACAATATATGTATTAATAAGGATCCTAATAATCCTTTCATCACTCCACCTGCTGGTATATTTTGGACTGGGCACTAACACTTAATTTAGTCACAGCATTAGTGACATCATGTGGACTATGCTATTGTTTGCACTTTATGTGTAATTTATCACTATTTATGCAATACGTGACATAGAGTATCTTATTGTTTTTATAATTTTGCATTTCATTCTATAGCACTGCACCTTTGTTTATATTTGATTATTTGGAGGTTGATTTGGTACCTTTGTTGTGTTCAGCAGCTTTATCCACTTCTAGCGCTCACTTTTCTGTGTTTTATATGAACCTATATGGTGTTAACTGATCTTGCAACCCATAGTGATCCACTGGATCAGCTTCAGAGGATTGCAGACTGTAAGGGGTTAACTGTGGCAGCTCTGTGCTAAAGTCATAGATCGGCTTCTTCGGCCTGAAACCGGCACATGCACAGTTGCTTTAGGGGATACGTATCTTCACAGGATATTAATTTTACCGCTGCACTGGGGGCAGCTGTCACTGTGCTGGGAATCCGGGATCACCCCAATAACTGGCCAGGACCTTCACAGAGCCCAGAAGCTCTGCTGGCACCCTGCTCCTGCACCCCCTGTGATGGTGTCACCCGGTGCGGCCTGCACCCCCCTAGGGATGCCACTGACCCCTAGACTGATCATTGAGCCAGGAGAGTGACTGTTGGTGTGTGCTTGGCTGCCTCTGCACTGAACAGGAAGGAATCTGAGCAGAAATCCAGTGGCCCCGGCAGGCGTAAGTGTTACAAGTGCAACAAAAACGTATCCATCATTTTGACAGGGAATGTTTCTACTTTTTTTAATTAACTTTTCTTTTTTTTTTGATCTGACAATACTTAGAGCATGGAATTCTGAGCTGGGACCCATATGACTTGGTGAAGTTTACTCAACTCTAATGAAAACATGATAAAAAAAAAGTAAAAGCAACTAGAGCAGAAAGAGCAAACATGGCTGCATGCGGGATCTTACTTTAACTGAATTTGGGAGATTAATGTGAATCGTGTTTGTACTGCCACCTTTCAGATTTAACACCGCAAACACAATCCATAATATTATTCTTTACCTGAACTTCAGAAATTGTTTAATCCAGAAATCATATTCTGCCTGAAGTCTTTTCCTAAAGCTCCAAATCTCATACGTATGTCTCAGTCAATTTGCTCATCAGATTAGCGGAATGGTAAGTACCCAGCAGTGCTTAGCATACACTGCCTACAGCTAATAAATGTTAAAAGTCTCTCTATGACATTGGGAATCCTCCTGGATGACCTGAAGAAGAAAGTAAAGCAATGGTATCATATAAAAGAGACAAGAATTTTGTTTAAATACAAGGTGGCATATTTTACTGCATATGAGATTTGTAAAGGGATTTTAAAACAGATTCATAATCTAAATATATTCAGGAACACCATGCAGCTTTTTAGATTTAACCTCTCACCACTGCCTTTTTAATTGCTGTCATCACAGACTCAAGATAGTGTCAGAATTGCTTTGTTTACATTCACCTTGTCTGCAGTCTGCACCAGGGGCGGACTGACAACTCATGGGGCCCCCGGGCAATAGGGGATCATGGGACCCCTGTGTCCTTGACCAAACTCAAAAAAGCCTATGAAAAAGGTACCAGGGGCATCTCATGGGGCCCCCTACTGACCCCGGGCCTCGGGCAGTGCCCGAGTTTCCAAATGGTCAGTCCGCCCCTGGTCTGCACTAACAGTAGTGCAGATAGTCGTGCCAGAAGCCACCATTGAAGGTTGCTTCATCAGCAGTCAAAGGCAGGCAGTCAGTAGCCAGAGTTGGCTCTGAGGAAGAGGTAAGACCTCGAAACATGTCAGCCTGTTGGAGGTCCAGAGTTCCCATTACGGATGAACACGTAGTGTGGATTGGACAGAGCTGTTTTTTCATGATGTGCCTTTGACTGTTTTGTCATTCTGTGAGTACAACACCTACTTTTATCATTTAATAAACACATTTTTAAGGTGATGCACAAGGCCGGTGTGCCCTCTGTTTGCTTTTCTCCACCCAGTCAAATGCAGACATTGCTGGTCAGAAATCATACTCAACCAATCAGCTCCCCTGTACAGATTCAAACAGGAAAGTTTCTTTGAGTCCATTCAATGTTCTCATTTTTAACTGAAGCCCTGATGATGGGGGAGTTCCTTTGATCTCCAAAACACGTTGGGTGTCTTTTCACATAACATCATTAAATGAATTTGGACTCTTGGCTTTTGGTCTGGCACACCTTCCATATGTGCACACTTTGTACTGAAGTGCTGGAAGCAGATAACCCCCCTCAGAGGTTTAGCAATGGCCTGCCCATTCTTGTGTCATCTCATGTGACTCTAGACAGCCAATTGTGGAAAGAATGATTCACATCTAATGGGATCTCCTCAATAGCTTCCTAGTCCTCATCTATGATTTAAGGTATTTTTTTTTCACAGCATAAGTTTCCAAATGATGACCCATGGACCAAATCAGGCCTGCCGCAAGATTTTATCCAGCCTGCAGTTAGGATCAGTGGTTTCTCACACAGGTTTATGGTTTCCACTTCTTGCTAACATCCATGAACCCTCTGGTATCCAGTGCAGGGACTTTGATGTAAGGGAGGACTCCGATGGGCACTACAATTTAAGGTAGTCTCTGATGGAGACCCTAATAAAAAGCAAACTCTGATGTAATGGGGGACTCTGATGAGGACTCTGATGTAAAGGGGGATTGTGATGGGGACCTTGATGTAATGGTGGACTCTGTAGGAACTCTGATTTAGGGATGCACGCTTGTGTAAAGGTGGACTTTGATGCACACTCTAATGTAAGGGGGAATATGACTAGAATTCTGGTGTAAGGGAGGACCTTGATGGGCACTATGATTGCAGGGGGCGCTGACTGAGACCCTAATGTAAACAGGACTTTGATGGGGACTCCCATGCAAAGGGGGTTCTGATGGGGACTTTGATATAAGGTGGGATTTTGATGGGGACCCTGATGGAAAGGTGGACTTTGATGGGGACCCTGATGTAAAGGGGAATCTCATTGGTACTGTGATGTAACGGAGGAATCTGATGGGCACTATGATTTAAGGGGGGCTCTGATGGGGACTCTAATGTAAGGGGAGACTTTGAGGGGTCCTTAATGTAGGTGGAAGAAAGAAGGGCCCAACAAGCAGGAATGCCACAGTGTTTACACACCACAGCCACACAGGACTGGAGGAGGAGAGCATTCACCTTGGGTGGCGTTCCTGCTTGTTGGGCCCCGTCTATTTGATTGCAGCTATCTGGTATCATGGCAAAAGATTACAATACCCTCACCCTTGTCCACTGATGGCCTGAGGAAGGAGCAGGCATGCTCATGAACGCTCGCCAATCAGCTTGCCAGTTCCCTGACTGCCACTTCCGGTGATGTCACAGCTGTTGGTCTCAGATTTCCCAGCATCTTGAAACCCTGGAAACCACAAGTGCGGCCAAATGGGTCACAGATCACGGCGCCCACAGCGGCCCGAAGCAGACCACCTACAGAGGAGGCTTATTCATGTGATATGCGACTCGTAATGCTATTAATGTGAGTTGTTCTTATTATATCTATTAAATGGTTTTATGAGACGTTTACTACACTCAAATAAATGCTGCCGTGTTCCCTTTCTTATACTTTCATCACAGAGGAACTTCAACTCTGACAGCTGGCAGCTATCTGGCAACAATCTGTTGGGTTTTAGAGTATGGACTTTATCTATGGACTTTTATGATTATTGAGGACTATTTACATGTACAACAATTATCATCAGTGTCCTCCCCTACTGATTCCCGGAGCGCCACTGATCTCCCTTCTCCTTGATGTAGGTGGGACTCTGACTGGGACCCTGATGTAAGGGTGGACTCTGATAGGAACTCTGATTTAAGGATGAACTCTGGTAAAGGGATGAACTTTGATGGGTACTCTGACGTAAGGAAGTTATTCTGCTGGAAACCCTAATGTAAGGGGTGGGGGCTCTGATAGGGACCAGGATGTAAGAGGGATTTTAATGGGGACCCTATTATAAGGTGGGGCTCTGATGGGGACCAGGATGTAAGAGGGATTTTGATGGGGTCCCTATTATAAGGTGGGGCTCTGATGGGGACCAGGATGTAAGAGGGATTTTGATGGGGTCCCTTATTATAAGGTGGGTCTCTGATGAGACCAGGATGTAAGAGGGATTTTGATGGGGACCATATTATAAGGTGTGTCTCTGATGGGGACCAGGATGTAAGAGGGATTTTGATGGGGTCCCTTATTATAAGGTGCGGCTCTGATGAAGACCAGGATGTCAGAGGGATTTTGATAGGGACCCTATTATAAGGTGGGTCTCTGATGAAGACCAGGATGTAAGAGGGATTTTGATGGGATCCTATTATAAGGTGGGTCTCTGATGGAGACCAGGATGTAAGAGGGATTTTGATGGGGACCATATTATAAGGTGGGTCTCTGATGGGGACCAGGATGTAAGAGGGATTTTGATGGGGTCCTTTATTATAAGGTGCGGCTCTGATGAAGACCAGGATGTCAGAGGAATTTTGATGGGGACCCTATTATAAGGTGGGTCTCTGATGAAGACCAGGATGTAAGAGGGATTTTGATGGGATCCTATTATAAGGTGGGTCTCTGATGGGGACCAGGATGTAAGAGGGATTTTGATGGGGTCCCTATTATAAGGTGGGTCTCTGATGGGGACCAGGATGTAAGAGAGATTTTGATGGGATCCTATTATAAGGTGGGTCTCTGATGGGGATGAGGATGTAAGAGAGATTTTTATGGGGACCCTATTATAAGGTTGGGCTGTGATGGGGACCAGGATGTAAGAGGGATTTTGATGGGGTCCCTATTATAAGGTGGGTCTCTGATGGGGACAAGGATGTAAGAGAGATTTTGATGGGGACCCTATTATAAGGTGGGGCTGTGATGGGGACCAGGATATAAGAGGGATTTTGATGGGGACCCTATTATTAGGTGGGGCTCTGATGGGGACCAGGATGTAAGAGGAATTTTGATGGAGACCCTATTATAAGGTGGGGCTCTGATGGGGACCAGGATGTAAGAGGGATTTTGATGGGGTCCCTTATTATAAGGTGCGGCTCTGATGAAGACCAGGATGTCAGAGGGATTTTGATGGGGACCCTATTATAAGGTGGGTCTCTGATGAAGACCAGGATGTAAGAGGGATTTTGATGGGATCCTATTATAAGGTGGGTCTCTGATGGGGACAAGGATGTAGAAGATATTTTGATGGGGACCCTATTATAAGGTTGGGCTGTGATGGGGACCAGGATGTAAGAGGGATTTTGATGGGGTCCCTATTATAAGGTGCGGCTCTGATGAAGACCAGGATGTCAGAGGGATTTTGATGGGGACCCTATTATAAGGTGGGTCTCTGATGAAGACCAGGATGTAAGAGGGATTTTGATGGGATCCTATTATAAGGTGGGTCTCTGATGGAGACCAGGATGTAAGAGAGATTTTGATGGGGACCATATTATAAGGTGGGTCTCTGATGGGGACCAGGATGTAAGAGGGATTTTGATGGGGTCCCTTATTATAAGGTGCGGCTCTGATGAAGACCAGGATGTCAGAGGGATTTTGATGGGGACCCTATTATAAGGTGGGTCTCTGATGAAGACCAGGGTGTAAGAGGGATTTTGATGGGATCCTATTATAAGGTGGGTCTCTGATGGGGACCAGGATGTAAGAGGGATTTTGATGGGGTCCCTATTATAAGGTGGGTCTCTGATGGAGACCAGGATGTAAGAGAGATTTTGATGGGATCCTATTATAAGGTGGGTCTCTGATGGGGACAAGGATGTAAGAGAGATTTTGATGGGGACCCTATTATAAGGTATGGCTGTGATGGGGACCAGGATGTAAGAGGGATTTTGATGGGGTCCCTATTATAAGGTGGGTCTCTAATGGGGACCAGGATGTAAGAGGGATTTTGATGGGGTCCCTATTATAAGGTGGGTCTCTAATGGGGACCAGGATGTAAGAGGGATTTTGATGGGGTCCCTATTATAAGTAGGGTCTCTGATGGGGACCAGGATGTAAGAGGGATTTTGATGGGGTCCTTATTATAAGGTGGGTCTCTGATGGGGACCAGGAGGTAAAGGGGACTCTGATGGGAGCCTGAAGTTGTTTCAGTGTATGAATGCCTGTGTTAATGGCAGAGGAGATATAGCTCTTGCTTTCTTATTGATTATTGAATCAGAACATTTTGGCCATTCTATATTTGCCTATTTCCCTACTTTCCTAACATCCCTGGCTTGTATATTTTTACCAATATGGAGTGTTATTAATACCCTTTGAAGTTCTGTCTTCTTATCTTTATATAACGTATGATTATTTTTCGTACATTATTGCCTCTTCTTAAGATTGTGGAGGAATTTTGTGTGAAATGATCTTGTGATGCAGCTATACAGTCATTCAGGTTATTAGCCTCCAGGGCTGTCATTGTAAAGACAGAGGTTCACATCTCCCTTGAGTATTATAACATTCTACGATACAACAATGCCCTGATGATATCTGTGCTACTCTGTCAAGTAAAATCTTGGCATAAACCAAAAAATATGAAACTGATGAGGTCTTTATACATCGCATAACTTTCCTCCCCTGGCCAATCCTCATGTCAGCATACTACATACTGGTCAGTTCTGCCCTCTGACCCTCACTAAAACCTCCTCCATAGCACAGAAATTCCATAGATACCCCTCACATTGTTCCTCAACTTGATTCCGCTCAGGACAACAGGCAGGAAAACCTATGCTGACATCATGACATCTGGCCAAGTTACAGTGGTTGTAAACCCCTAGGTTCCATTCATACCTATGCAGTTTGCTTTTTTGTCCGTTTTGCAGTGCTTTTTGCAGTTGATTTTACGTTTTTCTACACGCATTTTTGATGCGTTTTTACCACGTTTTGCGCTTTGTTCAGCTCTCTCTTTTTTTTTTAAGTGTTTTTTTTTTGCTGGGCAGAATAGAAATGCAAAACACAAAATGTGCAAAAACACAGAAAAAACTCCCTACCATGCATTTCAGCAGATTCTCCATTAAACGCTATTGTAGCAAAAACTCTGCTTTTTGCTTTTAAAAATGTCTCTCACCCTTTCCAAAAATGCAGCAGCTCAAAAACGCATAGATGTGAACATGTTCCATAGGAAACCATGTTAAATAGACTGTAGTGGATTTCTGCAAAAAGCAGAAAAAAAAACGCATTGGTGTGAACTGAAGCTTACATACCGTATTTTTGGCTCCATAAGACGCACCTGACCATAAGACGCACCTAGATTTTAGAGGAGAAAAAGAAGAAAAAAAATATTCTGAACCAATGGACTGCAGACATAGTACAGGAGATGACCAGAGACTGCGGACATAGTACAGGAGATGACCAGAGACTGCAGACACAGTACAGGGGATGACCAGAGACTGCGGACATAGTACAGGAGATGACCAGAGACTGCGGACATAGTACAGGAGATGACCAGAGACTGCGGACACAGTACAGGGGATGACCAGAGACTGCGGACATAGTACAGGAGATGACCAGAGACTGCGGACAGTACAGGGGATGCCCAGAGACTGCAGACAGTACAGGAGATGACCAGAGACTGCGGACATAGTACAAGAGATGACCAGAGACTGCAGACACAGTACAGGAGATGACCAGAGACTGCAGACAGTACAGGAGATGACCAGAGACTGCAGACACAGTACAGGAGATGACCAGAGACTGCAGACAGTACATGGGATGACCAGAGACTGCAGACAGTACAGGGGATGCCCAGAGACTGCGGACAGTACAGGAGATGGCCAGAGACTGCAGACACAGTACAGGGGATGCCCAGAGACTGCAGACAGTACAGGGGATGCCCAGAGACTGCAGACAGTACAGGGGATGCCCAGAGACTGCAGACAGTACAGGGGATGCGCAGAGACTACGGACAGTACAGGGGATGCCCAGAGACTGCGGACAGTACAGGGGATGACCAGAGACTGCGGACAGTACAGGAGATGACCAGAGACTGCGGACAGTACAGGGGATGACCAGATAATGCGGACAGTACAGGAGATGACCAGAGACTGCGGACAGTACAGGGGATGACCAGAGACTGCGGACACAGTACAGGAGATGACCAGAGACTGCAGACAGCACAGGGGATGACCAGAGACTGCAGACACAGTACAGGGGATGACCAGAGACTGCAGACAGTACAGGGCATGACCAGAGACTGAAGACAGTACAGGAGATGACCAGAGACTGCAGACCTTTGGGGAGAGGGGGAGGGGCGGGTACCTGAATTTGACAGGTACCCGCTCCCACTTCCATGGAGTTGTCCTCCCTTTAGTGTGGGCACCCGTCTGTGACAGGTAAGGTCCTGCTGCAGAGAAGAGACGAGCGGCCAGCTCGGTATTCTGACATGGTGTCGGCAGCGTAAATACCGGACCGGCCATTCCATATTCGCTCCATAAGATGCACTGGCATTTTCCCCCCTTTTTTGGGGGGAAAATAGTGCGTCTTATGGAGCGAAAAATACGGTATATCCAGTGAAGTGACTGGCCTCAGGTGATACTCAGAGATGAAACAAATCCTCCTACATAAGTTGTACCTGTTTATCTGTGTTTTCTTCTCACATCCATTCAAAGTGATGAATTTATTAAGCTTGTCTGAGATGTCAGAAAAAAAAGAGTGGAGAACTGAAATTACACATACTGCAGAGCTCAGTGAGGAGAGCTCTGAGAGCTGATTGGAGGGAAAAGACATACCCCCTTCCACACAGCACACAGGAACAGAGCTGAGGCTGTCAATCTGCTGGAGGTCCCTCCTCTGTCACCATTTTTCTCTTGGTGGCAGGAAAACTTGCCAGAATGGATTCAGACACTTAGTGCTCTTAATAAAGACAATTACACACTGTAGAGGGATATGCTTTCTTCATATTTCATGGCCTGAGGTTTACAACCATTTAAAAAGGCAAATACTCACATTGTTTATACAAGAAAACTTATTCCTGCGCCAAAACTTTCCAAATAACACTCTAAAAATGCTGCTGTGCCAATCGTGAAAACACAAACAATATAAATATAAATAAACAGCGCAAATTTAGATGATTAATCAATATAATATATCATATAAAATAGGTGCATAAATTATTCGTGTTTGTCCTTAATCTTAAACAAAAACACCCAAAAGTCCATGTGCTGAAAACATAATTAAATTGTTGAAATAAAAGTGCAAACTTCTTTTCTTCAAAAAATACTTTCACCTTCCACCCGTGCACAAACCAACATCGAATACACTCACCAGAACTTGGTGAGTAAAAGACCTTTAAGGAATTTTTAGGGATCCTAAACCCTCTTTGGTGCCACGCTAGGGAAAATCTTCACCCTCCGAATAGACTCCACCATCCAACCAAAAGAAAAAAACTCACATATCATAATATTGTCACACAATAGTAACTTTTTCCAAATGGAGATTAAGGCCACTCACATGTTAAACACTTGCTAAAGGCATGTTTATTATGTATAATAGGCTTCAGTTCCAGCAGATATACAAACTTTTCCTTCCAGGACTCTCACATTTTTTTCTTTTGGTTGGATGGTGGAGTCTATTCGGAGGGTGAAGATTTTCCCTAGCGTGGCACCAAAGAGGGTTTAGGATCCCTAAAAATTCCTTAAAGGTCTTTTACTCACCAAGTTCTGGTGAGTGTATTCGATGTTGGTTTGTGCACGGGTGGAAGGTGAAAGTATTTTTTGAAGAAAAGAAGTTTGCACTTTTATTTCAACAATTTAATTATGTTTTCAGCACATGGACTTTTGGGTGTTTTTGTTTAAGATTAAGGACAAACACGAATAATTTATGCACCTATTTTATATGATTTATTATATTGATTAATCATCTAAATTTGCGCTGTTTATTTATATAAATACTCACATTGCTTGGATTAAAAATAATTTAAGGGCGTATCAATGATTACAGAGCTGCAGTTAAAAAAACAGCTGCAGTTTTCAAACTGGTGGAATATTTTTTTTCAAGAACAAAATTATGTTCAGGTCCTCTTTAATGACACAACGTATACAAAGAAGGCAAAATAAAACAGATATTTGGATGTTTTTATTTTTTTTATTTAAAAGGTCAGTCCACTCAGGAATATTTCAGTTTCTGATACACAACGAAGAGCTAAAGTGACAGTAAACCATAATAATAAAAGTCCCTTATTTGGTCCCTTTTGGACATTTTCATTATTTCTGTTCAACAAGTGCAAAAAAATGCCTGTTGACTTGTGCTTTCTGTCTATGCCATATTTTTATCAGTTACATCAGCTATTTCTGAGGACTACAGAACCCCTCCCCTCTAAGATATGAAGAAGATGAGAAAGGAGTCGTTCTGTCCTAGAGTGACAACACCACTTCTCCATAGATGCACTATTGTGTGATCCTGACAGTCGCACACACAGTGTTGTCACCCTTGGAAGAAAGTGTGTTACTGGCAGGATCAGCAAGTGAATGAAAATAAAACAAAAAAAAGCCAGAAAAAAATAAAAACAATGCAGCTACCCAACACCGGAGAACTGATAAGCTGTAGTATATATTTATTTTTTTGGCATTGGGTGTGATTACTCTCTGAACATCCTGACAATTTCTTATACAGTATCTCATTGGTGCTCTCCTATTGAGATCTCTATGGCTAAGTCACTGGGTATCCATACCTGCTGTATCCATTATAAGTGTTTTTTACTCTCTATGCTGGATTTATTTTATTTCCTATGATGGAGAATATAAAAAGAGAAGTTGGACTATACAAATGTGTGTGAAACATTAGGCAAATTAAATGTACTTAGGGCATCAAGGGTAGGGGGCAGCACAGCATTTTCCCCCTAGCTATCATTCCCTTAAAGGATAAGTACATTATAAAGCAAAGTGCACTAATTCTTTTTTGCCCCACAGCTCTGAGCTAACTGATCTTCCCTCCCCCCTCCATAGATGTACAGTTGCAAGAAAAAGTATGTGAACCCCTTGGGATTACGTGGAGTTTTGCATGAATTGGGCATAAAATGTGCTCTGAACGTCATCTAAGTCACAACAATAGAGTCACAGTCTGCTGAACATAATAGTACACAAACATTAGATGTTGCCATGGTTTAATTGCACATAACATGTAAACATTCACAGTGCAGGGAGGAAAAAGTATGTGAACCTTTGGACTTAATAACTGGTTGACCCTCCTTTGGCAGCAATAACCTCAACCAAACGTTTCCTGTAGTTGCAGATCAGACCTGCACAACGATCTGGAGTCATTTTGGACCACTCCTCTTCACAAAACTGTTTCAGTGTAGCAATATTCTTGGGATGTCTGGTGTGAATCGCTCTCTTAAGGTCATGCCAAGATGTTTATCTACATTGCTCTCCACAATGCAGCAGGACCGGATCTAGCCTATCTGATCTGGGGGTGCAGTAAAAAAAATGAAGGGGGCAGAATGTCAACACTGTGTGTGAGTCACTGAGAATCTGTCTCACAGTGTAATGACCTGGGAAACACTAGTGTGTATTAGCCTGGCACAGGATCTGTCCCACCTTTACATCAGGGTCCCTATCAGAGTGCCTCTTGACATCAGGCTTCCTATCAGAGTTCACCCTTACACCAGGGTTCCAATCAGAGTTCACCCTTACATCAGAGTCTCCATCAAAGTGTCCCCTTACATCAGGTGTCCCATCAGAATCTCCCTTACATCAATTTTCCCCAACAGAGTGCCCCCTTACATCAACTGTCTGCATCAGACTGACTCATGGATCAGTTGGATGCACTCTCAGAGACAACTAAAATCTGGGTGGGCACAGCCTACCCCAGCACCCCCCCTAGATCCGGCCCTGCAATGCAGGTGTATTGCAGACCCATAGACTTCTATGGGACTGTAATCTGCCTGCCCAGCCAGAAGAGAGAGTGAACTTACAGCACAGTAGGTAAATTAACGATGTAGGTAGTCAGTAAGTATACATCTGTGGAGGAGTAGGGTGGGATCCGAGGGGGTGAATATTACTGAGCTCTGCTTAGGGCATCATTTACCCTTAATCCAGCCCTAATGGAGAACCCCAAAATGCCCAAGTGGACAGAACAACAGTCAAGAATTGTGGCAGGGAGAGGTCATGGTTGAAGTATTAAACACATATAGTATAAGAAGCCAGTAGCTCAATCAGCCCAGTTGGCTCCACATATAACTAAAATATCACTTTACCATTTATCACAATAGATTCTACTTTAAATATTGTTCTGTATTCAGATCATTGTGTTGAATTGGGAGCCATCTATTGGTCAGTTAAAGTATATGAGGCCCTAGCTTAATGACTTCTCCCAGAGCTAATTGGAGCCAGGAGTGAGCCAACCTTGACTCCAATCAGTGTGATGATATTGGATGTGTTGCTGACAGCTGTCCTGCCCTTAAAAACACACACCTGTTTTGGGTTTACTGGTTTCAAGAAGCACTGTCTGATGTGAACCATGCCTCGCAGAAAAGAGCTCTCAGAAGACCTACGATCAAGAATTGTTGACTTGCATGAAGCTGGAAAGGGTTACAAAAGTATCTCCAAAAGCCTTGATGTTCATGTGTCCACGGTAAGACATACTGTCTACAAATGGAGAAAGTTTAGCACTGTTGCTACTCTCCCTAGGCGTGGTCGTCCTGTAAAAATGACTGCAAGAGCACAGCGCAGAATGCTGCATGAGGTAAAGAAGAATCCCAGAGTGTCAGCTAAAGACCTACAGAAATCTCTGGCACATGCTAACATTTTTGTGGACACATCTACAATAAGGAAAACATTAAACAAGAATGGAGTACAATGGTGAGTTCATTCTGAATGGCATCCCCACGCATCTCAGCTTGCAGCACGATAGCGAGTTCAGGAACCACAGGGAAGCTGCATGGTCAAAAAGACTGTGTTGTTTCCCTATGGATGCATTTTTGAAAAGGTGCATTCACTTTTTTCTTGCGTGAAACACGGCACAGCATGCCCATTCAAATGATTGGGCTGCTGTGCTCATGTAAACACAGGCCCCACAGCCCGCACTACTGTGAACCAGGCCTTAGGCAGCAGTATGCAAGCCTATTATTGTTTTTTCCGTCATAGAAAAAAAAATTATAAAATGTGTACTATCACTTTAACCAGTTTATTTTCCCTTTTTTTTTTAGTTTTTTTTTTTTTTCAATAAAAACATTAAATAGTGAGACTAACAAGGGGCACCTTTATGGCACCTCAGGATAGGTAATACCTTCATATAAAACCCTTTAAACCAGTTCCTGACCAAGCTGTAGCCAAAAGACGGCCACAGCGCAGTTGGCTAGTTCTGGGAGGGCTTCCATGGACGTCCTCCCAGAACCACACCCGGGGTGTGCACTGTGCGTTGAAAGTATAAAGAAAGTAAAGAATATAAAGATCTGTGATTGCTGTGTCCTTCGGTGTCCTTCTGATCATGTGTCCAGGTAAAGGGCCAATCAGAGCAGCTTTTTACTATGCCCATAATTTCTGGCTATCAGTACCCATCAGTGCTGGCTGTCAGTGCCTCCTCAGTGCTGGCTATCAGTGCCTCCTCAGCGCTGGCTATCAGTGCCTCCTCAGCGCTGGCTATCAATGCTGGTTATCAGTGCCATCCGTGCTGCCTATCAGTGCCCATCGGTGCACATTAATCAGTGCCTCCTTATCAGTGTCCATCAGTGCTGCCTCATCAGCGCACATCCGTGAAAGAGAAAAATCACTTATTTACAAAACTTTATAAGATAAACTAAGACTTTTTTCTCAAACTTTTTGGTCTTTTTTCGTTTGTTTAGCAAAAAATAAAAACCTCAGTGGTAATTAAATACCACCAAAAGAAAGCTCTATTTGTCTAAAAAAAAAAAAAATGATAAAAATTTAGTTTGGATACACTGTTGCATGACCGCACAATTTTCATCCAAAGTGCGACAGCACTAAAGGTGGAAAACTGGTCTGGGCAGGAAGGGGGTAAAAGTGTCCGGTAGGCAAGTCGTTAAAACCTTCATTTTGCCTTTCCAGTTGATTTAAATTTCACACAAATCTCCAGAATTTCTCTGAAGTTTGGGGAAAAAAGGCTGTCAATTTCATTTATCCTTAATAATCTTTATGAAAGCAATTTTTTAATCATTATTTCAAAATTGCTTTTGGAATGATTATTATGGAAGAACATTACAAAAGCAAATTTGTAATTTAACATGATTAAATAAATCTCCTGGTTCAGTCTGCTGCCAATGCGATTTTCTAAATCTGCAAAAAAAAGTTAAATATCCTTTCCTTGTAATATGGCAAGTTCTGTACACTGCATGCTTTTACAAATGCCTCCTAGATTTACATTTTCTTACTTGTGTGAATGACTCAGAGAGACTGAAGTCAAATGACAAGCATTCCCTGATAAAACAAGAATACAAAGATTCAGAGCGGAGACTCAAAGGCACCTACATCACAAATGGCAACATGATGCAAGAGAAGGGAGCAGGGATACAAAGAAAAGATAAAGAGGAGGAGAATGGACTCCTCACTGAAAAAAGATGGTCGAGACCAGGGGTGGACTGACAACTCATGGGCCCCCCGGGCAATAGGGGATCATGGGGCCCCTGTGTCCTTGCCCAAACTCAATAAAGCCTATGAAAAAAGGTACCAGGGGCATCTCATGGGGCCCCCTACTGACCCCAGCCCTCGGGCAGTGCCCGAGTTACTGAATGGTTAGTCCGCCCCTGGTTGAGACTTTAAAGGTGCCAATAACAACAACAACAAAAAAATTACAACATTTATTTCAATCATTTAAAATAAACAAGTATAACATATACACTTGAGTATTTAAACTGGGCAGTAGTACTGGTTACAATAATCTGAATCCGGGGAATTACTTCTCAACAAGTTTCACCTATTTACAGGCTTCTTCAGGAATAATGAATATAGCACCTATAACCATGGAACATGTAATTACAAAATAATAACAATTAACTGCTGCCACCTCCTCTTTTTGGTTTGAGAGATATACAATTGAGGTACATTTAGTACTATCTCCATCATAATGGTTTTCTTTATTGGCAGGTTTATTGGTTTCATCTGATCTCTGCTTCTAATTTATTATCATTTTTGTGTTCTAATTGGACTGGCATTTTTGGCCTTTTTTTGATGTACTGCCACTGTTATGGTGGTGATTGACAGTGTTCATCGAGTATTCTTTGTGATACTTCCATCTGAATAGGTATTAAACTAAGGTTTGTTCTGCTTTAAGATGTTAATCAATAATATTGGGTGGCAGTTGATCTTTCTTCTTCATATTTTTGCAGTTAGCCTTTGGGTTCCCTACAAAACACCTACTGTGTGAGCTGTCTTCAGGTCCAGGTTATTTAAAGAACTCTTTGTTCCTTTAAACTATTCATTAATGGTTTTACAGACATTACAAATAAATGAGCCAGTTATGCATCTGCTGGTAAGTTGCCCTTCATCGATTAATGTTTATGTTATATATATTCCTCTTTCTTTGTATGTTTTTTTGGTATTCAGTGCCTTGTTTATTTGATCTCTTAATTGCTATTATTTTGTAATTTACATGTTCCATTGTTATAAGTGCTAAATTCATTATCTCCTGAAGAAGCCTGTAAATAGGCGAAACATGTTGAGAAGTAATGCACCGGATTCAGATTATTGTAACCAGTACTACTACCCAGTTTAAACACTCAAGTGTATATGTTATACTTGTTTATTTTAAATGATTGAAATAAATGTTATAAAAAAAATATTTGTTATTGGCACTTTTAAAGTCCCAACCATCTTCTTTTTTCAGTGAGGAGTTCATTCTCTTTTTTTATCTTTTCTTTGTATCCCTCCTCCCTTCTCTTGCATCATATTCCCTGATATAATTTTATTTTTCCATACAAACTTTCTGACTCTTCATTGATGAATATCTGATACTTTTGGCTAAAGGAATGCAAAGGTGCACCAGTTTTTGAGATAAATATTTTTCCTTAAATTATATCAAAAGGCAATTATTTTACAGTGTAGGAAAGGGTTAAAAACTACTTTTATTAATTTGCTGTCTGTGTACCATTGAGGTTAAGTGCTTTTAATATCCTGGTGTATCCTGTGTAAGTGGAAATCTCTCTAAACTTAAGAAAATGCCCCCTTAAACAGTTGTCACCAACCTAAGTGTCCCCACTGGAAGATTTCACAATAATTCCTGTGGTTACCTCTAAAGATCAGGCAAGTACAGTGACCTTCTGATGTCAAAAATCGATTACAATAATAGAATAAGGACAAACAACACCTATTTAAGTCCGGGGTTCCTTTAGGGCACGATTCTGCCCGCAATTTGAAAATGCGCCATGAAAATGTGAAAACACGCGAGCGTTTCCGGAACCTTCTTTGGGCATCGCACGTCTCGCAATATTGTTTGCCCTTTCACTGTGCATTTGCCACACAGAAAAACGCACTTTGATTCTGGAAAAAAATGCCCTGAGTTTTCAGGTGCCATTGAAATGAATGGCGCCTGAACAAGCGATCGCACATTTTCACACTTTCACAGCGCGTTTTCAAATTATGGTGATTCTGCTCGTGATTTGAATCACCCTAGTGTGAATGGAGCCTCAGAAGAGCTTGCAGGATGTTCTGTTTGGCAGGATCTAAATGTTTCCATACGTCAGCTAAACATCCATCCTCTTCACATTGAGCTGAATCTGCTCAACAATTATAGATGCTGAACGTGATGAATGGGGATCATTTTCCTGTGCTTTGGGAATAGCGCGTAAACGCGGCATGAACTGTTAAGGCAATCACAGTGTACAGATTTTCAGAATTCACTAGCAGATCACTACCAGCAGAGGGCAGTCATGGGCCATGTTCAGTGCTGATATCTACTAATGTGGAATATGAGGAATGTGGAATATGAGGGGCTCATTCACAATATTGCATCGCACTAACACACAGTAATCCCAGCAATATACCATAGCACAAAAAAGCGTACTGTATTGCATTGCTATTCATTTTGAAGGCCCTCAATGTACAATGGATACAATGCCCATCTGTAATTTGTTAAGAGCTGTGTTGTTAAAAAAAAAAAGTGCATGCCCATTCAAAAATAGGTTGTTGTACATTTAACATGCGCTGTTGTGACTTTTACCGTGCAGTAATGGCCATTAGCACGCATTGCAATAATGCAGCTCATCTATTAGATTGTGAGCTCTTATGAGCATGGCCCTCTTAGCCCTCTTGGATTTTATTGTATTGTAACTAGGGGCGGACTGACCATTTGGAAACTCAGGCACTGCCTGAGGGCCCGGGGTCAGTAGGGGGCCCCATGAGATGCCCCTGGTACCTTTTTCATAGGCTTTTTTGAGTTTGGTCAAGGACACAGGGGCCCCATGATCCCCTATTGCCCGGGGGCCCCATGAGTTGTCAGTCCGCCCCTGATTGTAACTGTACTGTTTCCCTCTATGTTATAAAGTGCTGCGCAAACGGTTGGAGCTATATATATCATGTATAATAATCAGGGCTTTTTTCTCAATGAATAGGTGCAGGAACTCCCCTCTTCTGAGCCACTTCTTGTCTCCGCCCCCTACCCACCTCCGAGCACCGTCTCATGGTACCACCACCTACCCGCCTCCCAGTACCGCTCCTTTTAGAGAATACAAAGCCGAGTAACATTTTGTGGTGCTAAGTAATTTGTATGGAATTTGTTAATGATAATAAGAAAAGCAGTAAAATAGAACCCCCCTCCCCAGCAATAGTAGATTCCCCCAGCAACAATAGATTTCACCCCCAGCAACAATAGACCCCCGACAGCAACAACCATTTTCCCAGATGCCAGCATCAATAGACTCTCCAGCAGCCAGCAAAAATAGACCCCTAACTTAACAGTAGATCCCTTGCAGCAACAATTGCCCCACAGCAACAATAGATCTCCCCGTAACAATAGACAGCCACACAAAATAGATGCCTTCCAGCAATAATAGATCTCCAGCAGCCAGCAAAAGTAGACCCCCAAACAGTAGCAACAGAACACCCCCCACCCCAGCAACAATAGATCCCCCACCAGCAACAACTGACCACCATGCAAAAATATATCCCCTCCAGCAACAATAGAACACCCAGAAGCCAGCATCAATAGACCCTCCAGCACACCCCAGCAGCTCTTGCCATTATATATATTCAGTGCTGGAGGTGCAGAAACTGTGTTACCCCGCGTTCCCTCTGAAACAAAGCCCTCATAATAATCATGTTACCATTCCAAATGCTGCATGTGTGGTAGCACACCACAAAACATCAGAACAATCTCAATGGACCCTTAACCTCCTTGGCGGTATGATTCTTTCCGATTTTTTGTGCTGAAAGCGGTACCATTTTTTTGCATGGAAATATGTAGTTTTTTATTGTAGGCCTGTAATTTTTAGAAATAACTCACTGAAATCTGTCCGAACAAGAGTCTATTAAACATTCCGGATATGATAAAATTTGAAACACGAAATCATAAATTATAATTTAATAAATAATCATAAAAAATAATAATAATATAATAATAATAAATTTTATTCAATAATATAATCAAACCAAAAACACTGAAATTTGAAATACAGAGGCAAATTCGCACATCGCTGAGCAAAGTCGCAAAATCGTTTTCAGTGTCTGATGACGAATTTCCCCACAAATCATTATCACTCAATTCTGCAAGTGGTTCTGATTTACTATCGCTGTTTTAAAACCGCTTTTGACGTAAAGGGACGCTTTTTGGACGCCATGGACTTTTCTAAGTTTCCAGGCAGAAAGAACAGTCAAAATGCAGGCAGGGCTCAGGACAAAGCACTCGGGACAAAATGTATGTGAAATGCATTGAAAAAGCAATGACAGCAAAAAATGACATTTTTTAAAAATGTAAAATTTCCCGCCGGTTCCAGCGCCTGTACGTCCCGACATCACAGGGACCGGAACACGGAAGTCGGATGCCGGCATCGGCTGGAGGAGAGGGCCGGGGACGCTGCAGGGGACACATTGTGGGAGCAAAGGACAAGGTAAGTGCTGCAGGGACCCCCGGAGAACGCCGCATGGTAAGCCCGAGTGTAGCTCGGGGTAACCGCTTGTGGTACTGAAATCTTACCCCGAGCTACACTCGGGAACACCGCTAAGGAGGTTAAAGCGGAACTAAAGTTTGCTGTTGTAAACTGCGAGCAGGCAGTTTGTATTGCAGAAGAGACATGCAATAAAATATATGTTCTTGCCTGTTGGCAGCATTACCCAGCATGTAAACTAAGCTGCACATATGTAGCTCAGCTCACAGCGGACGTTCCTATCCTGTGTGCCAGATTGATGGTCTCCTGCGCATGCACAGGAGTGACGTCATCCCGCGCCAACCACTCAAGATATTCGAAAACTGGAATACAGGAGATGTCGGCACTGGTAAGAGACGGAGACCTTTGGAGGAAAGGTGAGTATAGGCTGCCTTTAGATCTGCTTTAATGTTGACAGGCAGATATAATACACAGAAAAAACTGCAGCTCTGTAATCAGTAAAATGTCAGGAACTCCCAGTTCCGGCTCACCTGATCACTGTGATAGCCTCTGACTGGCTATCACAGTGATCAGTGTTTTCTCTCTCTGAATGGAGGAGAGAGATACATTGGAAAAAAAAACAACTGTGTGTAAAAAAAAATGAATAATAATAAAATTTATAATAACATTTAAAAAATACCTAGATCAAGGTTTGATCTAGGTCAGTGCAAGGGTTAGTGTTTGGGTCAAGGTCAGAGTCAGTATTTTTGGGGCAGGATTTTTTTTTTTTTGTTAGTAACAGTGGCAGTTAGTGTCAGTGTGTTTTAGGTAGTATTAAAAAAAAAATGTGCACTATTGTTTCTGGGCTGTGCTACGGGTACAAAAAACAACCAGCATATACATATGTGGTATCGCTGTGATCATCAGGAGAAGACTTTATTTTGGGTTGTTTTTTTGGTGCTAGGTTATGGTAGTAGCAAGAAATATACAGATACATTTAAAAAAATGTTTAAATATATATATATATATATATATATAGGGCCAGTTTTCCTTTGAGAATAAAAAACAAAATCAGGTGATATCTATTACCATTCACCACCAATTAAAGCCCAGTTTGTCCTGGTATAATCCACCTGGATGCACAAAGTAGTTGTGATGATATGTACAGTTTTAGTATCACATGTCGAACTTGCAAAATTGTGCTTAGGCATTAACATTTGTTTTACCTTTAGGCTGGAAAAGGTTAAAGACCATTAATTGTCATCAAACTGCTATGGGTTAAGTTTCACTTTAAAGCTGATATGGCAATTTTTACAAATTTACATTGATCCAGCTTGGACTAAGGTAAATATACATGTACTATAACTATGGGAGCCCCACGGAAGCTGCAAATTTTAGGAGGCATCACTACTACAGTGATCTCCACTTCCAGATCCTGTGCAAAGCAGCTGCCCTGCTGCTTATTGAACACAGGAGGCTGCCAGCTCTGTGTCGATCAGAGAACATTTTGCAGTTGCTAAAGTGGTGTGGTCCTGATGAATGATCTCCCCATGAGATCTTTTATTTTTTTTAAATAGTCCTGCAAGGACCAACCCAAATCTGAAATACACTATATTGTCAAAAGTATTGAGACACCCCTCCAAATCATTGGATTCGGGAGATCCAATCACATCCATGACTACAGGTGTATAGAATTAAGCACCTAGGCATGAAGACTGCTTCTACAAACATTTGGGAAACAATAAGTCGCTCTCAGGAGCTCAGTGAATTTAAATATGGTACTGTGATAGGTTGCCAGCTGTGAAATAAGTCCATCCGTGAAATTTACTTGATATTAAATATTCCACAGTCAACTGTTAGTAGTATTATAAAAAAGTGGAAGCAACTGGGAACAACAGCAACTCAGCCACGAAGTGGTAAGCCACGTAAAATGACAGAATGGGGTCAACGCATGGTGAAGCGCACAGTGCGCAGAAGTTGCCAACTGTCTGCAGAGTCGGTAGCTAAAGACCTCCAAACTTCATGTAGCCTGAAGATTAGCACAAGAACAGTGTGTAGAGAGCTTCATGAAATAGGTTTCCATGGCCGAGCAGCTGCATCCAAGCCTTACATCACCAAGTGCAATGCAAAGTGTTGGATGCAGTGGTGTAAAGCACTCCGCCACTGGACTCTATAGCAGTGGAGATGTCTTCTTTGGAGAGACGAATCATGCTTCTCTGACTGGCAATCCGATGGACGTACAGTATCTGGGTTTGGCAATTGTTTTTCAGCAGTTGGGCATGGCCCCTTAGGTCCAATGAAGGGAACTCTTAAGGCGTCAGCATACCAAGACATTTTGGACAATTTCATGTTCCCATGTTTGTTGGAACAGTTTGGGGCTGGCCCTTTCCTGTTCCAACATGACTGCGTACCAGTGCACAAAGCAAGGTCCATAAAGACATGGCTGAGCAAGTTTGGGGTGGAGGAACTTGACTGGCCTGAAACAAGGTCCTGACTTCAACCTGACAGAACACCTTTGGGATGAATTAGAGCTGAGACTGCGAGACAGGCCTTCTCATACGACATCAGTGCCTGACCTCACAAATGCGCTTCTGGAAGAATGGTCAAACATTCCCATAGACACCCTCCTAAACCTTGTAGACAGCCTTCCCAGAAGAGTTGAAGCTGTTATAGCTGCAAAGGGTGGGCCACCTCAATATTGAACCCTACGGACTAAGACTGGAATGCCATTAAAGTTCATGTGCATGTAAGGCAAGCATCCTAATACTTTTGGCAATATACTCTTTATGAACAAAACCTCATCTACTTTTATCTACTGCTACCTTTTTGTAATAAAAGACAGAATAACAGAGACAGAAGAAAGCATTGCTAAGATAACCCTATTCCACCTGAACTCCAGGTTTTTAAATATATTCCTGATTAGCCACAAACGATATGTGTGTAGCACATGCCTTTGTAAACCTAGTTATTACCTTGTAAAAGTAGTATTGACATTTTCACTGTGCTGCACATAGCCTGTGCAGAAAGTAGAGCAGTGGGAGGGACCCAGCAAGCCCCAACCACTGGCTGCCAGCAGCAAACTACAGGAGAGGGCGGAGACCAGACCAGTCACCCCTCAAAAGCAGAGAGATCAGTAGTGACCGGTCCTTATTACAGGAAGCTCCTGTACAGTTGATTACTGCACAGATCTGGCAGAAATACACAAAGCACACCAATATTCAAAGAAGGACACACATGCCTCTTGTATTTTGACAATATTCGCCTATCACTTTAACCTCCCTAGCGGTATTCCCGAGTGTAGCTCGGGGTAAAATGTCAGTACCAAAAGCGGTAACCCCGAGCTACACTCGGGCTGCTCAGGGAGTCCCTGCAGGGCTTACCTTGTCCTTCGCTCCCACGATGTGTCCCCTGCAGCGTCCCCGGCCATCTCCTCCGGCTGATGCCGGCATCCGGCTTCCGTGTTCAGGTCCCTGTGACGTCGGGACGTACAGGCGCCGGAACCGGCGGCAAATTTGAAATGTTTAAAAAATGTCATTTTTTTTAAAATGATTATTACATAGTAGACATTGCTGTTTCAATGCATTTCACATACATTTTGTCCCTACTGCTTTGTCCTGTGCCCTGCCTGCATTTTGACTGTTCTTTCTGCCTGGAAACTTAGAAAAGTCCATGGCATCCAAAAAGCATCCCTTTACGTCAAAAGCAGTTTTAGATCAGCTAGAGAACAGCGATAGTAAATCAGAACCACTTGCAGAATTGAGTGATAATGATTCGTGGGGGAAATTCATCATCAGACACTGAAAACGATTTTGTGACTTTGCTCAGCGATGTGCGAATTTGCCTCTGTATTTCAAATTTCAGTGTTTTTGGTTTGATTATATTATTGAATTAAATTTATTATTATTATTATATTATTATTTTTTATGATTATTTATTAAATTATAATTTATGATTTCGTGTTTCAAATTTTATCATACCCGGGATGTTTACTAGACTCTTGTTCGGACAGATTTCAGTGAGTTATTCCTAAAAATTACAGCCTACAATAAAAAACTACATATTTCCATGCAAAAAAATGGTACCGCTTTCAGCACAAAAAATCGGAAAGAATCATACCGCCGAGGAGGTTAACTGATCACCTTTAATTGACAGCGATCACCAGCTGGCAACTGATATGTTTTCTACTAAGGGGTTAATAAAACTAAGTATGAAAACCCTACACTCAATGTTGATAATATTGTTCACAGAGCACTCTGTTCTCCATCTGATTTTTATGTTATATCTTTTGAAATTGCATTGTCTGCTCCCTCTGCTATAGAGCCGAGGCTTAACGATGGGTCTGACATAACAAGGTCACTGTACCCAAGAGATAGAAGCAAGCTGTCTGGCCATGTTATCATCACATAGCTTCTTGTGGCTCCGTGTCACTGCTTAGTGCCCTGCTTCTAAATTATCTTGGAAAAAAACCATGGCAAGTAACTTTTTATGCCTTTTCTGAAACCTCTAATCACCATTGGCTGGCATATGACTGAATATTATGATCATGTCTGAAGTGAAGATTTGTAAGAGAAATAGAATATTATGATTACGTCCAGGAGGTCAGATCATGGTGGAAGGGTGGTGTTCTAAGTCTGTAATGAGTGTAATAGGGTATAATTATTATTACATCCAGAGGTTAGATCGTGTTAAAGGGTGGTGTTCCAAGTCTGTAAAGAGTGTAATAGGGTATTATTAAAATGATGTCCAGAGGTCAAATCATGTTGGAGGGGTGGTGTTCTAGGTCTGTAAAGAGTGTAATAGTGTATTATTATGATTATGTCCAGAGGTCAGATTATGTTGAATGGGCGTGTTCTATGTCTAAAGAGATTGTAATAGGGTATTATTATGATTGCGTCCAGAAGTCAGATCACGTTAAAGGAGCAGTGTTCTATGTCTGAATAGATTGCAATAGAACATTATTGTGATTGCGTGAAGAAAGCAGATCATGTTGAAAAAACATTATTATATATCCTTGCAGAGTGTAATAAGGTATTATCATGATAATGTCCAGAGGTCAGATTATGTTAGAGGGGTAGTATTCTGTACCAGTATGTAGCTCTTACCCCTGGTATCATGGGTCCTGAGCTCTCTGCCATGACTCTGTGAATCTTTTTCTCCCCTCTGACATACCTGTTTACCTGATAGCATACTGCAATGACCTACATTAGCTCAGGTATTAGAATATTACCCAACTATGTTGGGATATGGTAATCTTCAGCCAGCTAATGGTGGGGCCAAATCTGTATAGTGGTGCACATATTACTGTCTTTTTAAACTTCATGCAGTAAGCAACTTAGGGCATGCTAGACAAACAAGGCAGTCTCCTTACTGATAAACCAGCAGCACTAAAGAATGCAAACAGCAGTGGCTCAGCAATCCCAGCAGCGCAGCACAGCACATCTTGCTCTGGATGGTTGTCTGTTTGGTAGTTTCTCTGTCTCTGTCCTCAGGAATCCAGACCCACAGGCTCAATTCCAGCTCCAGTCCTCATAAGGCTAAGTTCCAGCACTCAGGAACCTGCTCCTCATACAGGTCCTCAGTGGCTCTGTCCTAGTGCCATGTTCCTCACACAAGGTTCTCAGAAGTTCTCTCTCTTAGTGGGAGTGCCCAAACACAGCACCAGGTCAGCACTCTCTGGTTCCCCTCACTGCCCACCCTTATCTGTGTGCAGGGATATTTGAGTGTTGTAGTTTGCAGCTGAAAATTGGCCTGAACAGGAAGGGGGTAAAAGTGTCTGGACTTGAAGTGGTTAAGGAACAACCATGACTCATCTTCTGTGAGCCGGATTCCCCGCTTACAGCAGAATGTAAACAACACAAATTGTAAACAATTTTTTTTTAAACTGTGTGGGGCTCCCCCCAATCTTTACCAGGCTCTTCAGATTTGATATGGATTTTGAGGGGAACCCAAAACCAACATTTTTTTTTATTGCGTTGAGTCCCCCCCCAAATCCATGCCAGACCTCTATGTGAGCATGCAGCCCAGCAGGCCAGGAAAGGGGGGGATGAATGTGCAGGGAGAGTGAGCCCATCCTCCCCCCTGAACCATACCAGGCTATATTCCCTCAACATGTGGGGGTGCTTTGGGGGGAGAGGGGTTCCCCCCAAAGCACCTTGTCCCCATGTTGATGAGGAAAAGGGCCTCTTCTTCACAACCCTGGGCAGTGGTTCTGGGGGTGCGAGGGGTGACTTTATCAGAATCTGGAAGCTCCCTTTAAGAAGGGGGCCCCCAGATCCTGGGCCCCTCATGTAAATGATTCATTCAGCAAAAAAAGCCAGACACAAATAAAAACCCAGACACAGTTTTTGACAAGTCTTTTATTAACAGAAAAAAACAAAAAATAAATTTCCCCTGAAGTAGAGCCAACCTCACTATGAAAGCTGGCATGCACAAAAAAAAACACACAGACCACCAAACATGTGTCTGGCAAGACATTCACCAAATGAGAGCTAAACATGGAAGTGGGGGTCACCTGGTGATGTCACTGTGTGACCCCACCACCATGTTTACTTCCAAGGGAGGGGACACGTCACTCACTGAATGAAAGGTAATCATGGGGGGGGGGCCAGGGCCACCCAGTGATGTCACTGTGTGACTCCGCCCTATGTTTACCTGTCATTTGATGAGTAATGAGTCCCATGGAGAGACACTCACCGAATAACATTCCCGCTCCCCCAAAGTAGTCCCCCCATGTTGAGGGCATGTGGCCTGGTACAGGATTCACTTGTTCATCCTCCCCCTTTCCTGTCCTGCTGGACTGTATGCTTGGATAAGGGTCTGGTAAGGGTTTTGGAGGGGACCCCATGCCATTTTATTAAAATTATGGCATATGGCTTCCCTCAAAATTCATACCAGACCCGAAGGACCTGAAATGGATTAAGTGGGACCCCCACGCTATTTTTTTCAACCAGCACTTGCTTTGTGTACATTCTGCTGTCGGTGGGGAATCCCACCAACAGCAGATGAGTCATGGTTGTTAATGATGTGGTGGCTGCCCACACTCCTTAACAACCAGCTATTATTCACAATAAATTTGAATGTTATTGAACAAATTTGAAAATGCGAAGTCATCCAAATAAACAAATGCATGTTATTTTTCCTTATAACTTTTTTCCGGATTCCTTGCCATTCCTTTTTAGGTTTATTTGGAAATTTGGATACATCCAAATCTCCGGAAATGAAATTTTCGTCCAAGAAACGAATCAAAAGAAAACGAATTGCACATGTTTAGGAAGTAGTTATGAAATGTTTTAGAATGATACAAAGTTATATTATGATCATATTCTGGGATCAAACCTAGTTGGAGTTACAGATTTCTATATCTATATTTAATGTGATGGTAACTGAGAGATGGAGTGTCCTAGATCTATACAGAAAATGATATTATTGTACTATATCCAGAGGTCAGGTGATGTTGGAGGGTCAATGTTGTACATCTCTCCAGAATATGTCAAATATTTGTATTATGATCATGTTCTGTGATATGGCTGGAGTGTCCTTTGATTAAATCAAATGTGATAGAATTGAATATAATATGATGCACTGGCCATATGATCATATTATGATCATATCCTGGGATCTAGTTTGAGTTAGAGACTTCTATACCTATAAATATAATGTGATGGAACCTGGAGATGGAATGTTCTAGATCTGTACAAACAATGATATTATTGTACTATGTCCAGAGCTGGCCATGTTGGGAGGTATAGTACCAGGGGCGGTCTGACAACTCATGGGGGTAATAGGGGATTATGGGGCCCCTGTGTCCTTGCCTACACTCAAAGCACACCCAAAAAAAGCCTAAAAAAGGTGCCAGGGACATTTCATGGGGCCCCCTAGTGACCCAGGGCCCTCGGGCAGTGCCCGAGTGCTCAAATGGTCAGTCCGCCCCTGTATAGTACTCTACGTCATTATCGTGTGTAGTCAAATCAAACTTTGAGTACGTTCGGGGGTCAGGCCATAATACAGGTTGTAGCTCATAGCCAATTGTATTAGTATAGACCAGTGGTGGGCAACCTTTTTTTTCAACTGAGCCAAATCTCGCCAAAACCATGATTGAAATTTATTTTGAGAGCCACATTTTTAAAACTGAAAATACATCTCCCATATAGTAATTCATCCCCCGTAGTAATTCATCCCCCATATAGTAATTCATCCCCCATAGTGTAATTCATCCCCCATAGTGTAATTCATCCCCCATAGTAATTCATCCCCCATAGTAATTCATCCCCCATATAGTAATTCATCCCCCATATAGTAATTCATCCTCCATATAGTAATTCATCCCCCATAGTAATTCATCCCCCATATAGTAATTCATCCCCCATAGCAATTCATCCCCCGTATAGTATTTCATCCCTCGTATAGTATTTCATCCCCCGTATAGTATTTCATCCCCCGTATAGTATTTCATCCCCCATATAGTATTTCATCCCCCATATAGTATTTCATCCCTCATATAGTATTTCATCCCCCATATAGTAATTCATCCCTCATATAGTATTTCATCCCTCATATAGTATTTCATCCCCCCATATAGTATTTCATCCCTCATATAGTATTTCATCCCCCCATATAGTATTTCATCCCTCATATAGTATTTCATCCCTCATATAGTAATTCATCCCTCATATAGTATTTCATCCCCCCATATAGTAATTCATCCCTCATATAGTATTTCATCCCCCCATATAGTATTTCATCCCCCCATATAGTATTTCATCCCTCATATAGTAATTCATCCCTCATATAGTATTTCATCCCCCCATATAGTATTTCATCCCCCCATATAGTATTTCATCCCCCCATATAGTATTTCATCCCTCATATAGTAATTCATCCCTCATATAGTATTTCATCCCTCATATAGTATTTCATCCCTCATATAGTATTTCATCCCCCATATAGTATTTCATCCCCCCATATAGTATTTCATCCCCTCATATAGTATTTCATCCCTCATATAGTATTTCATCCCCCCATATAGTATTTCATCCCTCATACAGTAATTCATCCCTCATATAGTAATTCATCCCCCATATAGTATTTCATCCCTCATATAGTATTTCATCCCCCCATATAGTATTTCATCCCTCATATAGTAATTCATCCCCCCATATAGTATTTCATCCCCCCATATAGTATTTCATCCCCCCATATAGTATTTCATCCCTCATATAGTAATTCATCCCTGATATAGTAATTCATCCCCCATATAGTATTTCATCCCCCCATATAGTATTTCATCCCTCATAAAGTAATTCATCCCTCATATAGTATTTCATCCCCCACAGTACTATTCCCCCCCCCCCTTCTAGTAAGCCAAGTCCCCCGTGTCAATTCACTTACCTTTTGCGTTCCTCTCGCTGTCTTCCCGCGCCGTTCCGGTCTTCAGGGCGGACTGTGAGAGGAGCCTAGCTCCCCTCCCCTCACGTTCGGCACGCTGCCCCGCCTACACACATCCTGACAGCCACATCCGCAAGCCGGATTAAAAGGTCCGCGCGGACTTTTGGGGCTGCCAACCGAGAGGAGGCAGGGGAGCGGCCGACCGAGAGGAGGGAGGGGAGCAGGCGCCCGGCACACAGAAGAGCCGCATTAGACTGGGTAAAGAGCCGCATGTGGCTCGCGAGCCGCGGCTTGCCGACCACTGGTATAGACAAATGATAATAATTACACAATAAAAATATTATTGTGATTGTTTGCCTTGGTGTATTGCCCTTTGCACACGGTTTTACAATTTTCACACAATTTATTAATGTATTATGTCTCTATGGTGTGTGATATTAATTTATTGGGATCACGTCCCAGAATAATGTCCTGCTTCTTTTCAGAGAATTACACTAAATGCGTTAATGTCATATCAGCTGGTCACCCCATCTTAGGTTAAAGTGTTACTAAACCAACAACAGTAAAATCAGTCTGTATATGCAGAAAAGCACGCTTGTTATACTCACTGTGGAACCTAAGGGGTTAATCCTCTGCATTGTGTAAAAAGGATATTTGATCCTGACTTCTCTGCCCCTCCTCTTGTTCAAGTGTCCACGTCTTATCTACTGATAAGATAGACTGAACTGATAGCCCTTCTACACATGCTCATTTTGGTGTGTATTGCTAGAGAGGTTTTTGTTTTTTTTCTTGGGAGAGTGCATGTGATAAGCACAGGGCCAATCGGCACTGTCCAGACAGAGGTCAGGGGTTCTGCATCCTCTTAGAGCAGAAAGAAAACTCCTCCTACAAGCTTTAACTAGTGCTCTGTGGGACACTGATAGAAGCCACAAGACTGCTCTAACTGCTGATGAGAAAAGGTATTTATCAGTTTATATTTACTAAAATAATTGCAATGTTCATGTTGTGTATACTGTGGGAGACCAGATATAGTGAATGCAGGGTCCTGGGTTTAGTACCACTTTAAGTATAATGTTCAAAGTTTACAAAGGATTTGATTGTTAACCTGCGTACGTGTTCTTGGAAAAGGTCACCATGTGCAGAAACATGTATCCTGGTTACCCCATATAATGATGGGATGTATTTAAATATATGTGGTGCAGCTGCTAGTAGTGGTTGACTTGACATTTATATGACAGATTCCATTGCAGCTAGTGACTTTTACTATTGCTGGCAGATACTGTACATTCCGGAACTGGAAGCTGGGAATTCTCTGTAGCTGAACAAATTTTCTGTGAGGATGAAAATGATGTATACTGCATGCAGGAAATGAGTAGCTCCACATAGGGCCAGATTTAGGGGAGCCCAGAGCAGTTCAGGTTCAGGGAGTCCCTTATACACAGAGTTGATTTACACACACACACAGCCATAGGTGACCTTCCTTTAAGGCTAGGTTCACACCTATGCAAGTTGTGTTAGAGCTGTTTCTGCATTGCGTTTTTGCGTTACGTTTTTGCACCCATGTTTTTGATGCATTTTGCATTTTTATTTTCATCTTTCTATTTTTCTTGTTGCTAGGCAGATTTAAAACACAAAACACATCAAAAATGCATCAAAAACACAATACATGGTTTTCTGCAGCATTTCCATTGCAGTCTATAGAACCAAAAACGCTACTTTTTGTGTTAAAAAAAAGTCCCTGGCCCTTTCCAAAGAATGCATCGGGTGAAAACGTGGAGATATCCCATACAAAATCATGTTAAATGGACTGTACTGAGTTTCTGCAAAACGCTACAGAAAACGCTTAGGTGTGAACCTAGGGTTAAAGCGTAAGCGCTCTATGTGTAGTTCACTTGAGCTGCCAAAATTTGTTTTTAAAAATGATACAATATACCAGTAAACGTAGAAACTACATTACATGGCAGGCAAAATATTACTTCTCAAGATACATTTAATAAAAGAAAGCATTTGTATTACTATATATTATTTCATATTATTTTGTATAGAGGTGGGCCCTTTCTGTCAGGTGGGCCAAAGGCAGTTCCCCCTTTTGCCATCTTATAAATCCACACAGTATAGCTGACATTTTTTTTTCTCTCAACCTAACTATAGTAGGGAGCAAAGAGAAGTCAAGGTGTATGTAAACCCTAACAATGACCTTTTTTATACTGCTCCCCTCGGGTCTTGTTAAATACACTATTATTATGAAGGGATGAAGACCCACTGCCACTTAGACGCCACATCTTAGATAACCATTAAATGTGTTCTAGTACTGTATATCTGATCAATAAGTGCAACAAATGTCTTTTGATTTTGCCAGAAATCTGTCTGCCCATGCACAAGAAGGGGAGGGGTATGGAGATGAGGGGAGGGATTATGGAGATGGAGGGGGAGGAGATAAGAGGAGGGATTATGGAGATTCAGGGGGAGGAGATGAGGGAGGGGTTATAAAGATGAGGAAGGGAGAGGAAATGAGGAGTGTGGTTATGGAGATGAGGAGCGGGGGCTATGGAAATAGGAGCAGGGAGAAGATGAGCTGAGGGGTAATAGAGATGAGGAGGGGGAGGAGATGAGGGGAGGGGTTAGGGAAATGATGAGGAGGAGGAGATGAGGGGAGGGGTTATGGAGATAAGGAGGAGAGAGGTTATTAAAATGAGGAGGGGAAGGAGATGAGAGGAGGAGTTATGGAAATGAGGAGGGGAGGGGTTATGGAGATAAGGAAGAGATGAGGGGAGGGGTTATTAAAATGAAGAGGGGGAGGATTTATAGAAATGAGGAGGGGGAGGAGATGAGGGCAGGGGTGATGGGGAGGAAATGAGAGGATGTGTTATAGAGAGGAGGGGAGCGGTTATGGAGATGAGGACAGGGAGGAAATAAAGAGAGGAATTATGGTGATGAGGAGGGGGAGGAGATGGGGGGAGGAGTTATGGTGATGAGGAGGAAATGAGAGGAGGAGCTATAGAGATGAGAAGGGGGAGGAGATGAGGGGACGGGTTATAGAGATGAGGAGGGGGAGGAGATAAGGGGAGGGGTTATGGAGATGAGGAGGGGGAAAAAATGAGGGGAGGAGTTATGGTGATGGGGAGGAAATTAGAGGAGGGGTTATAGAGATGAGGAGGTGGAGGAGATGAGGGGAGGGGTTATGGAGATGAAGAGGGGGAAGAGATGAGGGGAGGAGTTATGGTAATGAGGAGGAAATGAGAGGAGGAGTTATAGAGATGAGAAGGGGGAGGAGATAAGGAGACAGGGTTATAGAGATGACGAGGGGGAGGAAATGAGGGGAGGGGTTATAGAGATGAGGAGGGGGAGGAGATGAGGGGAGGGGTTATAGAGATGAGGAGGGGGAGGAGATGAGGGGAGGGGTTATAGAGATGAGGAGGGGGAGGAGATGAGGAGGGGGAGGAGATGAGGGGAGGGGTTATAGAGATGAGGAGGGGGAGGAGATGAGGGGAGGGGTTATAGAGATGAGGAGGGGGAGGAGATGAGGGGAGGGGTTATAGAGATGTATATGTATTTGTGAGCATACATCTATTTATATGCATGTTTATGTACAGTATGTCTGTATGTTACTGTTAGGCCTGGTTCACACAATCCTACACCCATGCGAGGGCCATGTTTGCTCACACAGGCATGGGATGCACAGGTATTACATGCACCCCCCTTGCTGGCATTCCCCTTTCATTTCATTTAGGATACAGCGGATGCACAGACACAGCCGCTGCTCTCAATCTGACATCAGTGTAGGCACAGGTCCTTGAAGCCACGCTGTCTGTGTTTGGGGACCCACACCCACCTGGATGTCAAATTTAGGGTTGCCACCTCATGCCTTTAAAACCAAACACATATTAATGCACAGGTTCTGTGGCTGATAAATGTGGTAATTAAACTCACTTAGTGCCTTATCTACATTAAATTAGCCTCAAAACCTGAGTAATTAATGTGTTCGGTTTTAAAGGGATGAGGTGACAACCCTAGTCAAATCGGGAGCAGCAGCTCTGTCCATGCAGCCACTGCGTTCCAGTGGACATGGATGGGACTGCCTGCAGGGGGAGGCACTGAACAACTGTCTATTCCATGCCTGTGCAAGCAAACATGGCCTTCACACGGGTGTATGCCCAAATATGCCCATGTGAACAAGGCCTAACGGTAACATACATTCATACACACACATATCGGCCACCCCTCCCACTGGCTTCCCATTGTCCAACGGATAAAATTCGAAACATTAACAATAACATATAAAGCTATTTATAACTCTGCCCCAAATTACATCACCAATCTTGTCTCCAAATATCACCCAAACTGTACTCTCTGCTCCTCACACGACTTCCTGCTCACTAGCTCCATTGTCTCCTCCTCCTATGCTTGTCTCCAGGACTTCTCCAGAGCTTCCCCCATCCTCTGGAATACCTATCCCAATTTATCAGACTATCGCCTACTCTGCTCACTTTTAGGCGATCTCTGAAAACCTATCTCTTCAGGGAAGCCTATCCTGCCCTCAGCTAATACTGGAATCTTCTACTCCTCCTACCAGTCCATCCCCCACAGTTATTACCTTTTGTACCGCTAGCCCCTCCCTCTTAGATTGTAAGCTCCAAGGAGCAGGGCCCTCCCAACCCTCTTGTATTGAACTGTATTGTTGCTGTATTGTCTCCCTTTATATTGTAAAGCGCTGAGCAAACTGTTGGCGCTATATAAATCCTGTATAATAATAATAATACATACACACACACATACATACACACATTCATACACACAAACATACATACATACACACACATACATACACATTTACACACATACATACATACACACATACATACATCAATACATACACACATACATACATACATACACACAC